>NW_013531188.1:582204-636230 GCF_000836235.2 Papilio xuthus | reverse complement strand
TTGTTGTTTATTTAAGAGAACGTCGATCGGGGATCGGAAATTAACCTCCATCTTTACATTATTGTTGGGAATTAGTTCACGAGTTTTATTGTCATAATATTATAGTGCAAAGTATTGTCAGCATATACTACAAGAACTATTCTATACTTTTCGATTTTTCATGGTAAAGAAGTAGTATTAATGGACATAATAAAAGGCTAGCGCTTTAAGACTTTTTAAGGACATTTCCAAAAAAATAATCGACAGCACAGGGAACCGTAGAGCTGGCAGCTACCTCGGTCAAAGAATTAGTTTAGCTGTCCAAAGGGGGAACGCTGCCAGTATCTTCGAGACCTTGCCTAAAGGGACTTCTTTTAATATCATATTTTAGTGAATTATGTTTTTTTTTTAATATTTTATTTTATGTCATAGATTTAAGACTATATGTAATTATAGAAATGAGGATGTATAATAAATTCTTCATAAACTTATAATAGGCTTAACTAACATAAAAATTATATAGACTAATTTCAGTTTGACGCATTGGATGGAAAGTCCGCAGGAACTGACTCATAGGACTTTCCTATTAAATTTATTGTCTTCGCGACTTTTATTATATTTCTTAGAAATATGTTGAACACATATATTTCTCTATTAAACCTTTTATTCAAATTAAGTTTTAACAGTGATAGAGCTTTAACATCTTCGCACGAATCAGCCCGGCTCGCCCAGTGATATACCACGACACAGAAGACAGGCGTGAAGTGGAAGCAATTGCGCGTTTCGTCTGATGAGTGTGCGTCCCGGAGGCCTAATTTAGTCCTATTTCTCTTCCCATCCTTTTTCTCATAAGGAAAGGATGGGAAGTGGAAGTGGACTTTCCGGATGAGAGGATGCATGGAAGGGGAAAATATTTTCTTTCTATGCATCCTCTTCTCCGTCGATTAAAGGTAGGCAACGCATATGCAATTGCGTATGTCTATGGGCAACGGTCACTTCGCTATATCAGCGATTTCAGGTTGCCGCTCGCTCGTTTGCCACCTTATGATAAAAAAAAAAGTTTAAAAAACATACTGTTGAAAGAATAAACTCAACAACTACTACATCTATTTAAAAAAAATATTACACCGGAGTAGCACGTAGTAGGCTACACGGTTTTAGGGCTACCAGCGCCCTGGGCGAGATTACTACGTCCCATCTTTTGTCTTGGGAGGGAATGTTGACAGGTTTACGTGAGACTGTAATTCATAGAACAGTAGCACCCCTTTCTGTCTTACGCCCTGGGCGGACGTTAACGCCCTACCCTAACGCTTGCTGCATAAGCTGGAACAGGTCAGTTAATGATAAGTATGAAAAATACGTAAAACAACATTTTTTTCTCATGATAGATTATGAAAGAGATATACACGTAGATAGTACGTGCGTCTGCATTCATGTTCCATTGTTCGTTGTATTACAAGTTTTTATTCAACGTTTAATATTTCACAATACCAAAAATACGGCTGTTGATTTCTATACAATACAAATAAAACTTTCAAACAGAAATTAAAATCTCGGACATTGAACTTTTGTAATTTCTGGAAAGCTCGATGACTATGATGTAAGTTTTAACGCACTTACAGTGGGTTTCTGAGAACAAATTACCCGTTTAAAACATATTGTCATCTATGTTTTGTCAAAGATCCAGAAACAGGCCTCAGGAACCAACGGTTAAAGTTTTAGTATAATTCACTCGGATTTGTAAAAACCACTAGCTTTAAAGTTAACTTGATAAGTAATCAACGATTTAAGTTGATCGAATTATTACGGATTATTCTACTTAAAAACCTATTTCTATAAATAACTATTGACTTTAACAATTTAAAGGATACTCGCTAAAATAATAACAGTGTACCGTCTCCAGGTCATCGACATACTTGGTGAGCGGGTGAGCGGGTGAGGCGCGGCGTAAATCGGCCGCTGCCGGTAATTTTCCGATGGCGTGTCGCGATTTACGACCCCGCACACCTGGACATGGATCTCACATTACTTATATGGAAACGGCTACCTAAAATTCCTAACTAAAAATACACAAATTTCTTAATTTGTCGCTACGGCAATGTTTATTCTAGATATCTCTTACTAGATCTTTACAAAGAGAGAACTTGCGATGACTTATCGAAGAATACATCTGAAGATGTCGACGGCTAGTGATCATTTAACATCATGTAAGAAGTCTCACAACTATTTATCTATGAGCAGTACAAAATAAAGTAAACAAAAGGAAAGCACCTAAGGATGAATGCAATTTTCGACACGAGTATACATCGACGGATTAAAGTTATGTAGTTATAACAATACATTGTTTAAATAGATATATAAATGTACATACACTGACACAAGTCTTTTCACCTCCGACCTATCGCTGGCAAAGGTGATGGCCGGTCGTCGCCTGACCTCGCATCCGCTGACATCTAACGCCGCTGAAAGATCGACAGGATATGACATTTACTTTTGTGTGAAAAATCAAATGATTAAAGCAATTTACAGAAAATTAATTGTTTAACTTACCGATAAAACTATGGAGCAACATTAAGCAATATTATACAGAAATTTAATGTAAGCATTTAAAAAAAAATTGTTACTTACGTCGCAAACTTTGTTTACATAAAACATGATTACTTAACCTTATTTCGACGAAATTTTTTGTAGCAAAAAAACTGTTAGTAAAGTCATACTTACGTAATTTTCTCTAAACTAGTTCAGTAGATTTTTTAATTAGTTGTTCGTCACACTGGACACCATCGAAGGGTTAACCTAATTGACTAACTGTTCAGTACAGAACAAGAAAATAAAAAACTGTTGGAAATATCTTAGATTCGCGTTTAATTAGAAGAAGTACATTATTAGTGTGACATGTGTGCGCGCGAGTGCGAGAATTGCAAGAGTGAATTGAATGAAAGAGTGAGTGCTTGCAGTTGAGTGACGTCGCCCCCGCGCCGCTCGGCCAGGTGTCAAGTTTGGCGCAGACACTAACTTTTATATGCAAAGAAAAGAAAGTTATTATTAATTAAATAGAATACATTTGAATTTAATCAGAATTTGTTTGGAAAAAATCCGAATGAGTTGCCATTTCTAGGTAAGCGGAAAGTACTTCCTTGTTCGGTTCATTACTTTCGCTTTGAAAGATTACTCCAATTTAACATGGCACCGACGTATCGATGACGACATTAAAGAGAGTATTTTTACCAAATTCGTAAACATCGAATGATTTCATATATAAAATATTTAACTTTAGATGTTTTCCTTCTATTTAATTTAATTAGAGGAAAGATTTGGTATAACATTTCATTTTACCCGACTGAAAAATAACTACGTCGGTGGCTCAGGGGTCAAGCACTTGACTTGCAATCTGCAGGTCCTGGGTTCGAATCCCGTCATGTACCAATGTGTTTTCGATTTCCGATTTACATATGTACATTTATCTATATTTATCATCTATCTATATCATATTTGTGAATTTAAGTAAAGTAATGTCTCACGAAAGTTTGAATAAATACGTAAAGTAGTTTTGAGTGCGAATTTGTTTCGAAGTCCATTCTATTATGAAGCTTCCTTGTTTAGTATAACAGACAGGTTTATATATTTTTTTTTGATATCATAAGGTGGCAAACGAGCGAGCGGCCACCTGAAATCGCTGAAATAGCGAAGTGACTTTAATCGATGGAGGAAGCACAGAAAGAAAATATTTTCCCTTCCCCTGCATCCTCTCATCCGGAAAGTCCACTTCCACTTCCCATCCTTTCCTTATAAAGAAAAGGATGGGAAGGGAAAGAGGACTAAATTAGGCCTCCGGGACGCACACTCATCAGACGAAACGTGGAATTGCTTCCACTTCACGCCTGTCTTCTGTGTGGTCGTGGTATTTCACCGGGCTAGCCGGGCCAATTCGTGCGAAGATGTTAAAGCGGGCTCTACCACTGTTGTTATATGACATTTTACTTACTTAAACCTCTTGGTTATTCTCACGCAAGGATTTCGAGATCCGAGAAAGCAACGGAACCCTCTGAAGACCTACTTCATGTTACCTATTAGTACCAATTTTGATGAGTGAGGCGCCATTTGATTCGTATTCTTTCCCGGGCTGTTACAGGGGTACAACTAAATCGAGAATATTGATTTTATTTAATTAACTTCTAGTTATATCACTCAACCCCTCGCTACTGATGTTACCTGTAAACTGTAGGCGTATGAAATCAACAAGTTTTCGTAAAGTATGTAGGCAGAGAAGCGTGGCTAACGAGGCTCGGCGCGGCTTTGAACAGCTCACGTAGAATAAGGGATAACTGGATGAGGCATCATCATCATCATCATCAGCAGCAAATATCTACGTTATATAATGTCCACAAAAGATTAAAGATTAATGTTTGATAGGCGAGTGTTATAATTATTATTAACAACAGTATTACGTGAACTGATATATAAACACGGCTAAACACTCGCGTATATTCGTCCGGTGGCGCCACCGAGTAGTTTCGAGCCCATCGGGGGCCCTTCATCAGGATGAGTAGTACTGGTGCTTAGCCGTGTTTATATATCAGTTTAGTATAATGTCTCACGAAAGTTTGAATAATTTAATAGTATTATGTGAAATAATTGAGTTCAAAAAATATAAGGAAAACCATCCTAATTCAATAATAATATTTGAGAGATAAAATCAGATGATTCAGGAAGATGATAATAACGATAGACAATTTCTTAAAGCATTAAAGTAAAAAAAAATACATTTTATAATGGAATATCCAGTAAATCTATATCTGTGAAATCCGTAAATAATTCCGAATGTACTTCTTCCCCACTAATACATCCGTACACTCCAAAATAATTATCAGCGATGCGATCTGTCTGCACTTTAACTTGTTAGTTCCGTACTTTTCATATCTGCTCATTAATTTATTACGATAGTTGAACGTATAAAAGAAAATAGATTTTATTGTAAATTATTCCATAAATATTTTTAATACTTAAACTAAATTAATTTTATTTCATTGATGTTAAAATTATTGTTTTAAATCGACATGAAAACTTTCAAACTGAAAATCTAAAAAACATAATAATGTTAAAGCAAAATCTTTCGTTGAAAACTCTTAATAATACAGTATTCGCCAATCATCAAAACATCTCCAATAGCTAAAGGGTCGTTTAGCTAATTAGTTCACAAAAAAAAAACTCTTTGTATTTGCAATAAAGTTTCTTTTCATTTGTACATCGTATTGCTTATAAGAATTTTCCTTCCCCTGTTTACAGAACACCGTAATCCTCAAAGGGATCCCCCAGTCGTCACGTTCTCACCGACCTGTACATATTATTTACGTACATAGCTGTATACTGTGCGGTCATTTACCAAAGGCTCGGTACTAGACAAATCTCGCTGTATAGTTTACGTAGAGATTATAAAACTTTTTTTTAATTTTCCGCCATGCGGCATACGTGACGCATATAAGCCGCCGGCCAAAGCGATAATAACAACAAAACAAACACAACAATATTCGCCGGCTCTCCAACGCTCACAGCGGCAACCCCACACAGATAACCAATTCACAACTTTCCCGGCGGCTAGCGTTTGAAAATGGAACGCGGGCGAACACCGACACACAGCACGCACACACCCGCACCGCCCAGGGTAACTCCGCACACACACGTGCTGACCACGATACGTTGACCTCCCTCACCCCCCGCGCTAATGTAAACCTTCAAAGGGTACAGGCGCGCGACTCGTACCGTCGCAGTCCTGCATTATCTGGTCGTCTGTCACTCACACATCGGCAGCCAGGTTCCCCGGGCCCGGGCGTAGTACTAGAGACACATTGATCCACAGCGCGGCGTCTGGTGGCATCGATTGTGCAGTTTCCTGCAACCGCGCGTCGCCATGGCGACCGCCCTCTCCCGCCCGCACACCCGCCCCGCCGCACCCCGCGCGCAACCCCGCCCGCGCCCACCTCGCGCTACATAGAAGTCGACTGGCGCCTTATTGGAATATTCCGTTACCAGGGGCTACGGCTCACTTGGAAATTAAGCATCATTATGTTTTGAAAGATCGTTATATACAAATAGATACGGTATCCAAGAAATTAATTCGTCTGGGAATTTTCCTTGAAGGCACTTTGAAAGTTAAGAGGCACGTGGATGTTGTTTGAATATTCTGAATTGTTCAAGTATCTAGTCAATAATTTTGTATAATTGGGATCTAAAACTCGGAACGATAATTTACTTACTACTTGTTAGTTTGATGCCTATTTTACCTGCAGAATTAATTACGCTACAAAGAAATTTTCAGGTTTTTTTAACATAAAATAAACTATAAAAAGCAACTATAAAAGGCATAAAAAGGCTTTGGAACCCTCTTGAAACCATTAGGCGCAGCTGACTTGAATAGAAATGAACTTGGCCACTAAAAAACTAAACTGCATCCGACGTTCTCTGCAGACACGGATCACATAACCTAACTCTGCCGGAGCACAAACACATATCCTTCTTTTTGAAGTCTTCTTGAAAAAAAAATGTAGTAAGTTCCATTGCCGAAACACTGATACAATAATATATATTGTATCAGTGTTTCGGCAATGGAAACTCACAATTACAACAAAATAAAATCATTGCAAGCCAATAGTTTACCACCCCTGGCGCATTGATATCCGCAGTGTCACGCCGCACGCGGGCTTTTTCATTTGCGGCTAATTTGTTGACCCAGCAATGCCGCAGTCGTATTATTTTTTAGTTCAATTTTCAAACTAACTATATTTTTGAATTTTGATCGAATCATTCACACCTCATAGAAAACCGTGATGTATGTTTGGTGCACGGAATTTCGCTGAAATTCGACATAGATGTAAAACATAGTCTGAAAGAACACATAGACTACTAATTAAGTTTTGACATATCTTGCGGACGGAGCCGCGGGCGAGACAGCTTGTAAGTATAATTTATTATTAAGTTAACGTAATAAACTCATTCCTTACTCTAGATTTTAAACAAAACAGAGTCGTGAAATAATAAACTTTGGAATAAATAACTCTGGCAAATTATTCTAAAATATCTTAGAACATTTTATTATAAAGTAATGAATATTTTAATTAATTCATTGGTATATGTAAATGTCTTTATTGTTATAGGTACCAATATTATTTATACATAATTTTATTCTTAATATATAAAGAATATGTAACACGCCTGAAAAAGTCATAAATGTGCAAATAAATAAATAAATAAATGAAGAAAATAAATAAGAAATTGTTTTAACAATGTATTTATGTAAAAATAAATATGCAGCTCTCTTAAACATGTCTCAGGTAAGGGTTATTTAATCACTGTTGAATTTGAACATATATACTCGTATATACTACTATACTGTCCGACATGAGTTTATAATACAAACAAAACATTTGTTTTTGTCGTAGGAAAACTTGTGAAAAGTCCTAAATTAGTGTAAAACAAGACCCGACGCGGCGCTGTCCCACAACTTCGACCAATCTTTCTGTCTGTGAAGTTTACTAAACAAAAAGTTAACAATATACTATGTCTGGTAAGAAAGTGGTGTTTTATTGTTTCGATTGTAAAGTTGTTTTTACAAAAAATAACTTAAATTTTACACAAGCACATTATTTATGTAGTTTCTAACTTAATACATGCTATATACTTAACACTGTCGTAAAGGAGTCATTGATTGCTAGAAGTAAACAACCAATAAACCTGACAGACTATATCACAAAGAGATTCCGTTAGAAAAAATTGTTTAAATAAGAAATCTTAAATAATAATTCTTATATTTTCAATGCTAACGTTTTATAACCGTGAGACATCTTTACAAAGACCAAAAAGGAATTTTAATAACTCTCATTATCTTAAAAAATAGCTCCCCAATATGTATTCATCCAATTGTTTCTGCAATGGAAACGGACCGTAAAATTCCCCTTCAATACCTAACTAGACAACGTATATCTCGCCATGCAATTTGCTAATTACTCTCCCAATCCCAGGACAACATACATAATACTACATGTTCCTACAGGCTTTGTCTGATTCCCGTCAGACAGGCAGAGATCGAATAAGCTTCCACACACACATACACATCTTGCACTCTGCAACACACATTAACAAAACATTATTTCATAAATCTACAAAACATTGGATACTACACCTTAAACACTACGACATTACGTTTAAATTTGAATGCATGTGTAAGTTAGATATGACTTTATGGAATTAACTGTTGAAAATATTAGGTGTCTATACGTATCGTAATGTTTAAAAATTTTCGTGCACGAGTCATCGTTTCATGAATCACTAATGAGTGTTTCTTATAATCTTAAATTAAACAAAACAAAGTTTGTTTTCGTTAACAAATTGTTTATTTTAATTACATCTTATATCTATTACTTATACAGAATAGAGTCGCTTTTACGCGTCTGCTAAAAATGAGTAAAGTATACCTAAGTACTAAACTGATTATGTAATCAATAAACGCTTTCAAGTCAAGATATTAAAATTGGCTACTTCACAATGAAGCTATATTCTATATGGTTAGATATATGTATAACTTTACGATTACTTTAAAATTATAAATGCGAATGTTTGGATGGATATTTCTTTGAAGGTATTTTCAGAACAGCTTCATGGATCTCGCTGAAATTTGACACAGATGTAGAACAAAGTCTGTAAAAGCACATAGCGATAAGTTATAAGCTAAGTTATTAAGTTTTTTTTTAATTCCACTTAGATGGAGTTGCTGGAGACAGCTAGTGTTACTTATAAAATGGGCGACCACAGTGATAAATTAAGTAAATTTGTGCAAGTGCAATTGATATTTATAGATATTTGTCTCCACACTCCATGTATTGGTATTCCGCGTCACGTTTGCACTCTCAGACTACTTTGAACAGACATAACCCCAGTTAGCTCTTCAATATAGTACGCAATTTTTATTATATCTGTATGAACACACGTATTTTAAGTGGGTGTTTATATCGGTAAACATACTATTTAATTAATTTTAAAAGAACGATCTAATAACTAAAAATAAAAGAAAAGCAATACTAAAATGTATTACGCAAAATCCCCTCAAGAAACTTAAAATAAATAAATTCGACCTTATTGCATTGCAATAAGATATTCTTTTATTCGAGTAAGGGTCAATCCACAACGCATTACATCCATATAAGAGATGAGTATTTAGTATTTGTTTTCTTTGGGGAGACCTATAATTTGGCTGCGTACATTATGACTAATATACCTACTAATAAATGTACTCTTTATTGTATTGCATATACATTGCTGCATTAATTCCATCTGTAATGTTAACGATCGAACATAAACCGCAATGTATAGTGTTTAATGCAGAGTATGCGTTGTCTGGATGGATTTACGGTGGGGGAGTGTCGCGCCCCGTAGTGCGAGTCAGACCTACCCCAAGGTAGAGCACGTTGCCCCCGTCTGCGATCTGCAACAAAGGAAATGCGAAACTTGGTTTTGCAACGAGATATAGATTATTCAAAAAGCTATGAGTTTTACAGATTAACAATCTTTTCCAGTCAGCGAACTTCACTTTTTGTTTCTAGAATACAAAAGTTCTTCACGATAAAATATTTTCACAGTTCAAAATAAATGGGGTAAAAAAATCATGGAAGTTTTTTAAAGCACTTTTTCAAAGTTTTTTAAAGCAAAGTTTTACAGCACAAAGAATTGTGACTTTTTAAAGATGCATGTCTATAAGAATGCATGTACATATCCAACGCTTACAGACTAAAAATGTCTATCAAAGACTAAGTGGTAAATATTGAGATGGATGATCTTTTAATACCTAAGGGTAATGTAAAAAAGTAATCGAACAAATAAGGCGCTAACGCGAATATTAGTTGTCTGTAATTATTTCTTCTTACGAGCACATATACATATTTAACTCACTTGAATACACCATCCGTTTAGGTTCACTACACACTAGAGTTAGTAGTAGAGTTCCGCAAACCACGTCTACCGCGAATTTTGGGTCTACACTGGATTTAATTTTCATACTTCAATTAATAGAAATATGACATGTCCTTAGATATCGTACTAATATTATAAATTCTAATGTTTGGATGGATGGATATTTGTAGAAGGTATCTCCAGAACGGTTTCATGGATCTGGCTGAAATTTGGCACAAATGACGAACATATAGAAGAAAAAATAGGGGACTAATTAAGTTTTTTCAATCCGCGTGGATCCGCTTACTGGTAAAAGAGCTGGCAAGTTATAAAAAGATTGAAAAAGAAAAAATAAAATCAGAAATCAGTCAGTCAGAAATATTTGGCTTGAAAATTGCTAGGTATTTCGCCTAGCAATTTTGGGATTATATAAATATTTCCGTTCCATTATAACCTTGTGACAATATCAGATTTTGTACTGCGTTGTTACTGCGGAGTAGTTAGCTATTAGCTTGTTAAATATCATTGCTAGTTCTAAAAGCTAACTTATAGACAAATAGTTCACATGACAGAGACGTGAAGTGCTCACTCGTATCGCATAGACCTTTGATTGGGCAGTTCTGCTACGTATCAATTTACATCGCTTTACAAAGTTATCGCATCACCGCCGCCTCGCCTCGATATTGGATCTGGAACAATCTTTTTAACGTCGCACCTCGTTGATTGGAAGCGATGACATTTAGTAGAATCCATAATGGTTATTTCCCACTTCTAAATTCCTACCTATTTTTTACATAGACGGGTTTCTATTATAATATTATTCAAGATATTAAAGTTGACATTGTTTGATGATAAAAGAACCAACAATTTACCTATACCAATTTATTTTAGTTCTTAACAATAAATGTATAATTAAGGAATTGTGAAAGACAATTCCTTAATTATACGAATTTTGTTAACTATAAGAATTTTGTTGTCAATAATAAATACTTTTTCGCATATTACAACTTTGAATATTTAGTAGTAATTTACAAAATCAATATACGGCGAGTTCACAATATGAATTAAAAGCATAGAATTTCATAAAATTGTGTTTGCGAGTATCTTTATTCCAGCATTATTCATATCATTACTGTGCAATATCATTAAAGGCAACGACCAGGACGTCATTCCCGCGTACATCAGTTTCAATATCTTCCCGCGCTAATCAATTCAACCTCGAGCTGTCACTTGACAATGACATTCCTTTTGGCGGGAACTCGATGATAGTGTCACTTTTTAATTCAACATTGGTTAATAAAAAAATTACACACGTTATAGAATTAAAACGAAAAATTAACTGATCTATTTCAATGAAAAGCTGTTAGAATTTTTCTCTATGTCTACTACATTCTTTTGTGCTTATCTCAGAAACGGCATAATCGCTAGCTTTCTATTCCAGGCAGAAAAAAAAATATAATTACATACCTAAATATTAAGTAGTGCATTCAAAATGTTCACAACCGTAAGATTACTCAATCCGAATAAAATAAAAATCATTGACAGCGCAACAAAAAAGCAGGGTTATATAGAAAGATATTAATAATCATAACCCCGAGGTTGTCCAATGAATATCTCGTTGTATCTTGGAAAACTGGGAAAATAAAGTAAAAATAATTCTCCGACATCGACTACGCCTAGGTACAGGGTACCAGGTAAGTATGGGTGTGTAGGAGGCGCGCCGGTAGCCATGACGACCGCCGGATGCGCCGCCATAGCTCGCCCGCCTGCAACCCTGGATTTTAGGGTCACCACGATTTTATATGAAAAACTAATTAATATATCGTTTTAATAATAAGATTACATAACATCGTATAAGTCGCAAAAATCATTTAAGTATCAAGTAGTCCCATAAAGTAGATTTTTCATAATAAATGATGGGCTGCCTTACTGAGCTACGCAGTGTTTCAGTCTCTTAGCGTTGATTTAGTACGAGAAATATAATAAGGCGTAATGCAAACATTAAACTACACTGAATGGTCAGAAATTTACGTAGTAAAACATTTTAATAAAGAAATTAGTGAGCCATCTGAAGACAAAAAGTAACAAATGCTAGAAATATAGATGTTTAATAAAATATAATCTTTCCTATCTTTATTATAGTACTGAGTGGTAGTTTAAGGTTACCATGACATCCGATCGCAATAAGAAAGTATTACAAAGGTACAAAAGTAGAAAAGGATTGAAGAAAGTATGTGGATTTTATCTAAAATAATATGCGTCAAAAGGAAGTGAATTCTGATATGATACTATGTTTACCCCCGTAAGGGAAAGGTTGATGATAATGTGGCTGGATGAAATTTAAATATGGCATGGCCCAAATTTTTATTTATATTTTTCAGGGTAACATTGCAATGTAGAAAATTAATGCCGCGCGTCACACGGTGCGATATTAAAATTTCACAAAGATATATTTCAGGTCTGCGTGGTAATAAAAAAAAGAGATTTTAAGTAGGACTTTTAATAACGTATATTTTAAATTCATATTTCAAATATAACTCATATTTTATACAATAAATATAATTTTTTTAAATATTTGCTTAAGTTCGACAACCAGTTATTTTGCATAACATAGATACAAAAAAATTATTTAAATTTTGTTTGATGCATTAAGGTAATTAGTAAACAGTTAATGTACGAATATTATTGGGTCATAATGGTCACCCTATCCCTGCAGGGCGTTGTACACTGCGTTGCAGGATCATTGCTCTTCCGTAGCGGTACGTTTTTATACCAGTTTTGTATTCAGTCTACGTCCGTAATTTTTTTTTTGGATTTTCATTGAATATTTTGTGACATTTTTTAAACGAATTAGCTAACAGTTGCAAATTACTTTTTGTCATGTCTACTCGCTTTGAAATGAAATTAATTAAATATTAAACTAATTAGATCACAAGTTAGTCTTTTAACATAATTAATGTCGACATTTCTTTGAAATAAAATTTTAAACTTATTTTTTATATATCTTTTTATTACAGGCTAAAACCTATAGCGGCCATACCATTACATCTTACTAATATTATAAATCTGAATGTTCAGTTCATAGATGTCGATGAAATTTGGCATAGATTTAGAACATAGTCTGGAGGAACACATAGGCTACTAAATATTTTTTTTTAATTCCGCGTGGACAGATTCGCGGGCGACAGATAGTGAATTTATAAAGCTAAGACAATAACAAGAGTATACCAGCAAATAATATACTAAATTGGAACGATATTTAATTAAAAAGAAAAACAAAATCCTATCGAATCCCAGTCATAACAAAAAAGGGTTTTCATTAACTAAATGAATGCCATATTAAAAAAAAAGACAAACAAAGCATTGAATCAATAGAAAACCTGTCCCTGACAGTGAGTCGAAATACGTTTCAAGTTTTAAAAAAAATCTAATAGGATTTTAATAATAACCCCTTTTAGGAGGGTGGATCCAGACAGACTTGTCTAGGAGTGCTGGTATGGGGAAATAAATCAAAAAGCGTATACATAGCGATGTATCGGCAGACGTCTGCGTACCCATTTCACCCCAACCTCCCCTCAGTCAATCGTAATTAACGAATTGTTCGATGACGAACATAGTAACTAAAGTCAGTATAGTACACATCTAGTGGTACAGCTTGTTATCTCAATGATTCGTTGTCATTATGAGGTATAGTGTGTAGATAGCCTTATGAAATGCTATATTTCATAATTAGGTTTTTAATTTTTAAATTTCGAATTTTGTACATCGGACGCGTTTCGTATGGACTTAGAAATAAAGATTTTTAATGCATTTTATATAAAAGTACTGATATAAAAATCAGACTTTTGTACTTATACTCGTAATTTTCCAAAAATCTTATTCATTGGGAATTAAATTAAATGAATCCTTTAGACGGACAAAATTATTAAACTGTTCTGTACAACAGAACAAAAGTTTTAAATTATAAAAAATGGCCAGCCTTGTTCGCAGTGAGTTTAATTTTTATACTTTTAAATACATCCATTGCAATCCTCATTACCTTCTATTTGAAACTACGCAATTATATGAGGCTTTTTGTATTCCTTGCATTATATTCACAGAGATAGTAGTTCATGTAACTCTTTGTGATTCATGATCGCCTGGTACATGATAGCGCTATTTACCGCATTCTCATGTATGCACACAATGCGTGTATGTGTGCGTGCGTGGTAGGTAAAGTATCTATTTGGAGTTTGTTAATATCCATTATGTCTAGTTATTATTAACATATTATAAAGGCTGCATTTGCCCAAAAATGAATAATAAGTATAAGAAGGAACGTCTTTAAATGATAATTTTTAAAACTACATGATTTTGGCATGAAATATAATTGAAAATTTCATCTATATTGATTTTTAATTTTTGCTCATGAATTTATCATTATAAGGGTGTTTAACATATATATCTATACTTATGTCTGAGATTTATCAAAAACCTACTTTAAATTCACATGTAAAAATCAAAATTTGATTTTGAAGCGTATCTCCAACTGATCATGACTCTAATCTTTATCTTAATAACGTTTGAGTTTAAAATGTATTAATTTGCGTGCAAAGTAATTTGCAAGCTGCATCCAGCCACAGCCGCTGCGCAGATTTTCCGGGCGAGCTGTCAAAACTCCGGGGGCTGCCTTCCCGCGCAACGTCGGAGAGTTCCTACACCCCAACTAACGACCAGTCAATCTAGACCTCCGATATCCCGCCACCTCTCCTCCCTGTTGTTAGATTCCATAACATGGTGGGGAGGAGTGGAGGTCTTCATGACTGGTTTTGTTGCACACCTATGCAGGAAACGTCGCAGCATTGTCCTAGCTCTCGTGTGCGCACCGTACTAGTGAACTTTGATAATGAACCGCGGGGCGACTGCCCGGGTGGAGGCCTGTAGGGCTTCGCCCCCGAGCCGCTGCTCCCCCGCCGCATCGACCTGCACGCTTCCGCAACGCTAGACTATATCGAAATGATATAATGCTCTCAATCACTCACCGCTTCCTCCGTCTGCCATCTTGGTAATTAGGATTCATACTTGCTTAATAATACAAATAAAAAAATAACTAAATAAAATATTTTATTGGATTAAAAATAACTTCATTTATTTTTATTATCAATGAGATAACATAATTATTAGGGTGCGTAATAAAAAAAGAAAAGTAGTATAATTTATGATTAAAAAAGGATTGCAACTAAATTATGCATCAAATAAATCATAAGTAATCTAAAAGGACATTCTTTAATCTGTTGGAATACACTACGGGTTCGTACAGACTAATATTATCAACTGTTTTTTTTTATTTTATTTTATTGCACGCTACAATTACTATCTATTAATGATTAGGCTAACACTCACCACAACCAACGATTTTTGCATAATTCTTGTGTAAGATGTAAAGTTTATTATATTGTACTTCTACAACTGTTTTATTGTGCTTTTATATGCAAAAACAATTAATTAATGAACAATCATACAGGAAATAAAGTAAATTCACTCTTTTGTAGAACTTAACAAGTTCTTAGTCACGTAATTGAATCTTTATAAAGTTAAAATACTTTGTCGGGAACAAGAAACCTTACGTGACCGCGACCTTAGAAAATAAGCTGTTGCTAAACTTATTTGTTTAATTTACTTTAAAGAAAAGATTTGCAATATGTTTGATTATGACATAAACTTACTTTAACATAAACTTATTAAATATACAAAATCAATGCGAGATAAAATAGATAAGAAATGAATATATTAATAATAATTCTATTATCACTTGCTACTTCTTATTTTTTCTTAAAACGTTTACGCAATAAACTGAAGCGTCAATAGCCCAATGGTTAAGGGTACGGATTTCCGATCACGAGGTCGAGGGTTCGAATCCCGCCATTCGACTATTGTCATAAACCACAAGCCTAAAGCTTAGTTGGAATGGTAAAAAGAAATATTAGTACATTTCCAAAAAAAATCTGCTAATATTAAAAAAAAAATACTTAAAGATTCTCACAATAGATTCTGGTCAAGTATTATAAAATGCTCACTCGCTTTTGCCTCATATCTTTATTTATATATATATATATATAATTCTTCTGTGAGTGTGTATGTCACTGAACTTCTCTCAAACGACTGGACCGATTTTGATGAAATTTTTTGTGTGCGTTCAAGGGGATCTGGGATAGTATACATACAACTTGATAAACATATACGATCACTATAAAATAATTTTTAACTTCGTTTTTTTTAACTTTGTTTTTTGCTTTTTTTTAAAAAGAAATCTTGCCACAATAAGGGTTTAAAAAAAACAAATAATACATATCGTAAATCAAGCAAAACAACAATTAAATTGAATAACACCAGACTTACTCAGTCTTACTTTTCTATTTTGTAAAAAATATTGTATAATAAGTTCGTAGTTCGTTTCGTTCGTTGTATTCGTAAGTTTTCATTTTCATTTCAGACTTTTAAAGTTAACTGGAATATTGTGAGGCGTGAATTGTTATTGAATACTTACAAATTTTAAATGTAAGTACGTTTTAAAGATATTGAACATTTTTATTACTATGAACATATTTATTTATCAAGATAATGGAATCTTTTTAACAACCTATTATTCTGCAAATGTACAAACACATCATAAAAGAAATTATAAAACTTATTACGCCTACAAAATCTCCTATCGAAATTAACCAATCACTGCTATAAGCTGTTCTAAACACAGAGCAGTAAAATAATTAAATTCATTTAAAAGTTTGAAGCAAAAGCAATTATCATTTGTGTAGATCAAAGGCGATACACCTACGCAGTACAGTCATCGACAGACAATTAACGTCCCTTACGAATTGAGATACGGACTCATGTTTGCGTTTGGCGGGGTTGACGGCATCAGACTCTTAAAAATTAAATTTCGCACACGCGTAAACGATAGGGTTCGCCTGTGGAAGTGAACGAGGGGTCCAGACAGAAAAATGCACTTGGAACCCCACGTCTAGACTGGCGGCCGTCTGCAGGCCGGCTGCGGTGACTGCGGACCTAACACATCTGCAGTATAAACTGATGCATTTCAATGCAAATAAGTTAATTCAGATAAAAAAACCATTCTATGACAAAGCACAAGTTATAAGTCAATTTTGAAAAAAATTGAAGTCAAAAAATATCACAATGATACTTGTACTTATGTGAGATAAATTGACTCATACATAACATTAAAACATTAATAAATATAAGCATTGACTCGACCACATCCTAGAGTTGTAGACAAAGGTTATTAGATTTTCACTATTTTGTTACCTTTATGTTTCCTTATGGTAGGTAAAATATGGAGAACTGATCGGAAACCTTCGTTAGTCGGAGAGGCACCTCAAGAAGAAGAAGAAAATGGTAGGTAGCAAAAGTTTATCTAAACTTTAAGCTTAAGACAAATGCAATTTTTTACCAACTTTGCGTTGTCTTATTTCATATTTTATTTGTATACACGCGTGTAACAAAATATCTCGATCAAAACATATAATACTTAGGTCCACAGTAACTGTGACCTAACTTCCCCCACAATAAACCTAGTGGTGTATAATTTAGTACGTACTCAGTCTGGCTGGGTATAGGTAGATCTGGGTAGGGGACGCCGGTAGGGGTAGGTCAGGTATCGATGCACCGCCGTCTGGCCGACGTCACAGCGCAGACTAACACTACAGATAACTAAGAGGGGACGTTTATTGTGCACTGATTGAATGTTCAATGTTTACCTCATACGAGTCCTTTATTTGGCATTCTATTTAAAAGTTATTTAGCTTTTTAAATGTTTATCATTAAACGAAGCTCTACTATTGTGACACTTATATGTGTATTATCTCTATATTTTTTAACGAATGAAAGAGACAAAAATATATTTTTTTACAAGCCCTTCAGTAGTCGAAACCTAAAGTAATGTAGGTTTAGAAATTCATGTATATTTATAAAATGTATTTTATAATAAACAATGTTTCTTTATTCGGGTGTTTACTGATCAGTTGGCTCTATGGAAAGAATCCTATTGGTGTTTGATCAATAGGCCAAACGGCTTAACAGGAAACAACGTACTCAGCTATCGTTCTTGCGTGTTGTTTAGTTTTAATTTAAACTTACTAATATTATAAATTAGAATGTTTTACAGATGTAAATGTAAATATATATATAATATATAAACAGTACCCCTTTAAAACAACGTTTAGATTTAGAGAACTTATCAGATACATTATATTCTATTTATTTAAAGTAACATTTTTAAAGACATTTTATTTCTTGGATAATTTATTTTGTAGAAATCATCTTCATTCATCTTAGGAATAAACAACATACCTTAATATCCCAAATGAATCATCTGTTATAAATTTAAGAGGACATACTAAAAATAATTTTTAATAAGAAATTCTTACACATTACCTTAGGAATGTCCAATTAAGTTATAAAGTAGATATTTTATGATTTTTTGCTTGCATTTTTACTCTCTTTCAAAGTATTAGATATAATCTCTTGATGAAAATCTGCTGCAGAATATAAGTATTATGTTTTAAAGCTGTAAAATCTTGCTTTTTATTAATTCGTTCATAAAAAAATATTAAAGCAGCTGTTTTATTTATATTATAAATAAAACTATTTTCTATTATAGTTAATAAACTTTTAACAATTTCATTAAATTTTTTATGTTATTTAATATTCATTATCTTTAATACTTTTATAATAATACTAATGTAATGAAAATCATAGACAATAAATTACAAATGCATTTTTTTTTTAATATTAGCAGATTTTTTTGGAAATTTACTAATATTTCTTTTTACCATTCCAACTAAGCTCTAGGCTTGTGCTAGGATATGGTTTACGACAATAGTCGAATGGCGGGATTCGAACCCCCGACCTCGTGATCGGAAATCCGTATCCTTAACCATTAGGCTATTGACGCTTTGAATTTAAATATTACCAGCAGACACTTTTGCTGTTATTATATTTACTTAGATATTATAACTTTCCCTCCCTGGTCACAGATCCGGAGGCAGACCCAAAACGAGATGGAAAGATAAAGATGTCATGGACAGAGCGGAGTGGAAGAGATGGATTGGGAAAGCTGACCCCACCAGATTGTGGGATGCAAGCTAGGAGGGAGAGAGAGAGAGAGAGAGAGAGAGATATTGTGACCAAGTATAAAGCCAGCTGTACACTGTAGGAAAAACTGAGAGCTGAACGGAACAACCCGAATGTTTAGTTTAAACTGTGCAGTTAAAACTGAAGGTATATGCCGACTAAAGGTTCTGAAGCTCTTTATTGCGCTGATTGCTTATTCTGAAAGTTGTTTTAAATAAGCTCAGTAATGTAAGTTTCTCGGTTGACTTCCGAGGGTTGACCGATAGCTTCCCAGCTCTGAAATACCAACATAAGCCAAGTCAAACTTTGATGTAATTTGAAAGTGTCGTCACTGCTCAAATTGGTTTATATCAATAGCTTAGATTAACATACGTAGCAAGCTTGCTGACGTTAACAGAATTAGAACACATTATACGGGTCTTCTACCATACTTCTAGATATTTTGGAAACGCTATAGAAATTTCTAGTTGAATTAATATTAAGATTCGACTATTTAAATTAGTAGTCTTTTTTTTAATCCTTTTGACGCTGTTTATTTCTGCCATCGCAATACTCCAAGCGGTTACGAATACTCCATGAATTTCACGCGCTACGCGCTACAGCCGCCGCTCGTAGCGCGGCTACGCTTCGTAGCATGTTGCCTCTACGAATTATGTATAGGTAGAGATATGTATATCATTTTGTCAAAGCGTATTTCAAAAAGATATGTTGATTATAATATTTTTTTATAAAACCAGTTTTTTAATGGGAAATCTATTTGATAAAATCAATAATTACATAAAATTAATATGGATATATCTCCCATATATGGATATATATCCCTGTCAGACTAAATTAATATGTGCAATTACGAGAATTAAAAAGTAATTTGTAAAAAAGTATTTCAATGAATCGTATTAACGAAATCATTATTACTTTTTTATAACGGCCTCGTTTGATAGCGAGGGCGGGATTATTGAGTGGCTCATTAGCGAAGCTCGAATACAAGTGATTTCCACAAATTTCATCGACTTTTCCTCTATATTTATATAATCTCCAAATAACGAAATAACAAAATCCTTTCATTATAAAGAACTCCTACTCACATTATTTATTTTACTCATTATTTCGATCTAAAAATATTATTCATTAATCTTTTACATGTGCTTATATTTTATTTTGAAAAGTAATACCGGAAACTCTACTCTAACCACAAACAATATGAAGGTAATGTAAGAAAGTTTTCTCCACAGATGAACAAATCTAGACTGATCTATGTAGTATGTGTATGTAATTTCCTATGTCCGTGTATGTGCTACGAGATCCGTAGCTAGCAGACAGCGTAGGTACCAGGGCGGCATAGGCTGCAGGGCGCTGCGGGCGGCGCATTGCAGGCGGGTGAACGGCCGCGCATCGATCCGGGTCTGCCACCCGCACGCCCGCGCGTCCCGCCCGCCCCCGGCTTGCGTAAGTCCCATCCCCCAGCCGGTTATGTAAGCGGTGACGTGGTCGCTCGTGATTCTTCCGGTCTGGAAAAATGCATTCTATCGAGATTCTATAACTTATAGAAACTAACATATCATGATTACGATTTCATCACATCAATGTTTGAATAGAAATGTATATTTAATATGAAGTTGTGTTAGTAATAACATACTATTAAAGAATAATATACTAATTACTCTCAGACTAAAACTTTACTTATACCATGGTGCCTGTTTCTGCATGGTCATGGAAGGAGGCGGATGATATACGATGGAATTAGTGCCATCGATGTCTATCTGTCGCATTAATCGCTAGATAATATGAGTCCGTAAAATGTGTAAACAGTCCTTGAACATAAGCAAATATTCCATAAAAAAAATTACAGTATTGTTTATAATTTGTTAGAAGAATAGTTTTAAAACTTTACCTTGGTAGTAAAGTTTATAAAATATTAACGCAACGGACAATGTCAGTAGACCTTCAACGCGATCCGTGAACTGAGGTCCGTAAATAATTGATGATCCAACGTGGTGCGAGCTGCGGATACACTGCGCCGCGTATGACCACACTATTTTATTCTTTTTGAATTGGAAATTGATATCTGAACATGTAAAAGAGAATACATCAAAACGATATGTTAGATTTAAAAATGTATACGAAAATTAATAGAATAATAAATAAAATACTTATTAATTACAAACATAACTGCTACTATATGTGTAAGATTCTACGCGTTTTTTTTTAATTCAAATTTTAAAGTTTCAAATTCACTTTTATAAAGTACATATTATAGGTAAGTCTCCATTATCTTTACACCTGCACGACAAAAATATTGCCATCTCATCTGGTCCCTTTGGAAGAAAGGGAGATAGCAATAATATACCGTTATACAAAAGTAGATATCTATGGTTACTGATTTATACACGCTATGATATATACGATAAGTTGGTTCGTCGCAATATTCAAACGTGCTCTTTACCATAGTATTTAGCATACTGTTTACTTGTCGGCATTGTGAGGTGGTGGTACAGACAGCGGCCGCGCCCCAACACTCTGCGCATTGTCGCTGCTGACGGTGCATTTTTAATTTCTTTAAAAGCGAACGAAAATTGAAGTCATGCGCCAGTCGCTCCCGGCTCTCTCATTATGCCCCCACCGAGCCTTTAAAATGGGGCTAATATTAAAAATGTTTATGACATGAGAAAAAAAAGCGAATTTCGCATAGCTTCGAGATAAAAATGGTTTTGAAACTACTATATATTTACGAATTCGAATGCTTTTTTCTCTTTTTTTTAGTTATGCGGAATCACACATAAGTTCTTATTAAAAATTTGTTTATGTAATAGGTACCCCGCAAACCGCAAAGCCCGCTACGTTCGGTCAAAGAGAAAAAATTAAATGACCCAATAACTACAAGTCGCGGCGCACCTACTTGCATAGAATAGAGGTATAAAATTAAAACAAAAGAGGAAGCTACGGTCCGTAGCTCCGTAGCGGGGTTACGGCGTAGCGCGGGCGCGGTCGGCGACCCCTGGCCGTGAACGGGGGTGCGGCGAGCCCCGGGCCGCGCGGGACGCGTCAGTCGAGCCCCGCAGGCTGTGCGGGGTTGCGCCCGCAGCCACACACCCAAGCGCAAACACACATACACGCACCGCGCCCCTACACTACAGTGTGATTTGATTTTCCAACACTTACTTTTAATGTCTACTGCATAGACGCACTGTATAGCTTCCAAGCAATGTACACAAGCACCTATCAATATCAATGTTTATAAAAACGATAAATAATTCATTTCATTAATGAAATTTTCAGTTCCATTTCAATTCAATAATCAGTTCAAAGCAAACATCTTTAGAATATGAATGAAAATTACTCTTAACATTTTGATTTCAAACCAATATTTCCATTCTCGTCGTTTTATTCATTTACTTTGCAAACAAAATTACATAACACCTGAATTATTTTTCAGACAGTTATTAAGAAAAATTAATGCATCCCTTTAAAAAATACATGTACGTGCCTGTACATGTATTTATATTTTTTTAAATCATTAATTAAAAGTAATAATTTAAATAAGATAGATAATAAGACTAACAAATCTAAAATTAATACTTGAAAGTTATGTTGTATCTTAACATAAAAAACATACTGTAGTACGGCAGCGCGTCGCAGAGTAACGCACACAGTGGCACATAGACGCTCACACTAGTACATTTACCCAGTTTCCTTCAAAGCCTCCGCGAGCGTGCGCATTGCCGCCACACCCCCGCCGGCGTGTCTACGGGGCGGCACCACACAGGCACAAAACCCCAGAAACTTACATCTGTGTGCGTTACAGACTTGTACAGATACTGTATTCGAATGCAAGATGTATGTGTAAGTGAGTGTGTGGTACTTCCGCCTTTTATCCGTGTCACCCACACAAGCTCGCAGAATATTGGAAAATTGTTTGTGTGTGTAAGCAGGGTGCATCGACTCTTCCGCTTCCGCCGGGTACAACGGCCTCCGGACTGATTTATGTTCGTTCGTTTGAAGGTTTGCGTGTTATTGTCACGTTTAGTAAGGATTTGTATGGATAAAGTGTAATTGTCTTTATAGTATTAATGTAACGAGAACTTTTATATAAAAAGTTATATAAAATTATGTTATAATCTAAAGCAATATATTTTTTAATTTAAATCCAATTTAAAATACGAAAACAATTATTTTAACACTATGTATACAGTATGATTTATAATTTACGTTCACTTTACTATAAACAGACAGATTGCTTATTCTGAGACTTTTAATTTAACTGATTCAGACAATTACCTATAATTATATAACGATATTAATCTTTATGGCTAAAGAAAGGCTGACGCGCGGGAAAACAGTTTATCTCATCGCAGCGCCGCAAAGCTTGTTAGCTACAAGAAACGGTAGGCTACGGCGAATGATATTTTACAAAGACAAAGAATTTAATTCGACTATCCGTCAGTAAGTCCTACCGCCGGACTCACAATCGTTAAGTGATCTCCCTAAGTGTAATAATAAGAAACTGATATAACTACATTAGCGCTACCTTGCCCGAGATCTTATAAGATTTTTATCTACAGATATGTATTATATATTACAGGGTTTTAGCGTTTATTTTCAGGTAAAATTTTAAAAATTGTTCCTGTAAATATCAAAAGAAAAATAAATCCTAATGTTAATACTTTTTAATAAAGTATAATATATGAGAATTTTTGAAGAAAATAAAACGCGTAACAAATGCCACAATCGGATTCAGACAAAGCGCCAAATAAGAAAATAAATCTGCGGATCCCAATAACTCCATTAGAAGGGGTTTGTTCGTACAAAAAAACATAGTCTCACCGCCGCCGGCCCTCCCTCGCTTGCTGTCAAAGCTCTATAAAATATTTAATTTGTCGCTTTTTCACCGCGTCTGCGAACATGGCGCGCAAATTGATCCACGTCTGTCTGTGAGTACCTACCTAACGGTACTCATCGGATAAACAAAGGTGTGATTTACACTACTAAATTGATTTGTTCGATTTGTTTATATGTTCTTAAGAAATCAATTTCGGCTTGTCGATAGTTTCATCAAGAAAAGACTTTTTGCCAGTGTTTCTTCATTTTTTTACGTTTTTCTAGCGTTTTCAGGTCAGTTTGATTAATAATCGAGCCTATAAATAATTTTATTGCAAATTACCTATAGAATTATAAATACAGATAAATAAAACACAAAAATATCGGTTAATTCTGGAAATAAATTATTCATTTAACCGATTGTATGGAAGATTCTAAAATTATTTTATATTTAAAATTTAACTAACACCTTAAAGAAGAAATTCCCTTTGTCACAAAATGCTACAGTAATCCGTGAAACTTGCGCACTCACGTCCGCTCCCGTGCAATTCTCCCGGACTGCAGACGACGTGTCAATACGGAGGGAAGAAGGAACTTGCAATATGCACATTGAATTAGCATAGCTTTTGAGATGGTTACATATTAAATTATGTGTGTTTAATAAAGATTTAATTAATTTATATTAGGAAAAGGGTTCATTTACGACCTAATTTTACAAAAACAGTTCTTACAGTCGGGAAAAACAAAGTCTTTTGAATATTTTTTTTATATTCAGTTGAATTCATCTCAAAGTAGTAGTATTGCGAACTATAAGTATAAAAACGCGCGAATTTCGCTACATCAAGGGACCGGGATGCGCCAAAAAGCCCCGGGAGAGATCAATACCGGATGCTGCCGCCCTGATACTTGAGAATCATCCATCAGTTTGAATTTGAAGACGGAAATTGTAATTTTCCATTATTATAATTAACATTAGTAGTAACGATCTAAAATTCCAATGATTCGGTTAGTTAATTAAGGGATTTTTAATATTTTTTTAACAATACAATTTTTGGTTAATTTAAACGCGAATAAAATAATTAAAGAGAAACTAATAGTACAATTAAAGATTATATATGGGTAGTAAAAGGAAGATGTTTATACGATCTACGCGAAATAGTTACAAAAAGATTATTAAACTATTTGGTGGTTAAATTATTCAAACTTTCGTGAGACATTATACTAAACTGATATATAAACATGGCTAAACACTCACGTATATTCGTCCGGTGTCGGCACCGACTAGTTTCGAACCCATCGGGGGCCGCCACCGGACGAATATACGTGAGTGTTTAGCCGTGTTTATATATTTGGTGGTGCGTTTCTTTTTTAAAAACAAATTTTATTTCTATGCATTTATTTACTGTTACTTCAAAATATGAGCTATATAAATTACATACAAACGAGCTTAATAGGAATCATGCCAACAAGAGTAGATCTAGTATACGGTTTATTGTATAATATTCTACATTTTATCTAGTACTTGGTAGTCTATGATACATTTTGGCGCGAATCAAATGTTAAAGGTCATTGACCGGACGCGTCTGGCAAGCGACTAGGAATAAAGCATATCATGTCACATCATGTATACACCTTGATTGATCAATAACCATCACACTAATGAACGCACACACGTAAACCGCTGTACGCACGTGTAGCACGCACACAAGTATAACAGGTGAGTGATTCGGCTAGTGGGGGTACTGAACCGCAAATTTTTTGTTTACACCCCGCACGAGGCATCTAGTGCACGCAGTTCGCTGGATAGTGTAGTGCCTGCGGATCCTTTGTTCAAGTCAGAGGATAATTCGAAACATGCTTTAAGCGCGCGCTAATGAGCGGAAATGAATTTAATGAATACATTTTGTAACGCCTCGTTATTAATGAATTCAATGAGCATTTTTTATAACAAACTTAACGCTTTATATTATTAAAAAATGCAGACTTTTGAAGATGAGTTACACAACTTCTACTCGTATAGTACCATAATCTGTTGTTTTTGCATCCTAGTCGCAAGTTTTGTTGTCGATACTACTATAGCTACAAAGCACTCTTTTGATACATAGCGAATGAAAGGGATGGCATTATATTTCTATAAGTTTTTTGCCTCAGTAGAAACACACGTTTAATACAACAAATAGTTTTAATCGGCAACATATTATAACCTAAAGATATATATTTATATATTTTTAGCAATACATGCTAAAATTGCTTTAATACCTGAACTATCTCTTACCATTGTTGTACATACATAAGTGAATTCTTTTAACATTTTATAAAAGCAAAGAAAAATCTAGAACAAGGAATTAAATAAATAATTAGGTATATGCATACTATAATATTTATACATAGTAATTATAAAATATTTAGTATTTTGTACGAGGGTAAGGGTCCGATGGTGACCTCGATTCAACCCCTATGACCTCGCGGTACCAGGACACCATGAGACGTGTAATACAATTACACACAATACCACTCACGAGCTAAGCAATAGGTAAATTGTAGCGATGTACTCTGATCACGGTTATCCTTCGATACAGAGAAAAGAGAACCAAGTTTGAGTTTCTAGGTATTACTATAAAAATAGCTTCTATGAAAAAAGTTTTCAAAAATTGGTGTTAAGTTCGATTATTTATAATCATTACTACGATAATGACACATTAAATAATATTTTTTTATTATTTGTTTATTTTATAATACCAACACAATAAAATCAAATTCAACATTTAAAAATTGCTACGTGACAATTTTACGGAACGTAACAATTCCTAAGCAACAAAGCGGCAATGCAAGGGCTCTCGGTTGATTTAATCAGAGCTCCTGACAGCCATGGGGCCCTGGTACCGAGGGTGCCATGGGGGCGGATGACCCAGTTTCCAGTGAGGGTGCCCATCCAGGCCTACCCCCATCGATCCATGGCGTTCACATGCCACGTAACAATAAACCCCATGATTTATACAGAAACATATTTCAGTAATAATATTATGCTACTGCTTTTACGGAATTAAATTTTGATTTATATGACAAAAAATATGTTTATATCTTCGCCTTATACTGGCTTAGGCAAAATATGAAAATGTTTATAATGTATTTCCTAACATGTGTTCTTCTTTGTGTTTTTAAGATGTTAATTTTGCATAGCTTAACTCATAAAAAATAATGACTTGCGTCTTCGTTGAAATCTGACTTTCAATAGTCGATTTTTTTAAGGTGCAATTCGATTAGTATTGTGTTATATAAAATAGTCAGTTTGTCATTAAATGACCATAATCAGTCATTTTTAATTTAAATAAGTTTCTTAATAACAAACATAACGTTACACATTGTTATGTTTGAATCACGTGTACGTGACAGATGCACGGTGAGTGTTCAATCAGGCGGCAGATGGCGTTGAAGACGTCGGTCCCACAGCCGCAGGTATAATCCTAGACACCGCTTTAAGGAACCGACAGTTAATGTTACGTTAACCAAAAATTACATAGTAAAAACAGGATGCAGTGATTTCCTTTACTAAAAACTTCTAGAAATAATAGTTAATATAGTGGTAATAGCTTAGATTCCTTGCTGACGTAAGACCGTTTTTAGGTTATAAAATTGTCATGGCATAGGTGCGAAAATGACAACAAACAACACATCTTCGCTCCAACTGGAATTCGTATCAACAACCCACTAACTACACACGTTGCACTATCCAATAAGCTATGAACTTTCAGTTTATGACACAATTTAATGCTTCTTTCCATTTCTACAGATGTTGAAAGTTATATGAAGCCCTAAATTCAATTTACTTATTATTTCATTTTAGCTTGACCCATACTGTTAATTATTAAGTACAAAGGAAAAATAAATTAAATTTTCAACGTAGCAAATATGAAAGTGTTATAAGAAAGGTTTAAATAACATGGTATTCTTATTTCGTTTAACAAAAGTCCGATGCAAACGTCAGCTGCAACGCCATCTTGCGTCGTAAAAAATAGGCCAATAACATCGCTGGCGAAAAAAAAGTCGAAGAAAAGTAAAGATGGCGGCAGGTGTTCTGTCAGCTGCTCGCGCGCACCTTTATATTTAATTGAACCGCGCGCCATTACTTATTTTGTTCGTTTGAGTTAAAGACATTGACCGTTTGTAAGTTATTCAACTACTAACTGTCACTAACCGACAAAATATGTCAGTTGTTATTACAATATTAAACTTAATTTAAGGGATTGCTAAATTTTACTTATAGATTGTTAAGAATTATTTAGTCTATTAATTATGTTATTAACTATGGGTTTTTGAGGCCAAAATCTTTTTTCAAAACATGTCTGTTTTGTCAAAGATAATGACTGGGATTACGATATGTTTTATACATATTTTTGTCTCAAGTTAATAGTATTATTTACTATCTCTTTTGCATCCTTTCAAAAAGCTCGAAACAAAAGCATTATACGTATGTAAGAAAATGATTGGTACCGCCACAATACACAATATTATAATCTATATCTTTTAATAGTGATTTTCTGTGAGTGCATAATGCAGTGTGTATACGCAGGTGTCGAGCGACCCGCCACTTCTTCGGCGACGCACGTGTGCGTCCATCTGCCCACGTCATTACTTTTACCTGCTAAACCACTGCTGCCATCTGTTCGCCTGGTAAATTAAAAAATAATACCTTTCCTGTGTTTTATTAAGTAATCTTAATTAATTATTATATATTATAAATGCAAAAGTTTGGATAGATAGACGTATATTTTTATTTTCAAGGAACTCTAGAATTGCTAACTGCTAAACGGATATAGATGATAGCACGGGTTGCTCTTTTTTTTAATCCGTCATGCGTGGAGTCGCGGGCGACAGTAACAGAATAACACATTTGAGTAGAAATTGATTAGTTTGTTCTGTTCTGTACTTATTAGTTTAAAATAAAATTCTTGTATTTATTTTCTGTCGTACTACTTTAATGTCGAACTATAATTACAAGTTGGACATTCAATTGACAAGTGACCGCGCAGATGGTCAAGTATCGATAAAAATGTTGTTTCCACCTTGCAAAGTGAGTGACCATGCGAGGTAGCTGACCCAAACAGAATGTAAGCATCTAGGGTTCATCGGTGGTTTGTGGAATCTCCTATTTCTAGTTTGGTTACTGTCCTATTATAAGAATCATGTTTGTTTTGGTCAGATAGTTATTTTAATTATTTCATTTTAAAAAATTAAGAGAACGACATTATTCTCGATAAGCATATAGCCCTCTAGCGGCCAAACATAGCAACTTTGGATTTAAAAACTTTCGTTGAATAAAAACTTTAGAGGTGAACTTTCAATAAAAATACAAAAACGTTGTTATTTTTTTATTATTATTTAGGTAAAATTATGTACATACATACAATCAACTAAAAGCACGCTCATATATACATAAATGTTAAAAATAATTTATTTTTTTAAATTTAAAACGACTTAATTTGGTATACATCAGAACGCGGAAAAGATTATTTGGTTAATAATTATTTTAAATATATGAAAGTGTGGAAGAAAGTAAAATTTTTAAATATAATGTCAAGTTATAAATATTTAAAGTTTATTAAATTTAAAAATTAACATCTATATGTTTCGATTTTAGCGAGGTATGAGATATGACATTTTATTTATGTAAAAAATATGCCTATTTTTTCTAGTTAATGCAAACATCATATATATAATCATTAAATATTATATTAATCTATTTAAAGCCTAATAACTTTATCAATATACAATATCTTAACCTCAATATTAACAATTTAACAATGACGTCACCAACTTTGTTTTCTATATTTTTATCTATTTTATATAAATACAATTAATGTCTAGCAATGAACAAGGCACTAATGCATTTAATATAATTTCAAATATGTCTACAACAGGGGTAGGCAACCTATAACTTCAAAATAAAAAAAAAATAAAAAAATGTAGTCTTCAAGATAAATAAATAAAATCGAATATATGAAAATCTTTTAATTTATTCCCTTTTAATTCTCTGTGACATTTTCAATCTCTATTCATCTTTGACTCATCAATATAAATCAATTCAACTGTATGGTAATTTTTCATTTTGATCATGGTTATAAAAGGTTGCTTACCCCTGGATCCATGTGTGTAATCTGGTACAAAAACTTTCGTCTACATTCAACTAGGAACAAGATGAACTAATACTTTTGTTTTTCATCTTTGTCTTCTATAAGCATAGTGTGGTGTTATTTGATAATTTATAAAAATTTTAAAGCTCCTAAAACCTATCTAAGTGACTGGCTTCACTGTAACATTGCTTTTTTTTATAATAAAATATTAACAGATTTTTTTGTAAATTTACTAATATTTCTTTAACCATTCCAAATAAGCTCTAAGCTTGTGCTAATATATGGTTTACGACAATAGCCGAATGGCGGGATTCGAACCCCCGACCTCGTGGTCGGAAATCCGTACCCTTAACCATTAGGCTATTGACGCTTTAGTTATTCTATTGAAATATGTTTTATTTCTGTCTACCCTCCTACATTATGTTAGGATTCTGGTCAAATAAAACCTATGAAGGCTTTAATAATGCTAATTTCTCAGTAATTTTTGTTGAAATCATAAAGAATAATTAGCCAAGTTCCAATGGATTGTAAATTAAATCCAAATAATCTTTGGCATAAATAAATTTAGTCATAAGATTACTTCTTTATTTAAATTCAAATATCTATTCCCGAGCAAAATTAATAATTAGAAGACATAAATTGCAACATTTTTATGTATTGTAAACAATTGTATGGATGAATGAAGAAAATTGTATTAATACAGAAACACTGAATGTATGGTGTATCGTAGTCTAATTTTATTATAAGAATTTTAATAATTTACGTTGAAAATGTTATTAAATAGTACTAAATATTTGAAATTCTAAATATATTACAACAAATATGAGTTAAATATAAAGCTCCTTTGAATTACGTGAACCAGTCAATAGTTTCATATCATGTTATCTTGTCAAATTCTCACTAATATTATTTGCAATATATATAATACAAGTGTAAATGTGAAGAAATAAAATAGTACATTTCTTTCAAAATTTAATATTTTTTTTCAACTTAATCTATACTCAAGTAAATTTATTATATCTTGAGCTATAACAAGTGCGGCACAATAATTATTTGACTTAGAAAATAACCTGCAACATCACAGATAAAAGTGCTTCCGGAGATATAGAAAAAAAAAATGTACAGACACTGAATTATAAAAAAAATATGCAAAAACACAATCCATTATAAATAATAATGACAAAAAAAAATAATAAATGTCTTAATAAAACAAAACATTTTTTTTTAATTCACTGTGTATTTGCACCCACATAACAAATTACACAAACTATGTTCTCTGTTAGTAAAAGAAAAAAAAAACTATTTAAAATATAAGACAAGGTGATTTGAAAGGTTTGACATATAAAGTAACATTTTTCATATTTAACTTTCAATTCAAACTTTGTAGGTGCATATAATAATATTAATTTAGCTAAACTATGCCTGAATATAACAGTCATATTAACCCCCTTATAGACTTTAGGCAGGAAACTTCATTGCTTTATAAAAGTAGCCATTCCATATTGTGGCTTCTATCAAACATCGGCAACTGTCCAACAACTTAGCAATATGTATACAAAAATATATCAAAGTAAGTTATATGAACTTATTTGATGTATTTACTAACATTTGAATTAACATACAAGCACACAAGTACTGTCGTCTTTGCATATATATTCTGAACTCTATTTCTATTTACATAAACATTGGAGAGAAAAAAAAATTACCTGCATATCTCAGCACTGGATAATAAACCGAGGCACAATATAAACAGTCCATTAATAATTTATACAAAACACCAAAATCACAAACTGAAATGTGTTCTATTGATAAATAAATCACTTCGAGCATCAACTGTTTGTACACAATTCACTTTGTACACTCCATACATTGCCCGGAATGTTCTAGTCATAGTCAATATCCATATTGTATTGGCGCTCGCCTCGGTCATTGCTGGAGTTGAGGGAGGTGGTGGAATTACTGCCTGTTGAGTTGGAAGTTGAGCGTTGCGGGGCCCAAACACCGCCTGTCGTGACAGACGACGTCGTGGATGTAGACCCCGAGGTGCTGCTTGAGTCTGCAAGCGAATCCCATGTCTGTGTCTGTGGTCCAGTTGATTGCGGTCGTCTTGTTAACCTCCTTAGTATCACGCGTGGCAGTGACGCTGAAATAAGAACACACAAATTAATAGAGTAAGAATAGTTATTTTATCTCACATTGGAATATCCTTTAAATTGCTAGCACCATTATGCCGTTCAATATTTTTTCTTTACTATATTTGTTTCAGTATAATCAATAAGACCTTAATCTGTAAGGATAAGAGTACTTGGGTTGAATATTACGGCTTAGTGCCTAGCTCGAATATTTGTGAGAACGTTTTCGTAACATCATCGTAAAGTTTCGTATCGTAAACAATCATCGTAAAGTAATATTTTGTAGATGACGTTACGATGGCGCGTGTTACAAATATTCTTACTTTGCCCCCGTAATTCAGATTAAACACCAGATTGCTGTCGACATTAGGAATGTAAGTACTAGGTGCACATAACTTACTCGGTGTGTATAGGTGACGTCGTGTGGTGACTGTGGGTTGCGGGTTGGATTCGCCGGGCGGCGGCTGCACGAGCAGAGAGCGCCGGCAGATAGGGCAGGTGGCGTGGAGCTGCAGCCACGGCCGGATACACGTCGAATGGTACATGTGCAGGCACTCCAGGCGTGATACCGACTCGCCTGCAAATAGGTAACATACTATTATTGAGCAAGTAGTCCATTCCACCACCACAATACAATGTTCTACTTCTAAAGAACTTGTACAATGTAAACTGAAGACAGGCTTGAAGTGTAAGTAAGTAAGTTTGTCTGATGAGCGTCTCATTCCACCTTTGACAAAAGAGGAAATACTCTTTCTGTGCGATCCATCCCGATCAGTTAAAGGAAGTCAATATTTCTCTAACTGCGGATGTCTCGCTCTTCGTACTAGGAGTAAATAAGATCATAAATAACAACCTTCTAGAAAGTTCTCCCAACAGATAGAGCAGGTGGTATTCTCCGCGGCCTGTTCTGCTGTGATGGTCTCAGTGGGCAGCGCCGCCAGCTGATCGCCTGGTAGCGGCGGTGGACCAGAGGTGTCTAGCTGCCCCAGCATTTGCGTTATAACTGCATCTAGACCTATAAAATATGTATTTAATATGCTTATGTCCTTTATTCTAGCATTATAAATATATTTCAATACCAGAGATTCACTAGTAAACATTTTGAATTTCATATTATTTCAGTATTTTATGGTTTTGTATTAAAGAATAAAACTAAAATGGTTATATTACCTTCTCCTCCTAACACATAATCGCCAGGAGCTCCAACAAATACTAGAGGTGCTCCCGCTGTCACCACACCAGTCCGAGGTCGACCATTTTCCAGCAGCATTATCAACTCTTGTACAAACTCTGGGCCTGGAACTGGAGTCCTGGTACAAAGAAAATCATTATTAACATATGTACATAAATATTAAACATAGTGGATGGTTGTTTCAGTACCTGTACTGAGACAAGGTGTGTAAAATCAGCTCGCTCCCTCTATCATAATATTTCCTGGCTAATAAATCCAATCAAATTCAAAAGCCAGTAAAAACAATAAATCTCTCAATGTTAATTCTATTACCAGGGATAAACAACTCCAAATGCCTTGGAACCTGCATAATAATAAATTATGTCTTAATAATATACTCCCAAGAGTTAGCTTTTCCGTCCATGTATTACTAACAAATACTCCCAAAGCAACTAAAATTCTTTTTATTATATTCTTTATATAGTTCAGATATTCCATTCAATATAACAATAATTTTAATTAACATTATTTTATCAAACCTCGAAAAATAGAACAATAATAAAATTTAAAAAAATGATTTCAAATCTCACCGTAGTCCTGCCGCTGCCATGAATGACGCCATATCGTTAAAAATTGGAGTTACACCCTGTGGAGACAATTATAAATGAGTGATATCTGCTTCTTTGATTAACTTATTTTTACCAAATACACTGAATAGCCAGAATTGACATCAATAATAAAAAAAATTGGTCATCAAATTATTCATTTTAACACTGATTATTTTAAGATTATTAAAAAACGTAATTTTTTTTATCGATTAATTTCGTTTTTGATAGTGATGGAAAGATCAGATCACAGAAAAGGTAATATAACCTTTTCCTCCTTAAAACTTTTAAGACAATGTTTTCATTTTATTCATAATGTATTTCAACAAAACATTTTGTTGACATATGCAATAGATAACATTATCATTGATGTCATAGCCACAACTTTCGTACACAGATAAAGAAAACGAAAATAATATTATATTTGCATGTGATTTATGCATAAAAGAATTTGAAAGATAGTTGACTGGTTATTGTTTTTTACTATATGCACACTAACTCAACAGGAAAACCAAGTTTTGATTTAACTATAGATTACTGCTTAATATTAACTATATAGAACACAATGCTAGATGTAATGGGGCGTAAAGAGATGTAGAGGGTTGGCACTGTGTTTATGTGGAGATGACCACCAAGGTATTAAAAAATTCATATCCCACCAAAATTATTAGATATTTTATACTTATTAGTAGTAGGTGATTATAGTTTCCTTCACATTCGAATTTAACCGATAAAAAGAGTTAGTTTTATAAGTTTTGTAACATTTGAAACTTTTCTTCAGCTTGACCATTTTTACATGAAGGTAGGATATGATCACACCAATACAGTTTTTATCTGTTTTATCTCTTTATACTTACTGGTCGACTTTGATCTGAGCCCACTTCAATATCCTCCATGCCACTCATGTCTCCAATATTACTCATGTCAGCATCAGTGAAGTCATCTCCAGACTGATCCTGTGCCTCTGTACTACCCTCCAATTGCTCCACAAAACCCCCATTACAAAATGGACAAGAGTAATTCTGAAATACATACATATGAAAAAAAAATATTTATACAATTATAATAATAACCATTAACATTTTTTATTTTTAAATGATCTTGCAGAAGAGTCGGTGGAACTATATGACTTACTAGTGACTCCATTCAGTATCATTTAAGACGTAATTACAAAGATTAATGTGAAACTGATAAAATTATATGCATAGTGAAATTTTCGTATGCAAAGAATGTACTCGATCAATTCATAATTACCATAGGCCTTTTTCATACCATTATAAACATATCAATGATAAGTATTTCACCACAACCTGTCATTTTTCCCCAAAAATTAACAGATGGTAAACTCGATTGGATAGTCCTTGAAACTAATATTTAACACATCCTGCCATTTAAGAAATATAAAACCCCTCGTCGTTACTAGTTTTTAATAATAACACTAATATATTTATTGATTTTTACCTGTAAAACTTGATTGAATTCAACGTTACATCTGTGGCAGAAGAATCGAGGCACATTTCTCCGCTCAACATCTGCGTCAGCCATTGTTGATATTGACGTAATTATAAAATCTAATATTCCACACGATTAAAATGTTCCTAGCAATTGTGCTTTCAAGCAATGAACAGAAATTTATCATTCGCCATTTTTTGAGATATGCACAATCCAGTCCATAGAGTATATAATCACATTTTTACATGAGAGAACAATATGTATTCGGAAAGATAATACTGAAGTACGTAATTACTGGAACAGACCTTGAAAATGTATTCTTAAATATATTTATTGGACAGTGAATATATAATTTTAAATAAAATATAACATCACACATATAAGAAACGTAATTTGTATTTTCCTTTCAATCAAGCCCTCCGAAAAGTGTTATTCTCTCGTTGGTCAGACTTAAATGAAATATTTTTACTCTTTGATTTTGCGATACAAAAATGCGAAAATAAATAATGCTAGCAACATTATTTGTGTCTGTCGTTGCATCGGATCATGTAAAATTGTAAAATTCTATTTTGTCTAATATTTTGTGCTACTTTAAGGGATGTGCTTATTGATGATCAAATAATATATTTATCATCGTTAATAATGTTCCGCTTAAGCTAAAGTTTACACTACAGCAGTGGAATTATGTGAAAAAGAAAGTGTTACCTATCAGTGCAGTGTTTGTGGACTAGCTGTTATCAATTTTATATAAAAATATTTTTAATCATGATAAGTACGGTTGATATTTTAAAATATATCCAAAGTATTCAATTTCTCTGAGCTCACTCTTTGCTCCTTCCGTGGAATAAGGTGTGGAAGAGGTAAACTGGGTCATTAAAGTGCACACTATCATTTCATATTGATTACAATGAATGAGAAAAAGTTATTCCATAATTTTAAGAGCTATATAAACGATTCGCCTTTGGTAAGTTGTTTGTCTTAATTTATTTAATATTTAATGATAATGCTATTGTTTATTTTATTTTAAAAATAATTTTATATTATTGCAGAATAATGGTGATAAAAATGGGTCCATACAAGAGTTAAAACCTAAGTTGTTAAATGGTAAGTGTTATTATATTTATAAATTCGGTAATTGCATTTTAACAACCTTACAATGATAAAATAATATTCTACTTCCACAATTACTTATTTAACCCATATTTTATAAGATCAAAATATTTTTGAAGACATTCTTCTTTTATCCTTATCTCATCTGCCAGTATTCAGAGTTCAGCATTGATTAATTACCGATCCATAATGTATAGTCATATTATTTTCATCAATAAGTGTAGTGCAAGTGCATAATATTTTTATTACTCATTTGTATTAGAACCCTGACAGTAATCTTTTACACTTCAGTTCTCATTAAAGTATAAATTTATCTATATAAATAAAAATCAATGTTTGTATGATTCATATAGAATCCTTAACCTTAACTTTGGAACAATGTTCCAATGCCATGCAATGTCGGAGAAAATACAATAAAACTCTAAAAATTGCATTATTTTTACAAGTTAGTTTTTACTAATATTATAAATGCCAAATGGATGGATGGATGTTTGTTAGAAGGTATCTTCAGAACTGCTGTGTAGATGTGTGTGTGAACTGTGTGAAAAATACATAGACTATTATTTTTTTTATTTAGACAGAGTTGTGGTTGACAGCTAGTCTTTTGTAAAACTTTTTGCTTGTACTATACTTTGTAACATTTTTGACATAAAAAGGAAATAAACTGTTAAAAGAACATTATTATAATGAGAACATAAGATATTTATAGATGCAGTTAAAATAAAAATAAAAACAAATTAATTTCCTGATTACTTTATCTCAAACAATTCTTTATAACAAACAAGTCAATTATTTATTTTATTTGCATAAATAATCTTTACAATTGATTAAACATAACAAATAGATGCTCTAGTCATTCTTTATGAGAAAGGTTTTTTTTTTAAATTAAGTTATAGATTCCAAAATTAACACACCCAATTGGACCTTTCACAGATCTTTGTACCAAAACTTGAAAGAAAAAAAAGAAAAAAATACATTACTTGTTTTTTTGGTTACTTTGGTTTAGATAATTTATGAAATGTTTATAACTAAGAAAGCATTGTATAGGCATATTTTATGTACTCCTAGTCAACTGACACATCAATGATGTAAATCACAATAATAACTCGATTGCGCATGCGCCACGCGCGCCTAACTGTAGCTCTGCTTATGTATGCTGTCCTGGTACATTTTGTAACAAATATTAATTTTTGATACTATCCCAAACATAATATAGTACTTATATCGTTTGTCATAAGGTTGAAGTTGCAGTAAATTTTATAACATACAATAACAAACAAAAACTGTCAGTCTGTATGTTATGGCCTCGCGTGTTTATGGTGGTAGGAAATGATGACCCAGTAGGGATTTGCTACAGTCGATTGGTTAGTGTGATCGGATTGCTTAGGCGAGGTTAGTTTTTTTTTAATTGCTATACAATGAAATAAAACCTCGTTTAGTATGAATCACTTTCTATAGGAAGGCCAAGTTATGAGACGATCAATGTAAATTTAATACAAATACGATAGAAGGTAGAAATGTTGGTAATTAATAACCTAGACTAATTGAAGTCATCATCATAATTTATTTAAACTTATTCGAAAAAGTGCGTAAATATGGCGTCCTATATTGCATTTATATTATGCAAAAATTCTCGTTAAAAATTTTATTGATGCAAGCAGTTAGCGACATTTTGTTAAATTGCCTAATATCTTAAACTCAAACACATTTTCCTTATGCGTAATTATGTAAGCAAAGATAGGAATTCCAGACATCGGCTTAGTAGGTGATTCCCCGCGGGTATTTATAGTGCTTTGACCCCAGCAAATACACTCTAGGGCTTCCTTATTTATGTTTAGGGATTAAACTTTAAAGCCCTATAGACTATCGTTACATACGTAGTTACTTAAACAAAAATATCCTATCCACCTAAGCCATCCACTTTGTTGTAGCTCAATCTTTCATAATAATACTAATAAAATGAACAGATCTGTAGTAGATATTTATCAGATCTACTGAATGTGCATATAAAATGTCATAAAAATCGGTCAAGCCTTTTCGGAATTGTATCGTATCTAACATTTTGATATAAGACTTTAAATCTATACTAATATTATAAAGCGGAAGAGTTTCTTTAGATGCGCTAATCTCAGGAACTACTGGTCCGATTTGAAAAATTATTTTTTTGTTGGATACTCCATTTATAGAGGAAGGCTTTAGGCTATATAACATTACGCTGCGATCAATAGGAGCGAAGAAAGATGCTATCAAAAGATAATCGCGATAGTGTTTCCGCGCGACCACGCGAACGAAGTCGCGGGCACAGTTAGTACATGATCATTTAGAAGAGAAATGATAGAATTATTCACGGAAAAATTTTGAGGTTAAATACGAATTGTACGACACATGTTAAAATCGATCAATCTGTTTACGCGCAGATGACAATGGAGCGTATATATGTTATAACTAAGTATCCTGCGTGTGAAAACATCCTTTCAACCGGGCAAAAATTATAAATAAGCTTACGGTCATAATTGGCCATTAATCTGTTCGATAAGTTACTATTATTTTTAGTCCGAACCGTTTAATCGATCTCGAATCAATTTCACTTGCCCGAAGTAATATTAATATTCATAATAGCTATTGAAAACCTCCATATTACCTAAAACTAAAAGATCGACTATCTTTCATATTAAGTAATCTTCGAATCGATCGTTTAAATTGATTATTATGTTCAGCTGTTAATCGTTTATACGGATAACATAACATTAGGAATAGATAAATTAAAAACTCTTCCAAGGTCACGGTGTCAGTGGAGCTAAAATGTGATTTGGTCGGATGCGGTCATCATCCGAGGTCGTCTGAGAAATCGCACTGTTTTCAAGAAGTTAAACAACAAATACTATTTTATTTGCAAAGTTTCGCGAATCGGTAACTTGAAATACTCATCTCTAACAGAACTTTAAATAGTAAGTGACTAAGCTTTCCCCTAATTGCGCGTGTATGGCTAGAAAACAAGGCTAGAGTTAAAGTACTACGACAGTTTATGTATTTAAACATATTGTAACACATTTTTTACCCCCCACGTGGTAGTAATTTTGGGAACAAACACACCCAGGGAGAGTTAGCTAGGAATGTTGGCGAATAGTAATTTAAATACCGCACTCAGAATTGTTCAAGGAGTCCCTTATATGTATTTAGAGTAAGATACAAATCTACACTAATCGACTGTTTACGTAACCCTTAACCGTATCTGATTGCGGCAGTAAGTATTGTTGTGTTGCAGGAGAGCTGGTGGTAGGCGCAGCGCACATCGCAGTGTTACTGACGCCGCTCAGCGAGCGCGATGGCGGCCGCCTCGGCTCACTCTTCGTCACCAACTACAAGCTATCCTTCGTGCCCATAGAGACCTCGCACTACGATGTTAGTGTGCAGAAACTACTATTCTTTTAGCCGAGAATCGTAGATAAACATTAGCAACATACTGTAGAGCCAAAATAATAACTTAAGAAAGTAAAAAGAAACATAATCTTGGTTGATCTCCCGCAATTTTTTTTATCATGAAATGAACTGATAAAAGTCAGTGTGCCTATTGCGTTTTAACATTTATAAGTTGTTGGTATATGCAGTAATCTACCTTTTTTTCGCTTTTATCCCAGGAGTATGGTCAGAAGAATCATCTGTTAGGGACATTTGACGTGCCGCTGACGGGTGTGGGCGCGCTGTGGTTGACGGACGGCGGGCCGCAGCGCCGGCGACGTCTGCTGCCCTACGCCGATATGCCCGGCAAGGTCAAAGGCCTTCAAGTCATATGCAAGGTACTGCCCTAATTCTCTTTTAAATTTTTTTTAGAAAATTGAAGTTCAAGTGGTATTAAATATTTCCATTCTTGTTTTCAGAACATGAAAGTGATGACGTTCAGTTTCGCCAACTCACCGATTGGCAACGGACGCAAGGTGGCGATGGCATTAGTGCACCACGCGTTTCCCAAACGCCATGACCTGCTATTCGCGTTTGAATACCGCGAGCCTTACTACCCCACCCTCCCCCCGGACCTCAACATGTTCCAGCGCCCCGGCGACTGGAAGCGGGAACTGGAACGCTGTGAATGTCCCCACTGGAGGATCACTTGTATCAATGGAACTTCGGATGCCTTTATGCTGACCGCGGGAGAGACCCTCATAGTGCCCAGTTCGGTGCTAGATTATAACTTGATGGAATCGGCGCGGCACTTCAGATCGGGCAGAGTTCCCATTTGGGTGTGGGGCAGGCCTGAAGGCGCCGCGCTGTTGCGGAGTGGAGAGTTGCTGCAGACTGAACAATCCGCTACAGCTGAAAGTGTTTTATTAGAACAGGTATGTAATATCATATAAGTAGTATATAATTAAAAGTTTTTTGTTAAAATCTGATATAAAAATGTTGTATGTTGTCAGGTGCGCCGCTCCCACCCGAAGCTAACACCGCCGCATGTGATCTACCTGTGCGGGAACAGTGCGGCGGGCGGGCCCTCCCCCGCACACCTGCCGCCGCTGCAGACGCTGCACGCCTCGCACAGGAAGCTGGCCGAGCTGTGCACGCCCACCACATTAGGAAATTTCTGGGTAAGATCCGGCTCGAAGGACAACAATATTTCAGATTTGATTAACTTGATGTATAAACTGTCCAACTTATCGTTTCTCGTTAGCTACAAGACTCGCAGTACTACTCTATCCTGGACTCGAGCCGGTGGCTGCGCTACGTGGCCAACTGCCTCGCCTTCGCGGAGGAGGCCGCCGCCCACCTCGATAACAATGTCACCGTCGTCCTGCAAGAAGGTAACAACTGTTTATTATTTCATTAGTTTTTTTTTATTAACTGCCGCACTGAGTCTTTTATTTGTTAACTTAAACAGTCGTGTAGTGAAAAAACTCTATAAATCTACACTAAAGAACTCCCTCAGCGATTGTTCACCGTCTCGGAGTGAGTGTTAGTATAAGGGTCTAGACAATTTATGATAGTATTGTAACTCAAAATATAGTAAAATTTCAGTAAACGCTGTGAAATATTTTGTGATCCTTCGAGCCGGATTCGATGAAAAAAGACATATTTTGCAGGTGACGGTGTGGACTACAGCGCTGTGGTGTCATGCCTGACGCAGCTGCTGGTGGACCCTCACTGCCGCACCATCGCCGGCTTCCAGTCGCTCGTACAGAAAGAGTGGGTCGCGCTAGGACATCCGTTCTGTGACAGGTGACTGCGCACACGCTGATGACACATCTTTCTTCCGCATATAATTTTTGTCGCTAAGGGAAACCCTCAGTTTTCAATTAACAAGAAGTGCGTCAGTAATATTTTATTTTTAGAGAATAAAGCGTCTTAGTAGTGTCATGTTGCATTCCAGACTAGGTCTGCCCAGGCCGGGCCAATCCAAGGAGAGCAGTGCGCAGTTGGCTCAGTGCGCGCCCGTGTTCCTGCTGTTCCTGGACTGCGCGTGGCAACTGCTGCAGCAGCGCCCCGCCGCCTTCCAGTACACCGACACATACCTCGTCACGCTGTGGGACTGCGCACACAATCATCTCTTTGACACCTTCCTGTTTAACTGTCCGAGAGATAGGGATCTAGCCGTCTCTAAGGTAAATTTATCCTAGATTATATGATTAAAATTATCCTTAATAGGGTAAGAAACATGAATTTTATACATATTTTATAAGTTTTTGTTTTGCCTTAATGATGATATCATAATTCTCTATTGCTAGTGTAGATTTCTGCTCATGGATGATATATTTGGTTTTATTTTGTTAACGTCTATTTTACAATTGTTAGAACTTCGTGGCGCGTCCGGTGTGGGACTGGGGCGAGCAGTTCTCTGAGCAGGACCAGGCGCTGTTCTACAACCCGCTGTTCACGCCCGACAGGCCCGCGGTGCCGCCCTCGCACAACACACATATCGGTAATTCATATACGATTGAATTAGAATAGTCAAACGTAGAAAAAATACAGCGTGCTGAAAATTTATTTTCTTAATCAAAATTGTAAGATATCATGTATTTTATCAGGCCAGGGTGCGACAGGATGGCGTAACTCGCGCACGGAGGCGTGGCAGGGGGCGGGGGCGGGGCAGAGCGGGCGCGGGGCGGGGCGGCTGCGCGCGTGCGGCTCTGTAGGCGCAGTAGAGCTGTGGGCGCTGTGCTACGAGCGTTGGTTACCACCGCTCGACGCGCCCCACGCGGGACGCGCCCACTTCCACGCCTATCACTGGCGATTGCGCGCACAGGTACGTTCATATATACAAGTATATATCAATGTTATTTTAAAATTATCTTTAGATAGATAAAATATTTAAAACAGTTAAAACTAGACTTAAAAGTACTGTCGATTGGTAACCTAGATGGCGCTGGGATCGCCTACTATCAGAACCAAAAACAAAATTTACAACTTTTGGTTGTACCACAGATTCAACAGTTAAGCGAGAAGCTATCATCCCTGTCTATAATGAACAACCGGCTATGGAGCGGCGAGGAGGTGCCGGAAGTGCCGGTGCCTGTGGGCTCGCGCTTCTTCCCCTTCAGCCTGGGCCGTCACGAGGACCTCGCCAGGAACCTCGACTCTATGCAGGTCAGCCTCATCGATGCCAGTCAACTGTTGGACTCGCAGTCCTTGTTAAATGCTCCCGATTAAGAATTTTGAACCTTATGTTATCAGCGTTAGGGTTATTTTTAGTCTGTACATTTTAATAATTAAATATGTCTGGTAAATTCAGTTCATATATCAATTTAACAACAACCAAAAGTATTTTAAAGCTGAATTTGTACCTATTTTATTTTGATAGTATTAATATTAGTGTTTTTAATCTAAAATTTCAATATTTTTTTTTAAATGTTTAAATGTACAGACTATAATTTCTAGATAATACAAATGATGAGCAATATCGCTTCGGCTTCGTAGAACAAATTCTTTAGAGCCTTACGTTTGTATAAGTATTAAAAAGAAATTAATATATTGATTTTAGTTTGTATCTATATATTGTAAATATGTCTATGCCTGTTAAGTTAAGGAATTGATTGGCCCGTGTGAGATGCGAACAAATTAGTGATACAATATTTATTGTCCAGTGAATAATTTTAAATAATCGATAACCTTGTACAATTTTAAACGCGGTTAAAAATGTCAAAACCGTTGACATTTCTGTCAACTGTCAAAAATTGTATTGTCTATGGCTTAATAATGTTCAACTGAAGTCTTTGCCTAGATTTATATTTAAAAGGTTATTATTGGCAGATTATAAAGAGAAAACTATTTTTGATTGATAAATATTTTTAAAAGGATTTAAAGAGTAAATTTTTATTGAAAGCTATATAAATATCGTAATGTCTTGTGGTATTTATTGAATAGATATATAAAAAAAAATTGTTACCATTTTTAATTGTAAACAGTTAAGTAATTTGTATTTTTATGTACAGCCGATTTGTTGTTAATAATTTTAATAAATATTTACTTCTTTTGATCCCCCATATGTTTTACAGTTTTTTTTTAACTTGCAAAGTAGTTTACAGATAGGACAAATGCTGCCATTAAAAAGTAGATGATAGTTAAATATTCATTCCAAAAAAGCCAAAATCAAAAGTAAAACCGTGCACAATAACATGACATGACGCGCCTTGTGACGTCATAGCTAATAATATTGCGCTCGGGTTACTGATCAAATTATATATAAAATTGTCTACTTAAGAATATTGTACAATGCAGTGTTGCTACTTAGGACCAAAATTAATTTATTGCGTATGTGAAATATGTTGTATATAAGGCAGCTAATTAAAATAATTTATGTTATATTTTAAATGTTCAGGACTTAGTGTGGAATGTCTTCCGATTGTTACATATGTAACATTGGACTGAAGGCGAGCTACAGCTCATACGTATTAACTATTTTGTTATTTTAACAATTGAATTCTATTAAATCTACGCAAGTTTTACATTGTTATTATTTATTTTAACTTCCTTTTACTAATATATAAGAGACTGCTTATATATAGAAAACTCAATTCAAATACACCATTTATGTAAAACTTACTAAAGTAAAAATTAATTATATACTATATTTACATTTTAACTAAATATAAACATATTAAATCAAATCTTGCAACTTGGAGATTCATCTTAAATAGATTGCGAAGACTAGATACACAGTACTTCAAACTGGTTCCCAACAGCTTCAAGTATCATCTAAATATCGACTGCAAACTGCGGTCCGTGTATGGGTAATGTCAACCGATAATCATTCATCAAAGTTGTCAAAACAAGTGTGTGTATGTCAGCCCTTAGGAACAGCAAAGTAATCTGTTGACGCACGAAAATTGTGCTTTAAGTCGTTTTCTTGTCTTGCTCTCTTTCTACTCGAAGTCTTTTCATTTTTTCTAGATGTTTCTTGACGATGCGGTACTTGTTTAGTAGCAAAGTTCTCTCCCAACTCCATGTTGATAAGTGCTAAAAATAAAATACACAGTCTTGTATACAGCATAAATTGCTTTTTCATATAAATAAAATTGCATTTTTGCTTAATATGCAGTTTTTTATAGTATTTTCATAGCACTTCCTGTTAAAATATAAAATTTCTTTTTTTTTTATGAAATAATATTAAAATAAGTCAATCAACAAAATATCTTTATTCATTCACCATTTAAGAATTTCAAACAAACAACTAACCAATTTTTTGAGTACATTGTACCACCAAAGCTTACAAGCCACCAAAATAATTACTTAATCTTTTGCATCCATTAAATATATTCAGTACATGAACTCCCAACTAATACGTTTCTAACTAAAACCTATACTATCATTAAGGAACACATTGAGCTGCTTTTTGCGGCTAAACATAAATAAACAAAATAAATGCATAAATATTTTCTACTCTGTGACATCAGCGAACTATAGAGAATAAAATAAATTTATTATCTATGGTTGTACTCAACAATGGATAGTCAAAAAACAGAAAGAACATCCACTGAACAAACAAACAATATGTACTTTAACATTTTAAAAACTTTTACAACAAAATATTTTAGAGTAATAATGTTTAACAAAAATAAAATATGTATGTTTGAATCAGTTATGAATTAATTGATTGCATGAATTAACTGAAAATGAATACACAGAATAATTCACTTTTTACGAGAGATAACAATTTTCGGCGGGTAAATGACATTGCCGCCATGACAGTTGCACAACCGTGAAAAGTTCAAATTGTCTATGTCACTGGATGATGTCACACTGGATGTGTTCACAAGCGAGCCACAAGGCAACCTGCGGCAGGCAAGCCGGACTCGAGGCTCAGTTGTCGTCTTCTTCATTCTCAAACATCTCGCTGTAATCTCGTGAATGTTCAAAATCTTTCAATTCCTGAATAAAAAGAGATATATCGTGAGAATGAATAAGAATACAACTCCGTGCTCTTTATGTGCAAAAGTGGGACTAAAGGACTGGCTACTACTAAATAAATACATAAACTTATATAGTATTGATAAATAATGTATCTACTTTCAAATTATATGTAACACTTTCAAAACATGCAAGAAATATTGCTTAACTAAGTTTGTTGCTCATTTACTCCAACAAGAAAATAAAAACTAACTAAACAATACTGCAAACCAATTAAAACCATAATCTACTGTTGTTATAAAGGTAATACAGAGTAGTGTATTCATACCTGGAACATTCCACTAGCAAAGGCATATCCTGTCATAGCAAACGCGGCAAAGATTGCTGCAAGGATCTTGTTACGAGTCTGGTTGGGGAAGTTTGCAGCCGCACGGTCTGCCTGTGTACCTGTCGATTGCTTTTTGCTGTTCTGGCGGTTGTATTCTGTAAAAATCATACTATTAATGACATTACTAAGACACATAGATAATAAAAGATGGTTAAACATGAAACTAGCTTTCAAAACTTGTGTGATTGGAACTTCATAATTCATGCTAATTATGAAATTCCAGTGATGTAATACTTGTCTTATAACAGTGTTGTGCCTTTTATATCAGAATTAGAGGGATGACAAAATGTTTTACAGTTGAATATACAGAAGCGAGTGATATTTTTCTCACTTCTAAAGGTTTCTTACTAATGAAAACCCTTAGTAGGTTAGTACTACCAATTCTATCAATAAGTAAACTATAAACTGGGCAATTCGAATTTAAAAACATACCATCGGTAACCTGTCTAAAGTTCTTCTGATTAATTCTCCCAACAAATCTGGTTAGATTTGGAATGCCTTTTACATGATTCCCAAGAGTACTGTTAGGAAAAGGAGCTTTGACTAATGGCGCTAGATATGCAAAGACTATAGCATCAAATGAAGATGGCCGGTTGCCAAAGAAATATTCACTCTCTCCCAGACGATCCGACAGGGTTGCCAGACACTTTTCCGCTTCTTGGTATATCTGGAATCAAATTTAAAAAGGTAAAAGCCATCTCTAACTTAGACAATCACAAGGTGGAAATGGAAGGTTAGAAGGGATAAGCAGTCAAGCAATTAATACATGTCAATTTTAATGTTTGAAGTTTCAATAATTTTGGATTTAAAGTCTATCAAATCCAAAATTAATATTATTTAAAGTTTAATTTATCTATTAAATAATTTAAATTATAACTTACAGTCTTTTCAATCTCTTTCAAATCAGTATTCTCTCCATACAAAGCATCTATCATTTCTTTGGCTACATTTTGATACTTTCCAGGATAATAAAAATTGAAAGGTATTCGTAATGCTTTTGCATATGCTGGTCGAGTAAGTTCTGTGTAGTTCTTTTCATCCACCCACCATGCATACTCATATGCTGGATATAGTTTCTCTCTTAGGTATTGTGTGAATGCACTTGCTTCAGCTGCTTGATTGGTATTCAGATGAACATCGGTACTGTAATGCTGAAGTAAATAAAATATAAATTAGCTATAAGCATATTCAACAAGTATAAACTGGTTCAGTGCCTAAAAATTGTTTTATTCATATTTGTGCAATTATTGAATAAATAAATAATACTCAATGTATAGAATTTTGATTAAAATGTTATGAGGATAGTTACTTACTAGTGACTTCAAATGATCTACAACTTCTTCAAAAGTTGTAAGAACATGACGACCATCTCTCATGACAGGCAGCCGACCTTTCGGTGCGAAATATGGGTTATTCGCTTCGTGTACTTTTACAGGAACACCAATAAATTTCATATAGGTCTGTAATAAATATTCGGTATATCATAAAGCTACTCGCCGGGAAAAAGTATCACAAAAGGTTATTTTATAATCATACTTACTAAAACCTTTAGACATTCTAAATCAATAGTGGCTAAGCCCCACTCACCACGCCATATGTCTAATTGTATATTACTCATTATCACTCTAAATAAACAATTAAATTTTTATTTTATAGAAATTGCACAACTTGACATTTTTTTAGATTTTTGCAAACCATAGACATAAATTGTCATTTTTTCAGAGCAAGGAGTAGGTATACAAAAGAGAGGAGATATAAAATCGTGGACAACAATTTTTATTAAATACGAATCTTATTCTATTGATGTTCAAAATTATTAAAAATAAACCTTTACTCTTTAAAAATTATAGTACTATATTTTTCGTTTTGGTTAAACATGAAAAAAGTTTATTCGCGATATTAATTTATAAACATTTTACAACAGTTACTATCATTGAATCGTTTTCCATTGAAATCGCCTCAACCTTATTCTTTTTGATTTTGAAATAAAAAAAGTTCGAAGATTTCTCAATTCTTATTGATTGCAATTGATTGTGTTCAATTTTATGTTACAACGTGGACCAATTAGCTAAAGACAAATAAAGTTTATAATCTGTCCAAATATATGACGGTTTGTCAAGTTGACATGCGACTCAGATGATATATGTTGTCATATGACTTTAAGCTTTAAAACAAACGTCTAAGGTCCATATTAAATTAAATCAAAGTTTGTTTTTAAGCATTTTTGGGTAAATTCACATTCAGTGAAACTTGATATTGATGTGATTTTACGAAGAGAAAAGGAAGAAAATCGTTTTTCGAGTTCAGGGAGACATAAACTAAAGTTATTAGTATTTTATATCTTCGACAATCTTCAATTTATACTATTACATTAATCTAGAAAGTGTCTAGTAAGTTCTAAAGATTTATATAGAAATTTTGCTCACTGAATCTTTGTTAAAATGTCGTTACAGTGGACATTTATTGCTGGTTATCTATACTTTGAAATTGCTGTTGTCATCATTATGATACTACCGATATTTAGTCCTCGGCGATGGCATCAGTTTTTCAGGTCACGTCTTTTCGCAATGTTCCAACAGCATGCCGCATTGTACTTCTATGCATTTCTAGGCGTTTTGACTTTGTTTTTAATGGACGCCATCAGAGAAATGAGAAAATATTCAAATTCGGAGCCATTACCTTCCCATTTATCAACAGAAATGAAGGGTCATGTCAAGCTGTTCCGTGCTCAACGAAACTTTTACATCACGAGTTTTGCTATATTTCTAGCATTTGTGATCAAACGTCTTGTAACAATGTTGATTATTCAATATGAGCTTGAACTTAAGGCAGAACAAATAATCAAACAAGCTGAAGATACTGTGAATCAAGCTAAAAAGGCTATGCTTGATAACGATATGCAAGTAGCAGAGTCTCAGAATTATAAAGAATTGAAAAATGTACTGGAAGTTACTGAGAATTTGTTGGAAGAAGAGAAACTGAAAACAAAAGAATTGGAAGAAGAGGCAACAAAATGGCGACTCAAATATGAGAAGTTAGAGAGTATTACAAGTGGAAAAGGTGATGAGTAAAGTACTGTCATAAGATTTAATACATTATCATATGAAATATTCCAAGAGATGCTGCATAATATGTTATCAAAAAATGCTTTAAATAAAACATGATTACATAAAGTAACAATTTGAGATTAACACATAATATATTGACTTCCAGAACATTTTATATTTTCTTCTATGTAAAAACTAATCTTTTATATAGAATAAAAAATTGGTATTTACTTTGCTGCCATAAGTTTATATTTAATCATGTAACGTTTAAATAATTTAAGTGTGGCATTTATAACTAAAACAAATGATCTTTATGTTTGTTTTGATTTTAAAATTTTGAGACTGATTGTACATTTTTATGTGAAGATTCTTTGGTTCATTCTTTGTTAAATAATTGATATAAATCTTAGTTGTTAGCAAATGAGTCATTTTGAACTAAAGTTTGTTAAATTAAATGTTTAGTTTGCTAGCTAAGATTATATATATAGAAAATGTGTAGTAATATACTACTTATTTTAAAAATTATCTTATCTGTATTTCAATAATCTAGTCTATTATTTTATATCTAAATTTTATTATAATTGTTTAGAGCAACTGGTCTTCCTGTTTTCAGTCATCCTCCGCATGATTTTTAGTGGCTGTCAATTAAGTTTTTTATGAGTACTTATGGTTGTTGACTTAAAATTGAATATTAAAGCAACTGTTTATTGATAATATTATATTAACCGTACCATTTATTGTTTTTTAATGATTTTAAAAACATGAAATGTTGAAACTTTGTGGAACGAAAATCGTTTGAGCTAATAAAAACAATTTATACAAATATTTCTTTCATTTTCAAATTTATCCAAAATAGGCATTAAGCCTTTTGGGGTGATGATAAGTGAAAACATAATAACCCTTGATTCATTTTATATCGGGTGTATCAGAATCGATAACCAGAACAAGTAAAGTACAGTTAAAGTGATGCGTAAGTGTGTGATACCTCTGAGAAATTAAAAGAAGGTTCAGAAATACTTCTTTAGACATTCCATCATATTTTCGAACTGTGAGTCATAAGTCTAAGTGACAATGACACTGACATCAAATGTCAAAATTATCAAAACCGTGGCTAATATTATTTGTTTATATTTTCATGAATTAATGTTAATTCTTCATTAATAGTTCATCAAAAACCTTGATGTTAAACCAAAAATCTTAAATGAGCTGGTAGTTCTAGGCGATTTATTAGAAGTGTTATAGTGCGTAATCCGCATCCGTATCGTATTGGTATCCGTGAGCTGTTTGGTACCGTTAGGTATTCTTTATTTATGAATGTGGGAATTTTCAACAGAGTTAATTTTAAGGTACGAATCAAAATAATCTTTTAAACTTATAAATCAATTACTCTTTGGTTTCCTTCTAGTTATAATAAGTGTAAAAAAATCAAAATTGCTTCATTAAATTCCTTTTGCACTCTCTCTTCCACTACTAATTATTTAATGAATTTCTCGTAAAACACTGATATGAAATGTAATAAATAATGTAAATTGCTTCATCTGCTTTTGATAACTTTAACTGTAGCAGATGATTTATTATCAGTTATTAAATAAATGAAATATGAAACATATATATGAAACTGATAATGGCCACTCCTATTAAATATTCTATATCACTTGGACATTGTATTGTTATGGAATTACTGTAGATTTACTAGTCCAGCAGTGTATGTATATCAATAGAAACAACAAAACATGTTACTATACCATAACACTTGATATAAACAAAGTTTATGTTATTTAACCTGTTTCAAATTACACTATACTATTTACTCATCAGGTTTCTCTATCACATATTGTTACTTATGTAAATGATTGTAGAGCAAGGACAGTGAGGGCATGTATTCAGAATGGAGCTCACTGCCACTGGAGGGAGGAGGGCAAGGCGTGCTGGGTGCAGTTGGCGGACGCGACGTTGTACTCGCCGTCGTGAAGCAGCTTGCAAGTCATCAGCCCAGCCCACTCACAACTGATACTGAGGTAGTGTTGCTTTAGTATGGAATTTATAAGTTTTGATGACTAGTGTGCTTTGTCTAATTGTTATTTTTTGACAAACTTATAAATGTTGTTTCAAGCCATTATGTTCTTAATTGTTTTCAGGTTGAATGGGTGCTGGAGGTTCTGCGTTATGGCCTATCACTACCATTAACAGAGCATGAAGCTTTACGCGCGTGCGTTTACGTGTGCCACGCATGGCTTGGTGCTCTGTTGCCCCCCGCGCCGGCGTCCCAGCCCCCGCAACCCGCCATCCCGCCACCTCTAGCAGCTGACCCTAAGCGATATGCCGCAAAAATACTCAGCCATTTACATAACCTTTTCGTGCCAAGAGCTGATGATAGTAAGTTGAAAATATTTTTTGCCAATGGACAAATAGGACTAAACACATTTTTAACCAAGTTTAAGGTACATCACACAGTTTAGGTTCACATACAAATTAAATTCAACTGAGATTATTTATAATCAACATAGAATCAAAATGGATTTCTGAACTGTATGTAATTCTTTTACAAGCACTCACATTCATCTATCAAATGGAAATAGGTAAGTTGAGATGATAAAACTTTTCACTTCTTTACTTGGCGATGATGCGGTATCAAGTAGTTCCTTGTTTAATGCTTATTGTGTATAATCTATGTATGTAGGTGCAGACTTGATCAGCAAGCAGGCCGTGTTGTGCCACCGTGTGCTGCGGCTGGCACGGTCATTGGCGGACAGTGGGGCTTTAGGACCGCGCGAGTGGCGCGCACTACTGCTGTTACTGTTGGCCGCGGCGGCCGCGCTGCTAGCTCCGCCCGCACCCCATCACGGCGCAGAGCAACTCTGCGAGCGAGTGTTATGTGTGCTTTTTGAAGTCTGGATTCTGGCTTGTCATAGGTATTGTGATATTTAGATGTTTTTTTATCAATATTTTTATCTGATAGCAAAAGAAGCTAAGTACTAAGTGTCTAGTTTACTTGAATAATAATTATTTATCGATGTGTTGTTGCCAAATGCGTTCCAATGTGCGGGGAATAAAAAAATAGGCTATTTTTTACTGTACGCTGATAAGTTTGTGGGTGACAGTTGGTTTATAAAAATTAGGTGTTATTTATTGTGTTTGTGTGTTGAGATGTTTCCCCTCGCCGGCGCTGTGGCGCACGCTGCGGGAGCAGTGTGTACGGTGGCGGCACCGCGCGCCGCTCGCCGAGCAGTGGGCGCGCGCCTCGCTCTGTCTCACGGCGCGCCTGCTCGCGCACATGTACGGACCAATGTTCCCCGCAATGCCCATCGGTCAGTCAAACATATCTCATTGTAAACTGTGACTTGGTTTAATTATATATTGAAAATACTTAATTCCGAGGCCCACAAAAGATTATGGACTTATGGACCTAAGGAATAAGTATTAAGTAATTCAGTCTCCTACAAATGCGTTAAGTAGGGATAATGTGATTACTTTGATGAATTACTAGGAGAGGAGGATGCGAACCTGGTGCCGGCAGATATGAGCGCGGAGGCGGTGATGCAGACCTGGTACCGCATCCTGCACACTATCGGCAACCCTGTCGACCTCTGCAGGCCACATGTTATAAGTCAGACTCCGGAGTTTTTGCAGGTTATAACATATATTTGATGGACATGTGTTTTAAATAAGTAAAAATACTTAATTTTTAAAATCAAATCACTCTTTAAATTCTTGATTTAAAGTACAAATAAAATTATGTATTATTTTTTTTTCTTTCATAGTATTCCATGACTGCGGAAGATGGTGCTCGTGATCCCAGCACACATCCCTGCCTCCAGGCGTTGCCTGCGATCTTCCTCAAGGCGATGAAGGGCGTGGCTGCGCACGTTGACGCCTTCCTTGGTATGTTATTACTAAATGCTTGTCGGAATGTTTTTTTTTTTCTTGGTGAATGTTCTGAATTATGTTTGCCTTGTAACAACTATCGTGTGTCCTTTGAAAGGAAAGTTATCGACCAAGTCAAGTCTAAGGAGATATGTAACTCTTTTCTTCGCATGGCTTTGTATAAGTTTTCAAAATTTCCTATGACTTAGACTGAATGATGAATGAGTTTTGTTTTTTTTTTGTGTGCATTGTTTTATTTTAAAGTGTATTTGGATGGGTTATGAGGTGGTATAACATATTTTGGGAGATTGTGTGTGAGTACATTGGGAGTGTATGCGTGCGTGATGAAGTGCGTATACGTGCATATTATGTACGTGCACGTTATTCCTATTTTAATTTTTTTTGTAACTTAAACAATCTTATTATTATGATATATATGTTTTATTATTTATATAAAAAGTAATTACTATGTCGCCTATAAATTATTCGTAAAATATCGTATAAGTATGTGAAACTCTTTCAAGCTCTAAATCTCTTCGCATAGCATATAGTGCTGCTATTATATACTTCTAATATACCTAGGAGCTTTTTAGATTTGTAAAAATTTTAGTTAATATATAAGTGCTTTGCGTCGATTTAAACTACATTTTTTTTGTAAATATTATCCAATGTATTTTATTTTATTGTAAATGAATAAAAATCTGTATGAATCTGTTAGACAGATATTTTTGCATAAGTAGCACTTAAATTTTTCACTCTATAAATCTTTTTTCACGTATTATGACGGCTGTTGGTTGTCTTAAATTCTTTTACCTTGTCCGATACTTTATAAATGAATATTATTCATATGTAAAATGGATGCAAAGCACTAGTAGAGGTACAAGGGTGGCACAGGAAGGGGCGCGGAGTGGCGTGAGAGCTGCGGGGCGGG
>NW_013531188.1:574166-582194 GCF_000836235.2 Papilio xuthus | reverse complement strand
GGCCGGTGCGGGGCTGGGGGCGGGGGAGGTAGAGGACGAGCTGACGCCCCCCGCGCACCGCCGCCTCGCCAAGTCCTTCAGCGTGGCGTCGCGGCCGCGCGACAAGCTTGCCGAACGAAGTATGCATTACGTTTTCAACCTTGTGACTAATTTGTTTAGGTTTGTTTTAGCTTGCTGAAATAATGTTGGCGTTGTTCGGTCGCCTGCATGCAGTTTTCGACCTTATGTTCAATGTGTTGTAATTTGTTTTAGCTCGGTTGACGTTAGCGAATGTGGTTACGTTGTTAGCATGCAGTTTTAAACCCTGTTCATAATACTGTAAAGTTCATTATAGGTTGTTGTGTTAATATTGTGTTTAGTTTTTGTCTGCATGCCGCTTTCTACTTCATCTGATTGTAATATGTTTCAAAATTGTCAATAATCTCATTGGGCTTTTTCACCAAAGAGCTGCTTTATTTTAATCATGATGGAATTTAAACCTTATGCTCATGGTAATAAAGTTTAGTATAGCAATTATAAATTTAATCGGCTTTTTTATACGCCTGGTGTTGTTTCCTAAAATGCTTTATCATTTCTTTGCTTGAATTAACCTTTTTCAAATACTTTCGTTTTCTTTTCTCTTTGTATAAATTATTTGCGCTTATGTGTTTTTTATAAATATTTTATGAAAGTTTAGAATATTCTAGAAAAACCTCGAATCTTGCAGGCACGCCGCGCTCCTCATTGATCGGTTTGACCGGCAGTCGACCGCCTAGCGTTGTTCCTACCACACCACCCAATTCTATCTCCTCACAAGGTAATTAATTAATATTAAACCCTATTACAAAGGTTATATGGTTGTTTATTGAATACTTCACATTACTATGAAATGCTTTAAATAATAATGAGTTTTTTGCGGCAGTGATAAATCAAATTAACCCTTATTGTGAGTACCATAAAGTGCAATTTGTCGTGTTTCATAGTGGGCGAGACAGAGAAACCTCCGTTGACTCCGTTACGGCCAAAGGTGAACTCCATCTTCCATTTGTTCGGCGAATGGTTATTTGAAGCGGCACTTATTGGTACTACACCTAATTATAATACTAATCAACGTAAGTATATTTTAGTTCAGTTTTTGGTTCGATTTAGTAACTGTTTTAACTCTACGGGCGCCCTCTTTTTTACCATACCTTTGGAAATGGGAGGGTGGCGTAATATATTTAATTCGCATATATGTGTCGCCCTTTTTTGTTTACGAGCCTAGGGCGGTCGCCAAACCGCGCCTTTTTATGACGGCGGCCCTGGTTTCCTAAAGGGCCACCAACGATGAGAAATGACATATCCATATTATTTCTACAGCTCGATCTGAAGGCACTCCACCTCCGCCGTCGCTGTCTGACGCCACGCACAGGCTGAACATGATGAGCTATCAACCAGGTAAGCATTACACAGGAAAAAAGCCAGCAGTTTGAATTTCTAGTCTACCATTTCATTTTCTGACAGATAATAAGCGTTTTGCTTTCTCCCGATCGGAATGTGAGGGAGTCGCGAATTAATTTGAATAAGTTGGTCGGATTGCCACACTTAAAATGTTCTTTGTTATGAAAAATGTACACTAAGGGACTGTTTAAGCATTAAACTATGTAAGAATTAGTTGATAATGTGTTATATTTGTGACGTGAGGTCGTGCGGTGGCTCTGGGCACGCTGTGCCGTGTGATCTGCTCGAAGCAGTGCCGCGAGGAGGTGGTGGCGCCGTACTTAGCGCGTACGTACGCGGCGCTGCAGCGCGGCCTGCGTGACCCCGCCACCGCCGCCGCTATTGTACTCGATGCAGCGGATATATTCAGGTATGCGGGTCAATTTATACTGGTCTACCTGAAGGAGAAATATGGTGTACTAAACGTTGAAAACAAAAATGTATTTTTATTTAAAACACAATTTTTTATGAGATGCACATTTGAGGCGTGTCTTCTGTATGGTCGTGGTATTGCAGCGGGTTCGACAACTTATTACAGGTTGGACCTGGACGGTGTGCTGGTGTTGGTGCCAGACTTCATCACCGCTTTGGACCTTATTCTGTCGGAGAGAGAGCCCAAAATTGACTGCGGATCTATAGACAAGCGCGAGTTGAGGAAAGCTGCCATCAGCCTTTTGCTGTCTCTCGTTGCTTTCCCGTACCATTACAGAGGTCTGGCTGTCCCCGAGTTTCCTGGATGTAATGAATAGTAAGTCTAGATTTAAGTTAATAAAATTTGATAATTATCTTTGACTTTTGATTAAATTGTAAAAGTAGAGATGTTTATAACAGAATATATATCTTATTTATGTTTTTAATGACACTTTCCAACTCAGTGCTGGTATGACGATTGGTGACTACGCAAGAGGTAAACTGTCACTTATCTGCGTGTCGGCGGTGCAAGTGGAAACATCCGAGGCATTAGCAGTGCCGTTGCTCAGCGCACTATATCTGTGCGTGCGGCACAACGCTTACGTCACCAACACCAAGTCGCACAGCGCGCCGCCCGGCTCCACTATGTCGCACAGCACAGAGTATAAAGGTAACTGTCAAACTGACAGCTGTCACACTGGCAAAGATTAGCGAATCAATCAAACTTTCAACTAATTTTTGTTTTTTTCTTTTATAAAATAAAATAAAATAAATAATGTAAAATATATTTAAACTTTTTAAAGAATTACCAATACATCACTTTCACTGCTTTCACAAAGACATTTTGGAAAACACAGCATTTGCTTCATTTTGTTTTGCGTGTGTTATTTTTTTACACATTTGGACCTAGGCTACTCGAAATATTAGAGAAATTCCACAAAAAGACAGAGGTTTTATTAGTTAATATTTTGCTATTGTAACTCTAATAATCACAATTACTCTAGCAACGATATTTACTGGTTAAAGGGATAATTATTTGGCTTTAAATATGTATACAATAAAAAATAACATTTTGTTTTTAATGATTTATTTATCTACTCTATTACATTTCTTAAATTTCCTCAGTGAAATGTTCATATTAGCAAACAAACAGTGGAATTAGGACTTACTGGTTAAACGATAAATAAAGAAGTTGCTATCCAAAAAAAAAATTGGGTAGTTCCTTTGGGGTTGTGTAGTGCGTACGTTTCTAGCGCACTCTGACGGCGGGCGCGGCGACCACGCGCAGGACGACTACGCCGCTGACGTTAGGGACCTTGACCCATCGTCGCCTGTTTTCGGTAATTTGTACTTTATTTTGCCACACATAGGAGTGATATTTAGATGAAACCATAAAATTCTACTGACGTAACATATTGTTGTCTCTTTTTTTGTCAAAGAGTGAGAGGGATGACTATATATTTCTATAGACCATATCTAAATATAACTTTTTAACAACGTTGTTTCTGTATTTATATTGTAACGAATTTAATCTTTTTTTGAAATGTTCTTTCTCAGAAGCAATGTTGTCGCTTTTTTTTTATTAAGTTTTACGTTGTTATAGCTTGCCTGTTATTTTATTCATTGTCGCAGTTTAGTTTTATCACATCTGATATAGTTAAATGTTATTCTTCTGAATACTTTATAATAATACTTAATGTCGATACAAAGAAGGTTTTATATGTGATCGTAAATGTTAGTTTATTGTAAAACTACTAATGATTTTAGTACTAGTTATTATAAGTGCTTGGGTATGTCAGGTGCCGCTTTAGTGGTGCGGGCGACCTACCTAGTGTGCCACAGGCTGATCTCCTCCTGGAAGGGTGACTTACAAGTGTCCCTCGCGGCTTTGGAACTGCTCTCCGGTCTCGCTAAACTACACTCTGTCAAGCCTGGTAAGATTTAATTGAGCTTTTTATTATCTAATTATGTACTTTTGTCATAAATATTGATGTTTTTTAATCCCTTTCATGCTGTTCAGAATTTGTCATTGGTACGTTATACTTATACGTTTTCTTACTTATACTTTAACTAACAGTACCCCAAACCATGAGTTTCTGGGTCTAAAGACTCTGTATATAACATATCGTCATCCCTGTCATTATCTTTGATGAAACAGAGATAACTATACTAAACGGAGATAATGTTCTCAGAAAGCCACAGTAAGGGACTGTGTGCGTGTGAAGTGCGGCAATGTGTGTATGTGTGTGTGTGTGTACAGAGGCGATAGAGCGGAAGCGCGCAGTGCGTTGGATCTGCGACTACATATCGGTGCAGTGCGGGCGGCCCCCGCAGGCGCACTCGCGGGACCTGCACTCGTGCGTGGTGGCGGCGTACCACTGCCTGGCGGCCTGGCTCTGCCCCGCGCTGCTCGCAGACACCGACTGCCTCACCGCACTCATGGAGGTCGTCGAACTCGGCATATCCGGCTCCAAGAGTCACGGTCAGTTTTTACTCATGAATGTACAAGGGGTGGGGCTTGTAATAGGGAAGTAGGCGGTACCCTACTTTGTTACTACCCTCTCCTTGGTTGCAATGTTATATTTTTTAACAATAAAGTACCATTAATTTTTATGATATTTAATGTTTATGTCAGTGTAATAATTTCTATATGTATAGGTAAACCTGGTGAGCCGCCAAAGATGAAAGACGAAAAGGAACTGAAACCAGTGTCGATGAGAGTACGAGACGCCGCAGAATCACTTCTGATGTTGATTTTAGAACAGGTAAATAACAAACATGTATAATATGTTTTATAAATAATTAGTGTTAATTTGATTTATTAAAGGTATTACTTCCATTGCAATATATTTGTAAGAGTTTCCAATATATTAATAAATTATTTTGGTCCTTGATGTCGGATGTTTGATTGTAATGTATGGTAGGGTGGTGGAGGCAGCTGGTGCAGGCTGGACGAGCGCTGGCTGGAGGCGCTGGGGCACGGCGCGCTGCGACACTTCGCGGCTGATGGCGGAGCTCTGCTCTCGCTGCTCGAGGAGCCCCTCGCCAACAGCCAGGAACCGCAGCCCACACTCGTCGGTATGATATACTACTTCTCATATTAAATCTATACTTAGGAATGTCGTTAACTACTATGAGTGAGGCATTTAATATATTCAAGTTCCTTTAATTGTAATTGCAACAGACGATTCATACCAATACTTTTAGCTAAAAATATTAAATCTATTTGTTCACAGTTAGACAATGTGAAACACGTGGACAAATTTATGGGCGAAGATGTAGTCATAGTTGACGAATAAAAATTCATCATACATAATTGGCTGGATATCTTACTATTGTAAACGCGAATGTTTAGATGTATGGATGTTTGTTTGAAGGTATCTCCGGAACGCCTGAAATGAATGCATCTCACTGAAATTTGACATTTTTTTTTTAAATTCAGCTTAAAAAAAAAGACGGCTAGTACTGATTTCATATTTGAAATACGTTGTAGCATTTTTTTAATTAGTAACAATGTATATTTGCAGTGATACTTCGTTGTGGTTGGGGTCGGTACGCGTGGTCGTTGTCAGTGCGAGGTGCTCCGCGCTGCGCTCAGCGGGGCGCGGCGAGCTGCGCGCGCCCGGTCAACATGCTGGAGCCCCCGCCCCGCGCCCCGCCCCTCTGCCGGCCCCTGCCCGCCTCCCCGCCCTGCGCCGTGTCAGTACACGCCCATACACTGCGATATACATAACATTTTCATATATATAATATCATGATTCTTTATATTCATGTATAGGTCCCACTTGGCCAGCGTGGTTGACTATGGCCTAGTCACCCCCAACATAGGGTAGGCTCCGAGCCCTTTAGTGGGGGACTTATAGTGAGATGATGATGAATGAATGAATAGATTAAAAATATTAAAGAAATAATTAAGTTTAAAATAAAGTAATCATTAAAAAACCAAATATGCTCTAGATAATTTAACAATTTCTCAATTTGTGTACTAAAATGTACTTTATAGAACTTTTGAACTCATTTACCTTTTTACGCTATAAAGCTCAGTTTATTCCTAACACTTGTGATGTAATGCTTGAATTAAATAATTGTGATATATTGCAGTGACTCTGCGTTCCCGAGCCTGGAGGCTGTACTGCGTCAGTTGAACGACCCTGACGCACCTGTGCTGTTCAAACTGCTCGAGCAACAGGCTGCCATTGAAAAACGCGTCAAAGACAATGAGGATAATGACGTAAGTTACTCCTTAATCTTGCTGCCAGTCTCCTAATTAAAACGTTTAATTAAGACTCAATATATTTATTTTAATCTGGCGCTAAAATTGATTTCCACATAAAGGCATAGTTTAGAATTTTGATGTAAGATTTGTAAAGACTTACAGCGCCACCTAGTGGTAGTGGTATGTTAGGTTGTAATGTTTGTGTACGTGCAGTCTGCGGCGGAGTGCGCGCCGCCCGAACCCGTGACGGAGTTCCAGACGGCGCGCCTCTTCCTCTCGCACTTCGGATATCTCAACATCGGCGGTGACAAGAAGGTACACAAGCTGAACAGTTGTAGGAAATGCAAGACGATAGGGGAAAAGGAACCTAAATAATTTACAATGTATATTTATCTTGGAATTTGATGGCGCGTAGTAGACAGTGCCGCTCACTCAAACGTTCAAGAAAAGGTCCATCGTAACAGAATCCTGCTCACTTAAACGTGGGATTACGTCTGAACGACCCAATAAATATGAACATAAATAGAACCCGTGCGGATCCCAGGCTATTTTTAACCGCGGTTTCTAACAAGGTAACATTATTGAATATGTTAGGGCTGTGCCCCCCGGCTGACTGCATTAGACAGCTCAGCACCGGGCTTCCACTCCGCGCTGCGTCGTCTGGACGCGACAGGCAGCCGCGCGGCGCTCACCGTGCACGTGCTGTACGCGCGCGCCGGACAGCGACACGCCCACGACATCGTCGCCAACGCCCACCGCACAGACCTCGCCCCCGCATACATCAACATGCTGCGCGGGTAACTTCCCCATGCCAACGCCATCGCTTTTGATTTTCACACCAATTTCTAAACAAATATTTTATACCGTTTACCGTTGGTTTCTAAGCCCAAAATCTTCGTTTAGATCATTGTTATCTCTGTGTTGTCATGATAATGACAGAGATGACGATATGTTTTATACAGAGATATTGGTCTTAGAAAACCACGGTCGTAAACTCATCCTCCAAAATGTAGATTTATTACTACAAATGTTTACTAGGTATCCCCCTTACCACTCAAATAGTAGCTGATTATGTAAGTTTGACTTAAGAGTACATTTAACATATGCATTTTAAATTATTTTTCAGTTTGTCTAGTTTAGTAATAAACATTTTAATTGCAAAATAATTATATCAAGAAGAGTTAATATTAAGATTGAATTGATGGTGTATGTCAGTTTGGGGCGTGGCGTGTGCGTGCGCGGGCACGCGGGGTGGGCGGGGCACGTGCGCGGCAGCTACGATGCGCGCGCGCCGCCTCGCCCCGCCCCCAGACCCGCACAGAATAATGACAACCCGCCCCCCGCTATATACGATGGCACACAACAGGTCTGTTTTACATTAACTATACCTTTTTGCAAATTTTATATGTTAAAAAGTACATTTTACATCTTAAAATTTTATTTCTGGCTATATAATATTATTTTAGATATTGTACTGGTCGGATTCCACTGACGAGATAGCATTCGTGGTGCCCTCTGGTAACGAGATCCTGGAGACGGAGGAGAAGCCCGGACAAAGCAACAGCCTCAAGTCATATGTAGACGGACCATGTGCATCCACTTGGTAAGCTTATATGCAGTTAAAAGATTTATTTTGAAAAATGTGAGAGAGTGTTATTATTTGCATTGCATTACTATACAATTACTATGTTGAAGATTTTTTTTTTAAATTGACGATTATTTAGAATGCTGTATGATAAATTTTTAACTATTAGAAAAAAACTATTAAAAAATAGTACGCAACATTGTTGGCTATCGTCACTGTATTGGGCTATGCCCAGCAGTGGACAGAGAGAGGGTGATGAGGATGTGTTGGTGCAGCAGCAAGGGCGTGTCCGCGTGCGTGTCGGGGTGGGAGTCGTGCGGCGCGCCGGCGTACGCGCGCAGTGTGAGCGAGTGCGAGC
>NW_013531188.1:543494-573674 GCF_000836235.2 Papilio xuthus | reverse complement strand
CGCTGGTGGCGCCGCGCGCGCTGCCCGCCTGCCTGCGCCGCGCCGCCACACATCTCGCCCGCCGCACGCGACTACAGGCAGAGCTGTGAGTTATTCCAAACGAACTTAACTTGTCACCGTTAGATGGCGATAGTGTCGAAATAAAAATCACCTTTATTTTTAAGTACATTTAAATTTAAAATCTTCATCTTCATCTTTTATCTTTTTTTTTTTAATTTATTTTACCTATTATGTTTTCTATATATGTGTGCGTATCTATTTAAATATGCGTGTATACATAACACAGGTACCAGCCGCCGCACGTCCGCCGGCGGCACATGATCCAGGAGATCGCGCAGCAGTACCGGCGCGACCTCACCGAGCCCGAGCTGCTCGAGTCGCTGTTCCGACCACCTGCATAACATCTCTAACATCTTACATTCCCAATATCTATTTCCACTGATGAGGCAACGACCGACAGATATAGCACCTTAGTGGAAACGAGGTCTAAGACCATATTATTTTGGCTGACGCTATGGAGAACTACAACTAGACAAAATAGTTGCTAAATAATGTTGAAAATAATTTGTTCGTTCAACTTTCGAATATTACTGATATTATTTAAACTTAATCTGCTTAGCAGCACATGTTATATAGTTTAATCATATAAGTATTATATTTATTTCAAACACAAAACTAAAATAACAATTACTCACAGATGGTAAATTCAAATTAATTTTCGTTAGTTCTTGAAGTCGTCATGTAATGTTCTAGTATTATAAGTCTAGTTTCTTCTAGATCTCAATGTCTGTTTTTTTTGTTTTTATCCTATTTTATATAATGTTAACATTCCTTGTTAATTTTTGAAATCATCTCAATTTTTAATGTTTTACTCATATTATCTCCACTATTTATATCATTCCAATTGAAAATGTATATAGTTTTAAGTTGCACAGTACTTAATATATTTATATAATAAAATTAATAAATTAAACATCAACATAATGTTTTATTTCAAACATGCATCGTGTCTATGTAAAATTGTAGAACAATACATTTTATAGCACTCGAGCAATTCCTTTGACTGCCATAATTATTACACGACCATTTTAAGACGCAGTTTTAGTAGTCATTTACTCGGACGTTTAGGTCAGGGAATCCCCGCATACGAATTAACAACCAATTAAAGTCATCCATCGATGTCAAGCACGGCGTACGGGAACTCAGTTTACCAATTCTGTGTGGGTTAACCAAGCGCCTGTGGGCAATAACGTCTAATAAAAATGCGCATTTAGTTTCTAAAGATGACGTAGTTATATACTCTATGTGGCGCAAAAGCCAGGTAGCAAAAACTCGCTCTGTGATTGGCTTCCGCGTTTCTCGCGCCAAGGACACTGTCAATTACAAATACTAACGAGACCGAACTGATTGTAACACTGTAGCTCTTTTAATTAATATACTCGTGCATCGTACTGTTGTTTTATTATTGTTGCTGATGTTATCAACGCAGTTAATGTACACGGGAATCCGTTTACTATACTAAGAAAACCCATGTTGGTGACCCCGACGTGATTTGAACACGTTTTTCAAAGACATTGTGTGAGAATGACAATTTTTAAAGGTTTTATTTTTTACCTGTATAGATCAGATTAAAAAGATGATAAAATGATAGAGAAAAATTGACACTGGTTTATAAATTGACAGATACGATCCGTTCCAAATATGAATCACATGACACATGTTACAAACAACATTTTTAAAACATGTTGACTTAAAAATTTTAGACACTATTTAGCAGTGTCTTTTGTACGCATTTATTTTATCTTTGTAATATTTAATTTCGTTTTATTTAATTTTGAATCGTGTAATGTGAAATCTGTGTGGGTGATAATGCAGATTAGTCATTTATCTGAAGACAGGAGCGGGGCCGGTGAAAAATATTGTGACATTGAACGTAAATAAGCAACAATTAATATAACAATAACATTAGTATTTATTTTTTATCAAAAATTATCTAGCACGTTTGCTAATTACAGATACAAATACCGTTGTGCAAAGAGATTTGGTAACACTTTACGAAAATGTTGACACGAAACAGACTTCCAATAACAAAAATTCAGTTCGTCCTCCGAACCAGTACGTGGAGACCGTGGTGTACAATGAAGACCAGGAGTCGGAAGGCAGCGAAAGTGAATTCTACACCAATGAAGACTTCTATGACGTTGTGTTAATCAACAAAGAGAGAATAGACCTAATTAATAGCTTCCCATCTTTAGATAAAACGTTGTGTCAAAAATTTGGAAACATAGCCATCCAGGCGGATCATGGATCAGATTGTACTGACGGAATTTTGTTTAAAAGTCCTTTGAGAAAGGAACAATTTAATTCTCTTAACAGGATGTTAAGTTTCGGTACATTCGATGGTGCATTTTTCTCGACGTCCCTTTTAGATTTCGTTTGCTGCAACAATCTAGATGACAATTCTAATTTGTACATGGACAACATCATTCAATACGCCAGACGTACGATTGAACAATTGAGACGTATCAGCAATGGAGACTATTTGACAGAAAAAGCTAAAGAAAAATGGAAAACTTTAGGGAACAAGTTTGAAGATCGAAAAAACAATGAAGTTGTAAAGGTAGCTAGTGTGAGCAGTAACCCTTTACGTATCGAATGCAACGTCGACGCTTTTAAGACGAGATGGCGCGATTTTATACACTCGGAGTTAGACATCAGATCATTAACGAAGATACTTGAGAAGAGAATCATTAAAATTCCGAGACTCATTTACGGTTCGTTCACATTTCTCGACAAACGGTGCGAAAATAATTTGGTTATAACGTGTCAGAAGGAAAGTGAGCTGGCAGCGAGAGGCGACGGCAGTAAATCACAGATTGACATAGTAGTGCAACTCAAATCTTCCAACAATGACAAATTAGGCAGCGAAATTGAATCAGTGCTGGTCATCCGAAATAGTTTACAGAGCATAAAAGATGGTAAGATGGTCCAAATTTTGTCGAATTTAGTATAAAGAGTCTGATATGCTATTTTAATATCTTAACGTTTCCAGAATCGTGGCTTCCTTTGGAATTTAACTCATTAAAGTCTGAGACGAATATAAATAATAATGTACAAAACCAATTAACTCTGACAGAGTTTAATGAATACGAAGAAGATATAAAAGTGCATACTTACGCCAAAGGAGATGATAATTCGACAGATTTTGCTTTTCAATGTGGTTCCTCGGGCACCAAAAGTTCGGAACTCTCACTTTGCGAAATAACCTCGCTGTTCACGATGGCTACGAATGACGGGACGTCAAATTACTCCAGCGAAAAACATTGTAACAGCGATCAAGTAAATATTGAAACACAAATATCTTGTTTCCGACCAACGGCGGACGATCTCTTTGCAACATTACAGAAGCTTGGCACGCAGACTGTCGTGCTGGAGGAGACCGAGGAGACGTCCTTAACTAAAAGGAAGTCACCTACAAAAGTCAGAGTAAAGTCGCCGTATGAAAACAAATCACATATTCTTGAAGAAAAGAAACGACGAAAACTTTTGGAAATAAGAGAGAGGAGGGAGAAAAAGAAAAAATCCCTCAGCGAAAACTGTAAAGTGACAAAACATAAACACGGGAAGGCCGTTATGGCGCAGTCCTCGAACTCTGTAACGAAACTATCGATAACTAATAAATCCTTTTATACTTCAATTTACGGCGATAAAACAAGCGTCACCGGCAGCCATTCCGTAAAACATTCCCACATCGATCCGTTGGACAAAGATGATGATAACGATGATTATTCAGTGAAAGATGTAACTATTTTGAAAAAAGAAAATCGTGTCGGTTACGGTTACTATATGGACGACCCTGAAACAGAAGTTATGAATTTGAAATTTAAAAATAAACATAAAAATAATAGGAAACAGTATAAAGCACCGAACTGTTCAAACTCAACCACGAATTTTGATACATTCGCTGGAGTTGCTTCCTACAATTCATCAACGTCGGAGCTAAAGCCAAAAAGTGAACCTTGTGATAGTGAGAAGTAAGTTACATTTCTTTTAGTAACCTTGGATATATAGCAATAACATTGCTAAATAGTATAGTTGTAGAATGACGGCACCGGTCATTTGACCCTAATTTCAAATCGAATCGCTGATTATTTCGCCTCTATTCGTTTATACAGTTTAAAGAATATTCATAAGCTACAATAAGAACTTTAAATTAAAAATATGTTTAATTATTGTCAGACGAGCGAGGAGCTGCTGTTCTGAAATGTTATACAACACGCCGCGCGAGAACATCGACTCAAACATAAATAATAACTCCAATAAGAAATCCCTCACTTCAGTGGAATGTAAGAAAAGTATAGATAAAATTTATGAATTAATGAGAAAATTAAGTAAAGTAGACTCCTCGGAATCCATGTACCCTTCGCATAAAGTTACACCAGCTGATACGAGTTTCAACGATTCTGCTAAGGAGAAAAAAGTAAAAGTCGACAACGCTGACAGCTGCGCCAGTATAAAATGTCAGCTGATCGAATCCAATCCTAGTATTTTCAGCTTCGAAGGTAAAAATAACGAAGCTCTTTACTCAGACAAAGGTAGCAAAAAATCCGGACTTGAGGCGAATAGCATCACTAAAGTTATAATCAGTTCCAAACCCCACATTAGGGCTGAGAAAAACGAAACGAAACCTCACAAAAGGGTTAGAATTCATAGCCCTGAAAATATTTCAAAGAATCCTTTAAAAGCTATTTCTCACTTGATCAATGAATTCGATAATATTCAAAAAGGTAGACAAAGACCTGCAACAGAACCGAGGGATAGGAAAGCAAATAGTTTTGTTGAGAATAAAACTTTACCTCGATTTAATTTGCCAAGGAAAGTTACACGTGCAGAAAATGAAAATAAAGAAGGCAAATTAATCCCGAATAAAAATGTATCTAGCAATGATACAAAAAATCAATATAGAAATCCTATGGTTCGAGGAAAGACGTTAACTGAACCAATTGGTAATATGAATAAAGGCGTTGAAAGGGAGAAAAAAGTAATCGACATAGTTGATGAAGCCTTGAGAGAAGCGCGGGGAGAGGCGGTCAAAGGTCCTCCCAGACAATTCACGAGACTGGACAGTTTGGCCCAGCCGAAGAAATCATACGTTAACGCTCAAATGGAGGCAATGAAACCTAGATATGGAAGAAATTATGTTCCTGGACCTCCAGCCCAAGTTCCACAAGCCCCAAGACCCATAAGACAAAGGAGGAACGAGCAAGACATTATCTACGTATCAAGTTCCAAAACAACGAATAACATCCCACCTAAAGGTAAACACATAAATACAATTAAAACTTGAATTAACTTAATAATGTGGTAAGACAGTATCGGTCCAACGTTTGGAGATATATTAGGAACTAGTAAAAATGATGTTAATTTTAGTTACAGACAGGTATAAAAGAGTACGACGTATGCCAAACAACGGCCCAATAGAGATCGTAGTACCTCAGATGCCTGCACCCACTTACAAGCAAAGGCCTGTCCCCGAGGCTCCTCGTACGTCGTAAGTCGTAGAATTTCTGTAAGGTTGACACTACAACTTATCCTAAGTCTACATTAAATTCTCGTCATTTGAAATATTGGAATAATGTATTTACATGAAAATTGATTTTCTACTAATTTGCCCACAATTTTAATTGTTATTTTAGAAAGAAGATGATACCATTTGAGTCTTATCCAAAAAAGCGGCCATTCACATTGTCTGAATCAGTTACATCAAGCAATTTGCAGCAAAAATCCTCAGTAGCCACCGATTTCCCTGCATACCAAATTATTCAACACTCCAAAGATGCTCCGAGTAGTGGTTTGTTACATTTTCGTATTTATTTTTCTAACTTCTCATAGTTCCTTGTAATTATTTTCAATTTAATTTCAGTGGCAACAACGTCTAGTTTTGAGAATGATTCAACAGGAGAAAATAAACTTCAATACGATCCATTACAAAATGAACTCGCTATGTCCCTTTCTGTTATTACCGAGTCCAAAACAACAATGTCTTGTAATGAAAAGAGACATAATTTTGCCGGAACGTTGACCTCTAACGATGAACTCATATCCATATGTTCAGATTTCATTATCGACGTTTTCGAAGATAAAAATATTTTGACAGCAGTTTCTAATATTAATAAAAACACCGAAACAAATGATATTTATAAGAAAGAAAGTAAAAATGAAATTCAAGCTATTTATTCTGATACAAACATACCGCACAATGGAATTGTTCGGCGAATCGATAGCTTGGAAAAGGCGTTGTACAACCAAATATCGCAAGGGACATTTCCGAAGCGTTTGAAAATAAAAAAATTAACTCTAACACCTAAACAGTCTACTAATCAAGTTTTACTATTGCAATGTGGAGATGCAAATTCTATGATTGAGAAATCTCGCATATCAAAGAAATTACACTTTGGAAGAAATAAAAGTATTACAAGCATGATTAATATGCCTTTATTTGATTCCATTCAAGATCGGTATTTCCCAAAATTTCCTGTTAACATAACTACAGTGGGATATGTCTTTTCCAAACCAAAATCTATTGAAATTAAATCGATCGAAAGTAGTGCTACTACAGGCAGTAGATGCATGGGTATACAAACTTATTTCTGTCCTAATAAGAAAAAAATAAATGACGAATATTTCAATGACGAGAAAGGTGTACAAACTTTACGAATTGAAGATGATCTTTCAAATACCATAGACAAAATTTTTAAAATAGAAAAAGTTGATAAGAGTACGGGCCAAACAAAATCCCTGCTTAATTTAAACAAAATTAGAGAGAATGAAAAGGGAATGGCAAAAACTGAAAATATTGAGAACACGACTTCGTTGGATATTTTAGTTGAATTGTTGGATGAAATTGAAAAGATCACAAAATATCAAAATCTCAACGCTTCTAAAGAACAGAATATGGAATTACATAATCCTTACAAGTTACTGTCAAAATCAAAATCACATGAACATAAACCTGATAAAAATATCAGCGATATAATAAACGTCGATTTAAATCATAATATAACCAAAAAAAATAACAAAAGTGCATTAAATTGTGTTGACAAAGAAGTTGCGGTAAATATCACCAAAGAATGCGTTAATGAATGTACAGAAACCCCTCAATCACTTCTTACAAACTTTAATAAAATAGGGTCCATTTCAATTACTGAAATTGATACGAATCTAAATAAAGAATGTATTGACTTGATTACGAATGCAGACTCTCAAATGTCGACGAATAAAAACCCACAAAATTCTGTGACAGGAATTGTAAGTCAGCCGTCTAGTAATTCTCTTATATCTCTATATGATTATCGATCTTATTGTTTAAGAAATTTTAAAGTAACTCCGATTCACAATTACGATGAATGTAACAAATTCATCGAAGAACACAAAATTTTAGAAAAAAATGAATTAAAAGATCATGGAAAATATGAAATAATACATGTGAAGAATAGTGCTCAAAGAAAAAATGGAGGAGTTCGCGAGGGTCACAAAGAATTTGATATTCTCAAAATGAAAAGAGATATTTTAGTAACTGTTTATTCCATTTTAGTGTTTACTGTTTTCGCTGCCTTGTCGTTTCCGGAGTTCATATATCGTTCTTAATGCTTATCTTATTTAAAACGTTAATTGTTAAAATTACGTAAATCCAGTTTATTTCAGTATTCTTTATTATTTCCTATTTATTCAATTTTATACTTATGTATATCTAATAGTCTTTTCTATTTAAAATTTTATGTGTACGTTTATATACACATTTATATGAAATGTACGTGGAAATATATATTTTGAAATGTCTTAGTTGTTTCATGTTTCATACGACTTTTGTTAAGCGATGGTTCAATGATATAATGCCTCTTATACATACTTTCGTTGTAGTCTTCAATTTCGAATTATTAGTTTAACTTATTGCTAGAATGACGCAACGACTCCAAGTGGGCTTTGGCATCAACAGTGAAAATCTCCACCTTTCTCGCATCCTGCGCATCTTTGACCGTCCTGCTTTGAACTTCCTTAAGTCTCTTTGACTTATGTGGTATGGACGTATTCTCGCTTTCTAAAGTAACTTGATTGCTGTTTTGAAATCATAGTGATCGATAGAGGTAATACATTCCAGAGCTCAATTATCATGATATATATGTTTTCTTACTATTTTATAGCAAACACAAAAAAACTATCATTTGTTTAAATTACAAAGAAGGATTTGACTATCACACCATTTTTTTGTTCGCACGTTTGACTTGCGTTTGACTGCTTTGATGTGTAAAATACTTTTATATCCTCTGTTCTTATAAGTTAGGATCTGTTCACCATTTTTCGACAGATGTCACCTGTCATCATTTTGCTTACTTCACTGTCAATGTCAATAGCACATGTCGTGCAATAACAAATGCAAATTGCAAAAAATAATATTGACTCGAATTGAATTTGCTACCAAACTTGTACATTTAAGGAATATCACGTATTTTTCTATTTTATAAAACCTAAAATTTAAATATTTCTTGCAAAGTGATGTGAACATATTAAGTTAACCATGGCTACACCCGGTAAAATGAAGGTAATTTTTTTGTTTAATATCAAATTTTTTAAGCTATATTATACAACATTCCCTAATAACTTAAATTGAAATATATTATTCAGTTAAACTTATTACTACTATAAAAAATTATTGCTTATCTACAAATGTTTAAGAAAAAGAAAAAAGAAGTGGAATTTACGGCAGATAATATTGACAATACAGCTCCTGTGAAGAAAATTCTTGAAGATTTGCGTAATAAAAATATTCAAGCATATAGCTTTTTTAATTACAACATAAGGCAAAGGCTTTCAACAAAGAAAACATTACCAAACTTTCATTTCATTGTACCTGGCCATCCATTGAATGCATTCAGTGATGATTGGGATGGGCAACTGTTCACAAATTATTTTGAACAATTTCCATACAAGAGTACAAAACCTAAAATTCTCACCATGTTAAACCATTCAAATAAAACTGATCCAATAACAGAATTGATAAAAGCTAAAAATGAATGGCAGCGGCAATGGAGATATTTAAAATATTCAGCAAGTAAGTATGAGTCAAACTAAACAAATTGATTGAGAAATCGTGATCAATTTTAATTTTGCAAACTTATCAAATTTATAGTGACTATACAATATGTTCACGATTTTGGCCATGATCACTGGACAAAAAAATTAAAATGGAAAAAAATATACATAGAATATAATTAAAATAGATGTCCATGTGCATTGATGAACACCTTGGTGTTACCACTGCTTGTTAGCCCCCTTTCTTTCATAAAAAAAATGTATTTTTTGTTTCCATTTTGTTTAGAAAACCTATCAACATTCTGTTTTCAGCATTTAACAACATGTTATCAAAATACGAGGTACTAAATGATGATGTTGTGCATTGTCCTAAACACTTAATAGACATGGCAAAGCATTGGGACAGTGATCCAGATCCACATTTCGATAGTTCATACAACTGGTACTATGCAGGACATGGGAACTTACAACTCATAAGTATACAATGGAATGATTACTTGCTACATAGTGAGTTAAGTAAATTATGTAAGTATTTCATAATTTTCATTTATGGATTCATTTTCTGATTTTAAGCAAATTTCATTCAAGGTTATTTTCTTTTCAGCATTATCGGATTATAATAAAAACGATAGAGCAATCAGCAACAGCCCTGTAGCAACATTTGATTGTGGTGAAGGCATCAATATTCTAGAAACAATATGGTCTTCACAGAATTTGGTCGCTTTACGGACTAAGAATAAAGTATTTATATTAAGAATTGTTGCTGACACTGATGAAATAAAATTTGAGGAAATCAAAACCGTGCAATCAGAAATGCCCTACACAGACATATCTTTTGATGGTTACCATAAAAACATTCTATATGTAACCACTTTGGATAATAAACTTACTATTGTTAACTTGGACAGAATGAAAGGAAGAAGTGTAAAATTAGAACCCAATGTATCTTTAGAGAACAATTGGAATACTGTCCTCAGTTCCGAGAGAGGATTCTATATTCACATATCTACAAAATATATAACTGTTTATGATAAACGAGCTAATGGCATTGTCCACCAATGGGGAGACCTTAGAGATGTGACGGATGAACTTTTATGCAATGATATCACATGTGCCTTACCTACTGAGACTCCATATTTTTACATTGGTACAGATCATCACCTCTTTGTAATGGACATGAGGTATTCCAATACACAAAATCAAAAAGCCAAACCCATAAACAGATGGACCCATGGCATGCAATGTCCACCAACATATATATCCAAATGCATGTTCGGTTACAATAAAGATTTAGTTTGTCTTAGCAGTCAATGGTGTGAGGATATGTGTGTTGTACCAAATGATTACGATGGTCTAGCTAAAGAATCTGACATAATAAATGTTACAATACCATTCCGCCCTCCCAGTATAATAAGTACCTTAAAAGAGGCCCGTCAGAAATTATTATGCCATGATTTATATAATCCTATAGACATGAGACTTCATACAGCTATAACTGGAAGTTTGATTACGGAATTTGATGAAAAGTTTGATGTGTTAATGCAAAATTCTTTAGGTGATATTACATGTCATACAATCTTCCCTAACCATTTTGAAATATTTATGGAAGATGATAGTTGTCAACGTCTCGATGAATGGAGTAAATCTTACAAATTGGACAAAAAAGATTTTGTCGTGACATCCATAGTTGACATTGCAGATATCTGGAAGAATTTAAAGAAAGTTCCCGAGGGATACAAGATTTTGGATAACAGACGAGAAATGTCTAAATGCAATGAAGATGAGATTTTTGAAATCTTTGAAAACGAAGATTTGGACGAAGGACTTTTGGAATTGTGGACGAATAAACTGGAAGAAACGGTCGATCAATCTTCGTTTGCGCTTAATTTGCATTTTTCTGACAGTGATGAAGATGGCAAATGATGTAGTTAATTTGAATTGTATGGAACCTTACAGTATTATAATGAAAAATAAGACCCTTAGAAAATGCTTTATTTATGTGAACTCATTTACCTCTATCTTCATGTTTTTTAAAGTTATTTGAAATGAAAGTCCAAACTAATTCTTGTTCATAACCATATTTAAGGATGATGATGATTGCATAGTAAATAAAGATTTCATTAAGTAAATAAAACACAATTTTTTTTAAACAACTATATTACATATCTAAAATGACTAAACATCGCAGACATACGCACAGACAGACAAAATATAACTGCAATACAATCCAGGTAAATATACAAACAGACAACTTTGTGGTAATCATAACAGGTTAATTTAAATTATACACAGGTTTATGTCAAACAGGAAAAAAAAATAGTTTGTACAAAGTAATTATAGTAACAGATTAAAAAAAATGCATTTTAAACAATTGTAACTGTTTAATTATAACAAAAAATGCGACAAAATGTTTAGTTCTTTCAAATACAAAAGCTAAATGTTGTAAATTGCAGCAGCTTGTATGTTGTAAATTACTAGATGATTTCAAATTTACGAAAAATCAGTTTGAAAAGAAACATGGTGTTTGAAGATTTCAATAAAGTAAGTAACTTATGGAATAAATAATGCATTTCTAAGCCATAAGCAAGTTTTCATCTGTTATTTTCTATTTCTAGATGATTTAGTATATAGATCCTTGTGATAATATAAATTATTACGAAACAAACAAACAAAAATGAACATTTATATTGAAATTCATTACAAAGTTTTATAAAGCCAATATGTGCCTAAACCCAGATCCGTGAACATTTATGTTAAATGGTAAGTACTAAGAGTGCATAGGATGTTTTAAAATTTAATTTTAATTGGTCTTAATCAATTGAATTGAAGTATTTTGTTTTGAGTTAAATCATAAAATTAACTGGATATTATCCGACAAAAATTAAGATTTATTTAAAATACTTTTAAAATAATGTTTTGTAAATCCAACTGGTTACAGACGGGAAAAAAAGAAATTTTTAAGCTAATTGAATATGTTTGACAAACCAAATAGTTTATATTCTACATTAAAACACCAATTTATTATTTGCCTGGTTGAAATGATAAAGTTCATACGAATTACGAATTAAATAAGTTTCTTAGCAGTTAAGACAAGTATCTAACGCCTAGTGAAGCTCCGAAGCCAATTCCTCGTGAGGGGTTCTGCGTTCTTCGTCTCTCTCTCCTTTTCCTCCATCTGTTCCATTAATTTCCTCTGGTTCTCTCTGAACGCTGCGATGGGATCATCGAACTGACTGTAGTATATTAACACCTCTCTTACATCAGTCACATTTGACATTGCAATGGCTGAAAATGAGAAAAATATGAAAATATTTAAAAATAAATTACAAATCATTTAAGTAAGTAGTGGTTAGTCAAAATATAAGCATATATGGTTGTGATTTTTGACTACACAAGTAAAGGATAGTCTAAGAGTGATTTGGCTCTTAGACTACATCAATCATAAATTTCAAATATTGCTTACTTCAATTTTTTTTCTTTTTAACTTTGTACTTACTCTGTAACAAATTGGCGAGATCCAATAGGGCAGTGTCATCATCATTACCCTTCCACTTCTTCAGTATGAGGGAATTCTGAGGGTGGAATTTGATAGCTTGTTTGTTCCAATCCACTACAATCACCTACAAAACAGAAAAAATCACATTTATAATGCATCTAAAAGTAAAAATAAGTCTAAAAATAAAACCTACACTTAAATAGTAAAAATGAATCAGCAGAAATAAATAAAAATCGGTCTAGTGATAGTAACCGAAATCAATATGCAGAATTACTCGGCCTTATATTTTTAACTCTGCCTTGATATATCTGCTTTCATACCTTTGATAAGTCTCTGTTAAGTCCATCTAAGTTCTTAACATGCACGCCATCAATAAAGTGTGTAGAATCTCTGAACAGCCTGTATGAAATGTACTTGTTCTCCGGATCCAACTTGTCCAGAACAGGCCAGATCATAAAGACATTCTCCGAAGTGAATATTACAACTTCATAGTTAGAACTGGACACTGTTTGTAGGAATTGCTCAACTCCAGGACGTTTCTTAAACCTGATAAAATAGATATTGTTGTTAAAACATATGCATGTTGGAATTATGTATTTCATGAAAGTGCTGAAACACTTAAGCGAGTTCTTGAACATACTTTTTGCACTATTTTTACGAGAACAACTACGATTAATTTTTATCAGTAAATAATTCTAGTTTAAAACATTTCAAGTAAATACTCTTTGGTGTTAATATCTTGTTTGTCACTTATCAACAGTGTTAATTTTTTACGGAACACTAAGCCATAGCTTAAGATACATATATCTTAATTAAGAGACAATTAAATACAATAATTACAAAAAATATTACCTCCAGCCAGTTTGATATGACCAATCTGGGTGCATGAGAACATCAGTGAACTCTAAAACTAAAGTGTAAGTTGGCTGGTATGGTGGTGGTACGGGATCTGGTAATAATTTCTCACGGGACGGCTCTTTTATCATCTGTAACATACAATAGACTCATAAAAACCTCAACAAGATGCTGTTAAAAGAGCATTATATAATCTGTTATGTTGTTTTACATTTTCCAGATGTTAATTGTGAACCTTCTTTGTGTTTGTTTTGTATTTTGTGAACTTATTATTGCCTAATAACATGGTTAAAAACTATCATTTGATTTTATATTACTCAAACCAATGAAGTAAATATTCAAAAAGTTTCCTTTTTTCGGAGACAATTAACAGATAGATGTTTTTTTCATTAACAAAGTGGCATGTTTAAAAATGTAAAAAGTATCTATATCTTACTCTCTCATAAAATGTGAGCTCCTTCCATGTTCGTTTCAAATATTGTAATACTATTGGCAGATTTGAGAACTCATCCTCGATTATCTTCCCTTCATCATCATGTCTTGGTGCACCCATTTCCACTACCAGGCAAGTACCCATTACAGTCATAGCTCCACCAAACACTGCAAATCTAATATTGAAAAATTTTAAAACAATAATTGTGAACATTCCAAAAAAGATGAGCTGATGGTTTGTGATAACCGTAAAATTGTGATACCCATTAGCCTGTTAATGCTGGTTTTTAAAACAGGAATTACAGTACATTTTTGCAACAATGGTCCCTGAAATAAGACGAATAAACTAGATATTTACCCAATCTTCATTCGCTTCCAACTTTTCTCATTTTCCTCCGACTTTTCTTTATTTTCTTTTTCAAACTTTTCCTGCTCTTTTTTTATTTCTTGGGCATCTTCAGGCTTTAATGCTGCCTTTGGGAACAGTTTACCAATTATATCAACTTTTTCTGGCTCTGATTCATTTTTATTTTGTTGCCCTGAAGAAAAGATAAATTTAAGAGTTTAATTTTTATACCAAAGAACCATAGAACAGATATGATACTAAAAATGAAATCCAATCTGTAGACATATATAACCTGTAATATGTATAACCACAAGGCTGCAATAAGGCATTTGAGTTAGAAAAATTTACCATAAATCTTCTACTGTACAAAATTCTTCACCATGTGCAAACCCTATACTTTTCAATACAAAACATTTAGTTTGATAAGATGCTATTAAAAAAAATTAAATTTTTTAGCATGGTTGAACCGTTTTGGAAACTAAGATATCGCAATTTTTCAATATAAAACGTACAATATTGAAACATATTTTTACATATATTATTGTGTTGTGTTTAATTCATACAACTTATCGTTTTTTTAGTCGGAAAAATACTAACCTATATTTTTGTCAGAATAGTATCTCATTGAATTTGCAGTGAGGAAGCAAACATTTTGTCTTGGATAAAATGTAGAATGTAGCGCTGTAGCTCTAGAACACGTTACTCGTGTTAGGGACAGAACTTTCCTTAGTGACATTGTGATAAAAATATAAATCACATATCCCAATATGAAACAAAACAAATCTACGGTTCACTTTTCACTTCATTCCTCTAGCTGCTGTCAAAGAGTCGGACTGTCGTAGGGTTGCCATTTTGGTATGTAAATTGGAAAGAGTGGAATGGAATTAAAAAATATTACTTATAAACCCCGTTCACGGAATACTGGGAGAATAAATTGCAAGCTCGAGATTGACCATGTTTTACTAAGTAATAAATAAAAGGAGACCTGAAGGTGTGTATATTGAGAAGTTTGGAAAATGGAGCTTGAAAGAGAAGTTTATCGTGTTGCGTCTTTGCTTTGGAAGGAGAATTTAAAAGTTTTACTGTCAGATTCAGTTTCAGTTTCAGTTGTCAAACTTTATATGTCATGTCAGCTGATACACAAAACATTTATAAATAAAGCGGGAAATAATTTAAAAGGTTAATGTTTTGTTTTTATAAGATAATATGGCAACAAGAAAAGCTTCTGCTTCGGCTAAACAAAGTTCTTTAATGAATTTTGTAAAAAAGAATCAAGTCAACAATGGAGAGACCAAGAGGTACTTGCATAAGATTTTTATATTTTTCACAATTTTTAAAAGTTTACAAAATTTTTTGGTACATTAAAATACAGTTTACTCCTGATAAAAATGTAGTCATCACTAAGTATTGATTGATTTCTTAATACATAAATAACTAAGAGGGTAAATTTCTCAATGAGTTTTAGCCTATTTTATTGTTAAATGAAAATGCCCTATATTTTACTGTAGCTAATTATAATACAGTAGAAATTGTTTGGTACAGCTTTCCTCAAAACAACATTGGTTATGGTGACCAAATCTACATCCCAGCTCAATGCCATATATACAATATTTATAAACAATATAATGACAGCAATATTTATGATTCATTGTATTTCCTTTGGGATATTCCAGAGAAACAAATGAGCCGGCCTCAGAGAAGAAATCTAAGTTTGTTTGGAAATCGAAAACATCATCATCAGCTGCAACAAATGCAACTTGTTAGTATTTTTTATATAAAAAAAGTAAAGGGCACAGAAAGATGGATGGACAACAAAATGATAAGGGTTCCGTTTTTTTCCTTTCGAGATATAGAAAATCAACTAAAACTTAATCACAATTATTTGAAATAGAATAGGGACTATTTATTACTAAATTGTTTTTTTTATTGAATAGAGTGACTGAGTGGATTATTTTCATTCAAATTAATGTGCTTAATTATATAATAGCTTATAATTGATTTTTTTAAATTTATGTTACAATATGTACATTTTCCCACCAGAAAGAATGCAATTTCATAGTTTTGTATGTGTTAAACAAATGATTTAATACTCATTTACAGGGACTCCACCGTTCAAAACTAATCCTGAAAACAAAAAGCAAGATGTAAGTAAGCATCTATTCATACACATCTTATTAATATTGTAAATGCAAATGATTGGATGGATTTAATGGTATCTCCGGAACTGTTCAACGAACCTCGCTGACATTTGGCACATTTATAGAACAGTCTAGAAAGATATATGGGCTACTAAGTTTTGTGAAATTCCGCGTGGACAGAGTCGCGGTCGATAGCTAGTATGTTTCATATTCATATAGTTTATGTGTAATATTTCAGGATTCATTGACCAATGGCAGGACATCACCAAGTTTGTTAACAAAGCGCAATATAAATAATTTTGGAAGTGCACCACAAAATAAGCTAAATGAAATAGAAAAATTCGATGAAAACCAAAGCAATGATATGTTTGATGCTATGGATGTGGTAAGTTTTATTATCTTATATATAAAATTCTCGTGTCACAATTTTCGTTCCCATAATCCTCCGAAATGGCTTGACTAATTCTCATGAAATTTTCGTGAGCATATTGAGTAGGTCTGAGAATCGGCCAACATTTATTTTTAATCCCGCGCGGACGGAGTCACGGTCGACAGCTAGTTTTGATATATAATTCTATAAAAATACTATAGACGTACAATAAAATGAAAATGAGAGCTAAACTGTTAATATATTTATTTATGTGTTTTTTTATTGAGGATGCTCATTTCAACAGATATGTGTATATAAATAAGCTTTGTTAGATTCGACAACTCAAGGTCTAGCTCATTGTTATTTTACATTTTAATCACTAGATGGTGCTGTTTTCTAAAATAGAAAGTATCCTTGAAGTAACCTTCAAAGTATAAATAACACTATTATCGTTAATATAATTTATTATTAGTAATACAATTATAATTTAATTACTAAATTTATTATTTTTTTAAAAACAAAATCTTGTTTCCTTTGAATTTAATTGTATTAACGATAGATGGCGCTGTACATACATGAGTTTTCGTAAATCGCGATGTAGAGATTACCGCGATGCGAAAGACCCGAGCAGCGCGCCGCTATCAACTCATACTTACCTGGCGTAGGGGTTACCGTGATCACGAAGGCGGTTCCCCCAGGGCGAGGCCCCTCCATTGCACTGCGGTTGGGTTGACCCCTGCGATTATCCCTAATGCGGATAACTCGGACGCGTAATTTTTGGTAGTGGGGACTGCGTACGCGCCGTCCCCCCATTATATCATGTTAAAGTTAGGTTTAGTAGGGATCTCTTGAACGCCTCACTATGGCTCTTTATGAATTCTGCACAGATATAAAAATTTCATAAGATCCGTTAAAAATTCTTTCTATGGATGGACTACATTCCGCGTGTTCATATTATTATTCTTAAACAATGCAGATGAAATGACCCTTTTTCGATATATAGCATTTAACAACCATGGTTTTATCTGTTTATGACAATTTAAATATTAATAAAACTTTATTTGTTTTCAAGGATATTTCATTCACCGAAAAAACTCCATCACCGGAAAATATTAACATAGCAAAAAGGATTACACCAAACTCATCAAATAAGAAGAAAATCACAAATGAAAGAAGATTACATACACCGAAAAAGACGAGTCCAGTAAAAGATAAGGATCCGCTAAAAAACTTGAAGCTAGATAGCTCCGTATTAAGTCTGATAAAGAAAATATCATCACATCCTGCTTTAAAAAAATCCGAAAAGGTAATCCTACTAATATTATAAATACGAATGTTTGGATGGATGTTTGTTTGAAGGTATCTCCAGAACCGCTGCATGGATCTTGCTGAAATTTGGCATAGATGTTGAACATAGTCTGGAAGAAAACATAAGCTACTAATTGTGTTTTTTTTTTAATTCTTTGAGGACGTAGTCAGGAGCGACAGCTAGTCGCCAATAAATGTCAGTAAACTCAGAACAATTAGTAATCCGGTCTTAAGCTTATTTGTATCAAAAGACCAGTTAGAAGTATTATCATCAGCTCACTATACGTCCCCACCGAGGGGCTCGGAGCCTACACTAAGCTAGGGGTGACTAGGTCATAATCAACCACACTGACCAAGTGCGGGTTGACTTCACACATATCTTTGAATTACTTCTCAGATATGTGCAGGTTGCATCACGATGTTTTCCTTCACCGTAAGAACGTCGGATAAATGTACATATGTAAATCGGAAATCGAAAAACACATTGGTACATGGCGAGATTCGAATCCAAGACCTGCAGATTGCAAGTCAAGTGCTTGACCACTGAGCCACCGATGCTGTTAGAGAAGTTTACAAGTTTACTATATGTGTAACTTATGATTTTTTATATTTAACATAAATAATAATAAATATTTTATACATTTTCAGGATGAAAACTGTGATATTAATAACGATTTAGATGATTGTAAATCAATGTACATAGAATTATTAGAAAAAATAAGTAGCGCATTTGATAGAATACCGATTTGTATAAAAGAAAAATTTCCAGGATACGATTCAAAAGTTTATACAGAAATGAAACATATAAGTGCTAAATTAAAATGTATTATTAATAAAAAATCACGTATAAAAACATCACAAGATAATACTGAATCACATGTTAGTGATGAAGATACAGACGATGATTTTGATTTGGTATCAAGTAAATTAATTAATAAAAAAAAATCAAACATAAAACCTGAAACATCAACCCCTGATATATTTAATAATACCAATAATAAACAAAATAAAACTATTTATTCAGAAATTATAGCTAAAAAAGCTTTATCTTTTGATGCAGCGTCACCGATACCTAATAATCTAGATTCTAGTATGCAATCAGACTTAGACAGTACTAATACAGATAGTGTTAACAAAAGTAAAGGTAAATTCGTATTTAAAAGACCGTCTAAAATGAACGACGAAGTTAAACCTATAAAAGATGTACCATCTAATACGTTAGAAAGATTAAAGAATGCTGCAGAAAATCTTAAACCATTAACTGAAATAAAACCGATAAAATTTGTGCCGATAGAAAATAGTTCAGTTAAATTTCAAGCTCATATAAATAGCTCTTTGGAATTTGATGAATCAGACGTAAAAGATAATGACGTAATCGATGACGTAGATTACGAAATACCTATAGATATGGACGATGAAACAGACATACAAGAAAGTTCTACAACTGTTATAGATGTAAGTGATTCAGTGCCAAATAGTGGAACTGTTAATATTAATAATAAAGACATACCTATAGATGAAGATGGATGGCCAGAATATAGAGTAGAAGATTTCGAAGACGATGTACCAATTGAAAGAGACGTAATAGATTTGATGGAACAATCAGTTGTTAAGGAGACAAAATACGAAGGGATGGGTGATTTTCATGCAGGAACACAAAATGATGGAATCACAGGTATTAGAAAATATATTATTGTTTTTCAATTTCATGTTTAAAATTATAATATTATATATATTTTTTTTCTTTCGGGACTAAATGTAAAATGGAATTGATTCGTGTGAAGAATTTTTTTAAGGGAAAAAAAATCTTTTTTTTCACTGAAAAAAATTAAAAAAAACATTTTTTTTCGTAAAATAATTTACAAAAAAAATCTTCGTTTTTCACTGAAAATTTTTACAAAAATTTTTTTTTTCACTGAAAAATTTTTTTTTTTGTAAATCGCTTTTTGACCTATAATTTAAACATTACCAAAAATATTGTATTGTACGTCTTCTAGATAGTTCTATGGAAAGTAGATAAATAGTATTATGTTTGTATTGTAGGTGAATTTGACGGCTCAGACTACCCTCACTCTGTACCTATGATGGAGATGTTCAGAGAGAAGTTCGGTCTGAAGTCCTTCAGGCCCAACCAGCTGCAGGTCATCAACGCCACACTGCTCGGACACGATTGCTTCGTGCTTATGCCCACAGGCGGCGGTGAGTTATACAACATACTAGCTCTCGCCCGTGACTCTGTCCGCGTCAAATAAATAAATTAGTAGCCTATGTGTTCTTCTAGAAAATGCTCTAAATCTATTCCAAATTTCAGAGAGATTTATGCAGTTGTTTTGAAAATACCTTCAAACAAACATCCATCCATTAATGGATCCATCCATCCATCTAAACATTCGCATTTATAATATTAGATAAGTAGTAAGATTTTAATTACAATTTGGTTAATCGCAATCGTATGTTATTTATCATAGCTATGTAAACAGCTAGAAAAAGGAATATTTTTAACTTTGAAAATAAATTGCCTTCTAAAAACAAATATTTAAGCTAATTAGACAACAAACGTGTTACCGCGTTCAGTTTTAGTTGCGTGTAAAGAACGAACGAATCATTTACATTGTTTGGTTTGGTTTTGTATGACTGTGTATGTTAGTCATACAATAATGTATGTATCAGGTAAGTCGCTGTGTTACCAGCTGCCGGCAATACTGAGCCCGGGCGTGACAATAGTCGTGTCTCCACTCAAGTCTCTCATACTCGACCAGGTCAACAAGCTGCTCTCACTAGATGTGAGTATATGAACACAATACTAAGGCCTTACGTTCACAAGCCAACGAAAATCTTCGATACCAGGCAATTTTAGTCGCTAAGAGTCTTAACCCTTAAGTCGACAAAATTTTTGGTAGCAAAAAAACAGTTTTTTAGTAAAGTCATACTTACGTCATTTTCTCTAACCTAGTTCAGTAGATTTTTTTTAATTAGTTGTTCGTCACACTGGACACCATCGTATTAAGGGTTAAAAAATATATTATAGAGGTTCGTATACAGTGCACGTCGCCGACATTTTTATCTGTCATCGTCGTGAGAAAAGTCGCTGCAATTTTCAAGATGGTGCAGCAAATCTATACACTTGACAAGTAGTCGCTACGTCTATCAATTGAATAGACGATTCGCGTCAACGATTCATCTTTGTGTGTATGAAGAAACGTGATTCTCGCGATGTAATCATACAATAGGAGTTTCAATTAACCTCGCCATGTCTACGTGTAAGGGTACTGAATGATCGAAAGAATGACTGAATGAATGACCAAATGAATGAGTGAATGTGTGAATGAGTGAATGATGAACGCGTTGTAGATCCCGGCGGCGCACATGTCCGGGGACGTGTCGCTGGCGGCGTGCGACGACATCTACCACAAGCTGTCGCTGCGCGAGCCGCCGCTCAAGCTGCTGTACGTGACGCCGGAGAAGATCAGCAACTCGCCCAAGTTCCAGGCCATGCTCGACACATTGTACGCCCGGGGAAAGATAGCAAGGTATGTTTACAACTATATTTCTACTATGCATTTATATTTATAGTGCCATCTAAACGACGAACTTAAAACTTTACGAGTTTGTCAGATTATTATTAAATCTCGGGGGCCTGCAACTTCATCAGCGCAGGATTCAAAATAAAATAGCCTATAACATGCTCCCGTACATAAGCAATCTTCACGTCCAAGTCCCATCAAAATCGGTCCGTCTGTTCCGGAAATTACCCGGAACAAACGCAGACAGACTAAAATTTTATAAATTAGTTTTGTCGAAACTACATACATGCTACTTTATGACATATGAATACATGTTGTGTAAAGAATATATGGTGTAAGACGAACGTTGCCAAAAAGTGCAAGTGGTGTCAGGTTCCTAACTTCGTTTTCCAGGTTCGTTATCGACGAGGCTCATTGCGTGTCTCAATGGGGGCACGACTTCCGACCTGACTACAAGCGGCTCTTCATCCTGAGGGAGCGGTACCCCACCACCAACATGATGGCTCTCACCGCCACCGCCACCCCGCGCGTCAGGATGGACATCCTGCACCAGCTGAAAGTCACCGCTTGCAAGTGGTTCCTTTGCAGCTTCAACAGGCCGAACCTCGCCTACAGGATTCTGGAGAAACGACCCAAACTTGTCAATCAGGATATTGCCAATATTATCAAGGAGAAATTCTTTAGGTATACCTTCTTTCCAGACAAACTCTTAACCATATTTTGCACATTACCCAAAAATTTCGAAAATTCTAACTTATTCCACTTATATTATTACGACTCCGTCCGCACTGAATTTAAAAAAAAACCATAGGTCGCAGGGTAATGTTATATAGCCTAAAGCCTTCCTTTATAAATGGACTATCCAACAAAAAAAATATTTTTTCAAATCGAACCAGTACTTGGATTAGTGCGTTTAAACAAACAAACTCTTTCGCTTTATAACATTATTATAGTATAGATTTCTTCATATAATTTACATTAAAAAATCGTAATAGCTGCCATGTATGGAATTTGACGTTTCTCTAGTTATTTTGGTATCGGATTATTTAGTTTGTTGGTGTGAATATTGTATTTGTATCGTAAGATATTTGTTTTTGAACAACAATGTATAGAGACTCGGGCATAGTGTACTGCTTGTCGCGCAAGGAGTGCGAGCTGGTGACGTCAGAGCTGCGCAAGGCGGGCATACAGGCGGCCGCGTACCACGCCGGACTCGCGGACAAGAAGCGCGAGACTGTGCAGGCCAGCTGGGTCGCTGACAAGTACAAAGTTGTATGTATACACTTATATGTATTACATTCAATAAATCAATTTAATAAAGTCATACAAAATTTACTTATAAAACATATAATGCCTAGTAACATATAATGCCTAGTCCGCTAGGAAAATATGTTTACCTATGTACATATTTCCAGTCGTAATCCAGCAATGGACTTCGCTGGACTGGAATAGTGTAAAATGTACAGATCTGCGCGACGATCGCGTTCGGTATGGGCGTGGACAAGGCGGACGTGCGCTTCGTGATACACCACAGCCTGCCCAAGTCAGTGGAGGGGTACTACCAGGAGGCGGGACGCGCCGGCAGGGACGGAGACCTCGCCACCTGCCTCATGTACTACTCCTACAGCGACGTCATGAGGTACAGGCGGCTGCTCGACTGTGAGTATACACTACATTCGCGTAAATTAAAAAAAAATAGTAACAAATATGACCTAGCTGTCGCCCGCGATTCCGTCCGCGCGAAATTAAAAAAAACAGTAGTAAGAAATAAGTAGCCTATGTGTTCTACCTGACTATGTTCTCCATCCATTTATACAAGATCCATTCCACCGTTCTGTAGATACCTTCAAACAAACATCCATCCAAACGTCCATCCAAACATTCGCGTTCATAGTATTAGTAAGATGTCACTCAGAGTGTAGCTTCAAAACAATGAAAGAATTTTTCAAATCGATGTGAACAAACATACTAATATTAATGTATAGTGTACTTCATTTTATACACTGTGTTACTGAATTTAGTGCATTTTGTAAACAGAAGTTAATCAACACTAAAGGTACACTTAAAGAGTGTGAGTGATTTTGTCAGTGGAGCGCAACGCGAGTGCGGAGTCAAAGCGCGTGCACGTAGAGAACTTGCTGCGTATGGTGGAGGTGTGCGAGAGTGTGACAGAGTGCCGGCGTGCTCAGGTCCTCTCATACCTCGGGGAGAGGTTCAACAAGGAGGAGTGCGCGAAGGATCCTCTCACAGCTTGCGACAACTGTCTCAGCGCACGCTCTTACACGGTCAGTTTGTGTACTGTGTACTAAATTTTGTGTAATTTGTACTACCTTTTGTGTAATTTACATTATTTTAGTGTAATATCTACTGAGTTTTGAACAATTTATATGTGACACTAGATGTCGCTCGCGACACCGTCCGCACGAACCTAAAATACTTAATCAGTAGCCTGTGTTCTTCCAGACTTTTACATCTAGGCTAAATTTCAGCAAGATCCACGCAGCAGTTTTGGAGATGACCTCCAACAAACATCCATCCATGTAAACATTCGCATTTATAATATTAGTAAGATTTACAATATTGATATAAACATTTTTGTGTACTGTTTAATCTGTGGTGGAATTAGGAGTATGTTTGTTTGTTTGTTGTCTAGCCGGTGGACGTGACGGAGGAGTGCAAGGTGATAGTGCGCAGTGTGCGTCAGCTGAGCAGCAACAGGACGAGGTTCACGCTGCTGCAGCTGGCCGACGTGCTGCGCGGCTCCAACCAGCAGCGGCTGGCGGAACTGCGCGACACTCCGCTGCACGGCAGGTAACAACTACACCTACATCATCACCTAACTTACACGTGACTAAGTGTTAAGTGTGAGAACTACACTAGCTAGCTTCAGTGGGTGAAACAAAGAAATAGTAAATGACAGGTCTTCAAGAATACCAATCAGAACACTTTCAATATTATTTATTAATAAGCAAAATCCTTCTTCTTCGGTGAAGGAAAACATCGCGATGCAACCTGCACATATCTGAGAAGAAATCCAAAGATATGTTTAAAGTCAACCCGCATTTGGCCAGCGTGATTGACTATGGCCTAATCACCCTTAACTTAGGACAGGCTCCGAGCCCCTCGGTGGGGATGTATAGTGAGCTGATGATGAAGCAAAATCCTATCTTTCTTTGTTCGTAAAAAACTGTAATAATGATATGTCTTGCCTTCGAATTTAGAGGATTAAGAAGAAATAAATTAGTGAGTGAGTGAGTTTCTGTCATATGTTCTGTCAGTTTACAAAGTGTCGAGGTGTATAATATGAGATGTGTTGTATGATGATGAGATGCAAGTCGTGGGAGCGCGGCGCGGCGCAGCGTCTGCTGCGTCAGCTGGTGGTGCGCGGCGCGCTGGCTGAGCGCCTCGTCGTCAACAACGACATCGCCACCGCGTACCTGCAGCTCGGACCTAACGTCGACAAGTCTGTACATCTACGTCATTACACAATTACACAATAATACACACATTTCAAATTAAAAAAAAAGCTCAGAAGCCGGAATACACACAACGCTATGGAAAGAATAATTTTTACTATAAAATTGTGTTAACTATCCTTAAAAAATTACTTTCTCTGAAATTTTTTGTATATCTATTATATATTTAGTGTCACTGTCACTCTTGCTTATGCTGAGATATACATAGAGCAAAAGGAAAATTTTCTCTCCATTTACTAGTATAAAAAATTTGAATTTCTTCGATTAAAACTGTATATTATTACAGACTGATGTCAGGCGGGTTACGTGTGGTGTTCCCCATGAAGACGGAGCGCAAGACGAGCCTGACAGCGCCTGTAGCCAGCACCGCGACCTCACACACCACTCACATCAGCGCACTCATCAAACGCATCGAGGAGCGATGTTATGCTGACCTCGTGGAGGCTTGCAGGTCATTACTAACGAGATAAACTTGTTAAGTGCTCTAAACTGTGTGTCAAAAAGTTTCATCCGGCTCGAAGGATCATACTGTACATCCGGCTTCGAAGGACCACATTTTGGTTCGCTGACTTTTAGAAAGACAACAATGGATAATAATAGAGGTGTTTTGGTAATCATTTCGTATTAATTATTCTACGTTTTTTTTATTTTAATCTTAAACTTGTTCCATTCTGTGGGTCTAAGACAAATATTAGTGACAATCGATTTCAAATCGTTATCGTGAATTATATCAAAATTACTATGAAATTTTTGATAAACTTCACGTCGCATACATAAATATTGATACAAATTTGGTTAACGACAATATAATGTTACAGTAAATATGTAATACGTGGATATTTTAGTAAGGCTAGTGTTGCGCCAGTACACCGGCACAGTGTCGGATTTAGTTCCTAACAATGTGTGTGTATGTGTGTATGTGTGTATGTGTGTATGTGTGTGCAGGGAGATGGGTGCAGCTCGCGGCGTGTCGCTGGCGGCGGTGTTCCCGCAGGCAGCACTGCGCGCCATGTCGGTGCGGCTGCCGGAGAGCGCGGCGCACATGCAGGCACTGCCGCACGTCACACGCGCTAACTACGACAAGTACGGCGCACGACTCCTCACCATCACCACCGCCTACTCGCACGAGAAGATGGGTGGGTACACCATTTATACGCCTTTAACACGTTAGCTGTCAGAATGATTTTTCGATAAACCAAAAAAATTTTTTTTTATTAATTTTATCCAAAACCATTTCAATGGGGCCTTGCGGGACACGCTGTATAAAACAATTCAATTAAAAAGTCACAGCGAGGTGTTGAATGGAAGTATGGCTTGTCGGACACATAGTCCGACACGGCCTGATTGTAACATTAGCTTGTCGGACATATAGTCCGACATGGCAGCTAACGTGTTAACTATTTACTAACGTGGTTTTATGTGATAAGTAAATAAGACATAAACATCTAAATTGTATTTATATAAAGCGGATCACCTGCAGTCAAACTGCATAAGCATACGGGGCATGGTTTAAATGAAAGTGTTAACTTAACGTAAAAAAAATTGACTTGAGGTTTTCAAATTATTTTTTTCTCGCTGACTATTTTTATAATTTCATTGTTTACGGTGTTGTTCAAATTTAAATTATTCAAACTTTCGTGAGACATTATACTAAACTGATATGTAAACACGGCTAAACACTCAAATATATTCGTCCGGTGGCGGCACCGACTAGTTTCGAGCCCATCGGGGGCCCTTCATCAGGATGCGTGGTACTGGTATTATTTCGCGGACGCGGCCCTCAGCTCACTGAGTAAACGGAACGAATATACGTGAGTGTTTATATATCAGTTTTGTTTAAATTTGTATAGGTTAATTTTGTATTTTCTGTCATCATAGACCCGTAGTAAGATCTCTCTTGGACCTCAGGGTGTCAATCGAGATAATCTTTGGAATAGATTTATAAAAGTTACACGAGTTTTAAATAGATGGCGTTGTAATTTGTTACACGATATTTCTAAAAATTTTAAAACATGTCTGTTTCCAGGTCTTTTAATGCAATACCAGGACGAGTTGGAGGCTGAGGAGAAGAAGGAGGAGGAAGAGTTCAAGAGCACTGAGTCTGGTTCGGAGGTGGATTGGGGCAGTGAGGCGTGCGCTGCATTAAGGGAGTCCGGTACACCTGCACGACGTCGCACACCACGCGGCAGACATCAGCGCACGCGGGGAGGTGTCAGGAAGAGGTCACTATCACATCCTTTTATTATTAAAACACAATCAATATGTAGTACAAGCATCAGGGTAAGCTTAGTCGACCGTCCAGAGAAAAGACAAGGGCTCCACGAGTCTGCCAATAATAAGTCTTGCGTAACAATGTTAAGTCAAAGGTAGGCAACGCATATGCAATTGCGTATGTCTATGGGCAACGGTAACTTCGCTATTTCAGCGATTTCAGGTTGCCGCTCGCTTGTTTGCCACCTTATGATATAAAAAAAGTCTCAAAGGCGTAGTAAAAGAGGGGAAGTCGTGGAAATCTCACCCAGAGCGCTTGAAGCGCTGAAACCAGCACCAATAGTTTTACTAATATTATAAATGCGAATGTTTAGATGTATGGATGTTTGTTAGAAGGAATCTCCAATGACATAGACGTAGAACATAGTCTGGAAGAACATTAAGTTTTTAATTCCGTGCAGACGGAATCGCGAGCGGCAGCTATACAATAATAAAAATGTTTTCATGGTAGATACAAGAGCAAGCGCTCGTCGCCCGGCAAGAGGAAGGCGGTGCGGGGAGCGTACGCCGCACGTGGAGCTTCCGCCGCTGCTGGTCTGTTTACACATATCTATTATGTTACATTATATTACTATTTATTTATCAAACATACATACATACAAACATATAATATATTTTTATGCATAATGACCAAGAAGGTTAATTTCTATATAAATTCGTACACTGAACATTTATATCAAAAATGTGTCAAACAAACATGCTTATATTATTATAACTATAGTAATAATTTATAATATTAATAACAAAAAAAGGTAAAATATATTTTTTTTGTTTTTTTTTATTAGAGAATTTATAACCTATGTTTTTTTAAATGCTGTTTTTTTCGTAGGTGGCAGTAGACTTGGCAGTATGCCTGTACCTCGCAGCAACACCGCGGTGTCACTCAACACCCGCCCTGGGGTCTTCAAGACCTCCAAACTTAACCTCATATGACCCACCAAACATAATATTCATAAAGTTTTGTTATTTTTTTATAAAATGTACTAAGATATGTTATCTCGATAGACTGATGACGCTATTTTAAATTAAAAAATAAAATTATAAGATTTAACAAGAACACAGTGTAAAATTAAATAGATTTTTTTTTATTTTTAATACATTTTCTCTGACATTATTATTATAAGTTGTGATATATAAAATAAAAAAGCATTGCACATTTCACAAGAATTTAACAACTGAATTGTTCTAGCTAGTTCTCTCTTTCACACTTGTACTTTACTGATGCATTCGTCTCTCTCACTCCGCGTACCGCGTGTGACGTACCACGTTATTAATATAAAAGTTAAAAGCATGACATAAAAATTTGTATATTTTAAATGAATTCGAATAACTTTTGTAATTTAATAAATTGTTGCATTTGTATATATCTTTTTATTATTCCTAAATATGATAAAAATGACAATTTTTCCTTCAACGTATTCACAAAGATCGGAGTGAAAAAGCAGACTTTTATTGCAAATGAAAATGAACTTTATGGAATTAGTATAAGGTTTAATTTTACTATTCAAATCTTTTTTACGTTCACTCTTGAAAAGAAAAGACGTGCAAAGCAAAATTAAAACTTATTTCAATTGTGTAAAGCACAATTTTGCATATGTGTAAATGTACCTTAAGACATGTTCTTAAAAGATGCAAGGAATTGGTATTTGATATACATTCAATAAAACAATTGCTCAGTAGCGGTGTAGAGGGAAGAAATAAAAGAACCCAGTTCATTTAATTGAGATGTATAATAATCTTCATAGCAGCGCCTGTCTTGGCGAGTAAGATGGCTTCCTCGGTCTTCTCCATCGGGTAGTGGTGAGTGATGAAGGGCTTCAGGTCTATAGCGCCACTGGACACTGCAGCTATCGCTGGACCGTAACTGTGGAAAATGTTTTATACTTATTAAACACAATCGAAATTAAATAAGCGAGTGTCCAAGTGATGTTTTTCTCTATTATATGGGTGTCGCTTTAATCCAAGCTTCTTGCATATGGACTTTCTTTTTCAAAGGTTTCTCGCATATCCAGATTCAACTCGAGGCCGAACCATCCTGTTCTCTGAACTCTTTTGTTGTGTACGCTAATAGTTTTTTTTTTAAATTATATTAAAAAACTTAATTACCTCTAGTACTAATGTAATACTCGAGAATTAATAGGTCGATAAGTTTTAGTGTAGACTTATTTATTTAATCAACACTAAAGCTTCACTTAAGTACTCTGGTGGGTAAAACAATACATACGTGTTAAGTATCCTGTTGGATCCCTTTACGTCTATCTCGCGGAGCACGGTGCCCGACAGCGGGACCTCCACTGTTGTATCACCCACACCCACTATTAGTACGGTACCGCCCTTTTTTGTCACCTGACATTATAGAAAAATGTAGTTTTAGACATAATGTCTAAAATTTTTGACAATAATGTCATAATAATGTCTAAATTTTACGAATAACTTATCAATTAGAGAAAATGGCGCGCTTTTGTTACCAAGTCAAGTGTCAGATTGATTAGTGAGGGGACATAAACGTTGACATTTTAATAAGGCTAGTGTTGCGCCGATACACTGGCACAGTATCGGATTTTCTTCCTAACAGTTGGTACAAGAATTATTTATTTCAACTGCTTGTGAATTGTGTGTACAAGTGTTTTAAAATTTCTTTTATGACAGAAAAACTTACTTGCCGAATTTGTTGGCTAGTGACAATAGAAATTAGGAATCTTTTCATCTCTTTATAATGAAAAATATTTACTTTAAAGAATCGTTGTTCATATAAATAGCATAATATTTTAAATTACTTTAACATTTTAAATTTCATTTGCGTAGTTAAATTCATTTATCTACATACTAAATGATTTGAGATAACGAAATGTTAGGTGTAGCGGGGTGAGGCGG
>NW_013531188.1:318263-543465 GCF_000836235.2 Papilio xuthus | reverse complement strand
GGGGGGGGGGGAAGGCACTGCGCTGCGCGACAATGACCTTGGGCGACCTAGATATTTAAATTGACTAATCATACTATCTTAATAATATTTAGAATTCGAATGTTTGTATGTATGAATGGATGGATACGCTTTTTATTGTTTTTTTAAATTCCGCACTAACGAAGTCGCGGGCGACGGTTAGTTATTACTTAAATGTTAAAAATTATAGGAAAATAATCTTTATAACCGCACCAGCATAGAAACGCGTTGTGCTGAAGGAAAAGCGCACGCGTCTATAGTAACCCGAGGTCTGCCTCCGAGCAATGCTTTGATCTTATCCACAACCTCCTCGTCGGAGTATTCTTTCTTTATAAGGAGCGTGTAATCTGCAGCCAGTTGTTTTGCTATATCCAATCTAGATTGTACTACATCTGGAAATTAAATTAATCATTATTTCCGATTAGAGATATCGATACTTTTGTATATAGTTACTAACGTTATCTATGGCATACACATATATTGCTTGTGGTGTGATAGAGATAGCGATTTACGAAAGTATCATCACATCTCTTTCCAACAGTCAACGTGCATAATTTGTGATCGTCTTTTATACCAAGTTACCTGAAGATAGTTCGTGCATTGTGTGACAGAGATAGCGCATTACAAAAGTAGCACATATTATTTTTTGAATATTCCATGGTACATTTATGTTCGCTTGGTACACCACGTTACCTGTCATCAGTATCTTGGCGGCGCCCATAGCTTTAGCGGTGATAGCGCAGAGCACGCCTATAGGCCCCGCGCCTAAGATCACCATGTTAGTGCCCAGTTTGATGCCGGCGCGGTTGCAGGCGTGAATCGCGATGGCTAGGGGCTGGACAGCAGCGCCTTCTTCCATTGATAGGTTATCTGGTAACCTATTATATAAGAAAGACGTGCGAGGTTATGTTGCCTCTTCTATAATAACACTTTCCAAGCATTACCACCCCCTCTAATTAACCGTCTAAAAACTGAAATGAATTTGTATTTATGCTATGCTTTACTATAGAGTAATGATATTAGGACATCATATCATATCAGTATTACTTGTGGCAGAAGTCTGCGACGTGCTTGTAGTACTGCGATAGGTTGCCAGGCGCGGCGGGCGTGGAGCAATACGCGGGTTCGTCGCACAAGTTGTAGCGGCCCGAAACGCAGAATTCGCAGCTTTTGCACGGCGCCGTCGGCTCGATAGCCACGCGGTCACCCACCTTCAGATGCTTCACTTTAGCACCAACCTAAAAAAGAAATATTTAACAAATTGCGAAGGTTTGTGTGAATCTACATGTGTAATAATTACAAACCTTAGTTACAATACCGGCGCCTTCGTGGCCGATCACCATAGGCTCGGTGGGCACCTCCAGCCCGCACTTCCCCGTGGTGTACATCTTCACGTCAGTGCCGCAGATCCCCACGCACGATATCTTGATCTGCACCTCTGCAACATCATTATCTCCTAGTACTTCCTACGTCCTGTCAGACAGTGTGCACTACCGTTAATCAGCTTATTCCCAATTTCCTTGTTATGCAAATTGTTTCACAATTTAATTATTAATTAACCCTTTATTATTTTCATAAAAAATTGTTTTTATGAAAATAATAAAATACTTTTCCATTTATGGTTTGATCTCTTGAAAACAGCTACGAAGTTTATAAAGTAAATTTTTACCATTATCATTGATTTCTGGAACCGGCAAATTTTCCTGAAATAAATAAACTCATTAAAAAATACTCCATCTATATTAATGTATATATGCAAGTGCGTTGTGATTTATGTAATTTAAATAAGCAGTGACCCGCGAGACCATTGAGGTACGTTTTACGCACTTATTTATAAACATTTCAAAATATACAAATAATAGTATAGTACCAAACATTTCTTGACTTTAAAGTAAACATTATACACTACTTACAATTCTTAAATCTTTGGGTCCGTATAATACAGCGGCGTAGTTGGTCATTTTCATATAATTTAGAAACTCTTGTGTACTTATCTTGAATCTGTAGTTAAATGAGATGTTTAGTGTATTGTTATGGGTTAAATAATAAAATGAAACGAGATAATGTTCAGAATAAATTCAAATCATTGTTTATTATACGTCAATCAACTGCGGAATTTTAATGTAACACTAACTAAGAGTACCTGACTTCGGTTGGCTTGAATTTAAGCAATTCATACACAATAACATTCCAAAAATGTTTAATTACCATGATCCGAAGATATTATTTGATATTTAAAAGAAACATGCCTTAAATGCTTAATTGCAGTGTGTTTATCTTAATTGAGGGATACACTCGAGCGCAAAAAATGTGACAAACTTAAGTTTGAATGTTGTATTCGACTATAAAGATAATTTATATCTTCGTTTTTAAATAACGTAAATAAATTTTATCTTTCCCAAAATACGGAATTACACCATTTTTCAACTGTTTCGAATAGCTTTATTAGGTAACTCAATAACTTCGATAAAAGGACATTCTCACCTATCCTTACTAATACGTGACAAGAAAAAACGCTTGGAGACGAAATTTTAACCTATTTCAAAAAAGTTAAATGTATATGTCACTTCGTAGCTCCGCTCCTAGTTGTTCGATTTTCAAAATATAGTTTATTTATGAATACATAAAGTCTTAAATCTATGATATAAAATAAAATTAAAAAAAAAAACCGAATAATTAACTAAAATATGTTAATAAAAGGAGTCCCTTTAGGCAAGGTCCCGAAGATACTGGCAGCAATTTTCAAAATTATTTTTTTTCTGTAGCAACATATGAAAATTGCTCTATTTTCCTGAAACATAATGTATTAAGATGAAAGCGTTTTTCTTGCATTAGTGTTTATTATATTGACATACGAGAATTACGTTTTATGTATTTTATTTAATGGACGTGGGTGTGTATTTATTTAAGTTCCATTGTGACGGTTTAGAGCGTAAACAACTGATGAGATTTTGACGGGAGAAGTCGATAATTCAGTAATTTTTTACGATATTTAATGTCGTGCATACCACTTGAGTCGTTTTATTTGCTCTCGTGTGTATACTTATGTCGAAATACATATTTACACCTGGATTATCTTAATTAGGTAAAAATATTATCCAGTTTTTAATTAAATTATTCAAACTTTCGTGAGACATTATATTAAACTGATATATAAACACGGCTAAACACTCACGTATATACGTCCGGTGGCGGCACCGACTAGTTTTTAATTGCAAGTGGAATACGAACGCTAATTATAATTAAAACATTTTATGATTAATTAAGAGAAGATAAATTTAGTAATTTGTCGTCAGGTCATATATGTCCCATCTCAAGGTTTCGGAGCTTACCCCAAGTTGGGGTTGACTACATAGTCAGCCACGCTCGCCCTGTGCGGGTTGGTTAACCTGGCAAATCTCTGAATTTCTTCACTGATATGTAAAGGCTCCATGACGACCTTTACAGTAAGAAATTTATTAAATCTTACTATTACTAATATTATAAATGCGAATGTTTAGATGAATAGATGGATGTTTCTTGGAATGTTTCTCCAGAAAAGCTAAACAGATCTAGATAAAATTTGACTTAGTTATAGAACATAGTCTGGAAGAACACATAGACTACTTATTTAATTTTTTTTAATTCGTCGTGGATGGAGTCGCTGGCGACGAATAGTTTACCAATTAACATCGAAAAATACATTGAAGAACGCTGTTTGAACCCTGTCCTGTATGTAGTCCGGTCCCATAATAACTGCGCCATCGGTGCTCCTGCAATGCTGTAATTACTTTACTGTGTATATTTTAATGATAACTGAATTAAACAATAGTAACTTTGTCATGTTTTTGACCAGATAACATAAGTCAAGTTGGTAGGTAAAATATGCGATTATTTTTAATTATAATAGACAAACAGAGGAAATAAAACAAATTGTTGTGTAAAGGAACGTTTAATTGTGCAAAAATAATATATTTCATATTGTATAAATATTTTTTAACAATTCGTCATAAAAAAAAGTCTGTGAAAATTTGTATTCCTAATGACTAGAAACTGTTGCATTTATTTATAAAATATAAATCACATTTTTTGTTTTTTCTGTATAAATAATAAATACTTGTTAGTATTTCGTCAATATAAATTGATTTTGAATAGAAATAGTTTCATGTCTTAGGTAAATTTAAAGAAAATATAAAAAAACCACTTTATATTTCTTTAATTTTCTGTATTGAATATTATTTTTACTTATTGTAAAAACAATGAAAAATCGTTGCTCTTTGTTCTTTTTTTGTCTTAGGAATATGGCAACACTTTCACAGACATTAAAAAAAGAAGATAAATTCGATGATTCAATAACTTAATTTAAATAATATAATTTAAATATCCTACCAATAAACTGTTTGATATAAATTGTACATTTTATATTTCCATTCACCATTATTTTTGCAATAGTTTTTAAACGGCAAAGGCTTAATATTACTAAAACAATTAGTCAATTAATTAAAGAAAATTCGGTAATTTTCTAGTCAATATGATTTTGTACTTTTCTCTAAAATGTGTTAGACGCTAAAGATAAATAGAAATTTATCTTATTATCATTAAAAAAAATGATTTTACAATTTGGAAATGTCAATTGTTTTATATGTCAGAATGTCTGCAAGATTTCAAAATGGCCGCCATGTCACGTGTCATGCAGCTAAAAGTAATAGCGTTATTATAAAGCGCTATTTAACGATAGTTATTTGTTATGACTGCGGGTTGTTGGCGTCGCGGGGCTGAACGTGGATCATGACCTTGATGCCCAGACCCTTGCGGGCCACCTCGTACGCCTCCAGGGTCTCTTCCAAGCTGTAGTGATGTGAGACTAGTGGTTTCACGTTGATTTGTCCGCTAGCCACCATGGAAAGTGCTATGGGGTATCTGCAATATGGAATATTATTATTATTATTTGAATAAAACATTAAACGATAACTGAAGTACTGAGAAATGTAAAACGTGTTCAGAGAAAGGTCTAACACTATTTTTGATGGTGTGTTTCAAAAATGTTATAGGAATAATAATTGACCAGCGTCGGTGGCTCAGGGGTTAAGCACTTGACCTGCATATCCAGGGTACGAATCCCGCCATGTACCAATATGTTTTCCGATTTACATATGTACATTTATCCGACGTTCTTACGGTGAAGGAAAACATCACACAAATTCAAAGATATGTGTGAAGTCAACCCGCAGTGGGCCAACGTGGTTGATGACCTCATCACTCCTAGGATAGGCTGCGATCTCCTCAGTGGGGACGTATAGTGAGCTGATGATGAATGCAGGAAGTATACAAAGAGATATTTATCACGTACTCGTTGACGTATCGGAAGATGCCGCGGATGTCGACCTCTCTGGCCACGGAGCCGGCGAGCGGCACTGTCAGCTCGGGGCTGCCCATGCCCACCAGCACCGCCACGCCGCCTGACTTCGTCGCCTGACACACACAGGTCGTGGGTGTTACAAGTTAAAAATATACTGTCCTTCGATTGACCTTGATGTTAAATATAAGACGTTGTAGCACATTGTATGGTAAGTATGACTGACCAGCAGTGCGAGGCGCACGGTGGCCTGCGCGCCGCTCGCGTCTATGGACACCTCGGGGCTGTCTCCCAGCAGACGCCGCACCTCCTGCACCAGCTGATCCTCGCTCGCCTCCTTCGTCACCAGGATCGTGTGGTCAGCACCCAGCTGCTTCGCGAAGTCCAGACGCGACTGCAGGATGTCTGGATAGACGAGTAACATTGGATTTATGAAATAAATATGGGGGTCAAAACTTTAATTTCTTATAGCTCAACTTTGATCAGTCGTGTTGTAAATGTCGTGCTTCCTTTAAATTGCAACCGCAAAAGGTAAACCATTCCCAATAATATTAATTCTGTATCTCTGTCGTATCTGTGAGTAAAAATCAGTTCGGTAGCAATAACCTTGAGGTCGTGGGTCCCGAGTGCAACTAACCAGTGATAAGAATCTTGCTGGCGCCCATAGCGCGCGCGGCCAACATGGTGACCAGTCCGATGGGTCCGGCGCCCAGCACCAGCACGCTCTGCCCCGCCTGCACGCCGCCGCGCCGACACGCGTGAATACCCACTGACAGTGGTTCCAGTAGCGCACCCTCTTCCATTGTTACGTGCGGTGGCAATCTGTTCACAAATAGAATAAAAATCTTATTTATTTTAATTGGTCCTCTTGAACGTCGTTTATAACCCGACAGAGGTGAAGATTCCATTGACTCTGTCGAGTAAATTTTTTGGTTTATTACTTAACAAACACAATAGGATCAGATCAGAATAAGGTCAAATGTTTATTTGTTGTTGCAAAGACAATTTGTGTATTGGGTAATGATAATTTTAAACGATTGTAACACATCTCACTTGTAACAGAAGTCAGCGGCGTGCTTGTAGTATCTGGCGAGGTTGCCATGTATGGGCGGAGTGGCGCAGAAGCGCATGTCGGGGCAGAGATGGTAGCGGCCCGTCTTACAGAACTCGCAGTAGCGGCACGGCACACCCGGCTCGATCGCCACACGGTCACCTACCGCTAGGTTCTTCACTTTAGAACCAATCTGGAAGAATATTAGCACATGGAAACGTTTCTATTTCATACTTGTATAACACATATTCCCATCTGTCAAGTTCGTAATCTTTTGAGATGTTTGTATATTTAAGAGTGATCAATCAAATTCCTTCAGTTCAAAAAACTTCAGTTCATATACTCGTTGACCGACGGATCAATGACATGTACGTGTGATATTGTATGGACTAGGATAACCATATTTATTCAACCTTAACAGTATATTGTACATGGATCAAATTATACGTTTTTCAAATTTCAGACTAAAGTTTACTATCTTTTATTGTTCCAAAAGTCAAAAATTGTATTGTTTGTAGTCAGACTGGTCCGATAAAAAAATAGCTAATGGTGACAGTAGTCTCTAATAAGTCTTTTTACGGCACGTGAGGGATCGACGACACGTGAACGTATAAAAATAGTCTGTGTGTTATTATATTGTGTGGTGAAGAACTTATACAGCGAGGAACATGATATAAGGGCTCGAACACATCGTGTGACAGACAATATTCCAATTCCATGACGGCTAATGGTTAGCTTCCAGCACATTTCGATGACGAGAGTTCCAGAAGAGCCCACCTTTACGTCAAAGCATCTCTTACGAATTAGCAAGCTGTCTTAAAGTTTGGATAACACCTTATTTTAGCATTTGAAGTACGTAGCGTTAGCTATTACTATTAGCACAAACAAACTACAATGAGTCGCGTTATTCGTGGTGCGGCTGAATGTCTCGAAATATTCAAATCAGCCAAATACAAACCTGACATGTATTCTAGTTTACTAAAAACCGGTGTGTCATTAGACCTATTCGTACGAGACACACCTCCAAATTTTTACTATCTAAACCGGCTTTATAATGACATAACTATTAGCATCTTAAGTTCAAGGCAATTGTCTTATAAAAATGTCAGTTCTAATACAATTTTTTATTAACAAATCTAAACTCGTTTTCGTGTTTATTGTAATGTACAACATTGTTCCAATAATATTTCACATCTGTGGTAAATTAAAGATCTGCTAGGATATTTCAACCTAACATTCCAATTTTGACAATATAATTTATCTTCTCGACACATTCTTTATTAAACCTTTTAACAGCCAATACAAAACTCACGACAACCGACTTCACGGACCACTTTTTACTCGCAAGTACAAAGTTTTAACTTATTTCTTCCGTCCGCTCATTTTAAGCAAAGTCATTTTACAATAATATTTATTCATAGCGACACCAGTATACAAAACAGTACCTACTGTCGTACAATAAAGTTATATGCGCGAATGACATTGAATATATTGCGCTCTATTAGTCCTGATGAAGAACGACATTTTATAAAGTATTTACTATTGAGTAAAGGGTAAATCACCCTTAACTTAGTGTAGGCTCCGAGCCCCTCGGTGGGGACGTTTAGTGAGCTGATGATGAAAGGGTATCTCTAAATGGTCTCGGGCTTGTTAATCTATCTTAGATACACCCTGTACATTAGTAGTTTTAGACATTATCAGTTAGAATACTTTGGTGCAAATGGCGCGCTTTCGTTACAAAGTCAAGTGTCAGAATGATTAGTGAGGGGACATAAGCGTTGATATTTCAGTAAGGCTTGTGTTGCGCCAGTACACCGGCACATTGTCGGATTTTCTTCCTAACAGTAGTAAGAACTGTAATATAGCATTGCTCTTAATAAAATTAAATTAAGTGATTTAACTCCATTAGCCACATGACGAGATTAATATATTCGTTAAGTCTTTGTCTATCCCGTAAGGCATAAGTGTCTCAAAACTAACGCGTTTAGTTTTAGTATTACACAAACCTTTGCGACAACTCCGGAAGCTTCATGTCCCATGATCATGGGTTCGTGCATGACGAACGCCCCGCATGCTCCAGTCTGCCAGTAGTGCACGTCCGAGCCGCAGATTCCCACGCAGTCCATGCGAAGTAGTACCTCTGAAAATTATATATCTAATCTTACTAATATTATAAATGCAAATGTTAAGATGGTATGGATGGATGTTTGTTAGAAGGTATCTCCAGAACCGCTGCGTGGATCTCGATGAAATTTGGCATAGATGATCTTAGTCCGGAAGAACAAATAGGCTGCTAAGTGAATTTTTTATTCCGCAAAGACGGAGTCGCGGGCAAACTTTAGCGTGAAATTGAAACAAAAGAAAAACAATACACCAGTGAGTTCTTATTTTAGTTGACAGAAAACTTATCGTTTTCGATGATTATTTAAATAAAGATGCTGGTTATTGACTAATAATACGAGTATATATTTTAAGTTATTTTTTTTTAATCAATCGATCGTTTTGTTAAATTGTGTGGCTGAAAAGTTATTTTTTTTTATTCATTTAACAATACAATTTTGAATACAAATAAACATATGTTTAACGCTAAATAAACCTCATTGGTTTGGTATAAGCGTATGAAGCGTAGCGTAATTGTATGATTCTGTTGGTTAAAATATTTAAGATCCTTACCATCGTCGTCGATTTCTGGTATCGGAGTTTGTTCCTGGAAAAAAAACAAAAATGATATTAAATTGCAGCTGCCGAACTAATACGAAATTATGTCATCGCTTTGAAAGAAATATTTATAATAATATTTTTTTTTCAAAACTTTTTTTTTGTTGGACTTTATCAATGGGATCATACCTCATAAGCTTTCTAATTAATAATATCTACATTATTTGTACTTATTCTAATTTTCAATTTTTTTTAGCTTATATTTTACCCAATTCAAACACCATTCTGGCCTTCAATAGGTTTAATACCAAGCATTTTGTCGCATATCACTTTTATGTTTGAAAATTAAAAAAAAAAATTATGTCAGTACTTTAACAATGTATAATAAATACGTATACATGAATATTTTCCATATTTTATCAAACTATACGTGAGCCAAGAGGTCGTTTTATTACCATTAGATAAGATTTAACTTATCTAATTAGTTTTATTTGCTAAGAAATATAACTGCAATATGATTACCATATAAATACATAAACCTCTAAATACATATCAAAATAAAGTTTTATAGGGTTCCGTACCTCATAGGAAAAAACGGAACCTATATAGGATCACTTTATTGTCCGTCCGTCTGTCTGTCAAGACTTTTTTTCTCAAAAGCGCGTGAAAGTATCAAGCTGGAATTCATTTTATTATGCAGATGCATAAAATATTAGGATTAGCTACCGATCTATCTGTAAAAAATGTTTTTAACTACCTCTTATTACAAATACAATTAAATTGGTAACATAATTAATTTGTAAATGTGTTTTTGTAATGGAGAATAACAAATTAATTAATTTTCATTTAACCTTCATTCCGGCGTTGACAACTTGTACTAACCGCGACATTTAACTGCCGTGATACTTGTAAATTTACGTAATTATTATATCTACTTTTTCAAAGTGAACGTGACGAATGTCAATATTCCGAATACAATTTTGACGACAGTGGAAACCCGCCCTTAGATTTATGTCCGGTTTACATTTTGCGAGTTTTATACCAGCGCTGATTTTGAACGATATTGTACGGTTGTGGAGATACTGGTATAATGTACGCCTGGTATTATTATTTGTTGGACAGTTTTATTCCCACGAAATATATAAATTACGGAATAATTAAATTCGCCGCTCGTATAAATTGAATGATAAGTTTTTAAGGCGAAAATCGATTAAAAATAAACTACCTTCTACTACAAAAAATATGGAATAACTCCAAAGATATTTAAAATCATATAATACAATTCGGAGATATAAACTCTGATAAACAGGAAAAAGGATAAAAACGCCTAAACTTTATATCAAGTAGGCCATGTACACGTAAATAATACGTAAGTAAGGGAGGCAACAAAAGATTTTTTTACTATTTAAAAAATAATATTGTTGTTATTAATAACCACTACTGTTAATAATTAAATATTTATCTTTAAATCAATAGACTAACATTTATTAATTCATTGTAAATATGCTCGAGATTAATGGATTAACTGGGATTAACGTTAAAAATAATATTTACTAAACATGCTACTACGTTTTATATAACGGTTATAGCTTACAGTTGATATTATTTAAAATAAAATAAATAATAATTATGGAATAATGAAACAAATACAAAAACATACCAATCTTAAATCTTTAGTCTTGTATAAGACGGCGGTGAGGTTATCTTGTGACATTTTGGCGCGTGCGCGGACTCGGACTGCCAATTCACTACTGAATGACCTTTTTGCTACTGAGTGGCGAATGGAGTTGAATATATGCTTGAATACCGACACCAATTTATATTGATAAAGTAATACGTAGGTTGATTATCAATGAGAGGAGGCACGGCAACGCACGTAATCGTATAATTTTACAAATATTCAGCCGGGCCCCCTCACTACACCAGCGTTTATTTTTGGTCGATGCCAACTATACGTAGTTTTCGACGCTTTGTTCGAATTATTAATATTTCCTACGGTCTTTATGACGGTCTTTTGGTATCTAATAAAACAACTAATTACATTACACATGAAACAAAGAAAGGTAGGCTAAGATTATGGATTTAAATTTTGCGTGATCCTGCACTTATACGGACCTGAAGCCTGTTCTTATTATAAATTAAAATCTAGGTTTTCTGATGATATACCAGTCTCTATATATTGCAACTCTGTGTAAAAATAAAAAATGGTAAGAAAACATTATTAAATATATTTGTGCTATCAGATAGAAGCAAATAGGTCCAAGCATGTTTATTGTATCTTGTTACTGTGAGATTCCACTGCCGAAACACCCGTATATACATATATAAAAAATATATATTCGTCTCTGTTGTTTTCAACAACGACACAATATGATTTTGTATGTTTTGGCGTAGATTGACAATATTGAATGCACCACGATTAGTGTCGTAAACCTGTTTATCCCTAATTTTTATAATATAATTAAATGGCATAAATATTTTAATTAAATTAGATTTAAAAATTATTGTAGAGCACAAAAAAGCCATTCTGCCCCTTCACTAATTAAAATGTCAATTATATTTGGACTCAATTATTTTTGATACAATTAATTAATATACTTTTTAACATTTATCTGTTCCACATTTTTTAATTGAATATTTAATTGTGAAGTTAACAATATTTCAGTAATTTTTTATTGCGTCATATATGCATATCACCGTGTTCATATCCATGGGCTTAGGCGAACCTTTGCATTTCCCTCGTATAAAAAGTATTTATGTCAAACGTCCTGTGTTTTTAGTTTGTCGTGGACCTTTAGTATTAAGCTTCTACATGACTTCAAGAAGGTTAAGGTCCTCCTCCTTCCACAATCATAACCCTAGAGTCTCCGTTGTGTTGCTATACTAAAATAATCAGGCAAGATGTTTGCTAGCTTGACCGCGGCCGCGGTGACCTCGACTTTGCACTTGTCGCGCGAAGATTAAATAACATTACATAAGTCACGCTTATCAACATATTATTTAGATAAACGCATGCCGCCGTCTCCTCAAAATTATAATAATTTGTTTATGCTACTTGATTACCAATGTTCAATAACAAGCAGTAGGTAGTCGAAATCCCGCCTTTTTGTAGCATTTTATGACAGCTAATCGGAGACATACGCATATCAAAAATATGTCATCCCTGTCTCGGTGTTTGGAAAACGGATATTTTAAAGAATGCAGTTATAAAATTGTTTAACAATATTAACCAAGTTTTGTAAACATTTGTTTTCTAAAAAAATGTTTGTAGCATAACTTTTAATATATAATGTTAGAGAAGCCGTTGTCTATTTGAAACGGTTTATTTATGTCTCTTTTTCCATCACTGTGATGGCCAAGGCAATAAGTATTTATATCTAGTTACGGGCTTTTTCCACGTTCTAAATCTAAATGCAATTCATATGTACTGACAATAAACAACGTAACTGATCGCCAACCTTCGTTAGTCGGAATGACCCCTCAAGAAGAAAGAAGAAGAAGACAGTAAACAGAGTTCTTTAGAGAAAACAAATAAATTATTTATTGCTCTTTGATAAAATTAAGAACACGTGTTTGCATCTTACTTCATACTAATATTATAAATGTGAATGTTTGAAGGTATCTCCGGAATGGCTTAACGGATCACGATGAAATGGCTTGGTAGAACATTGTCTGGAAGAACACATTACTTATTAAGTTTTTTAAATTCCGCACGGACGGACTCGCGAGCGACAGCTTGTATTACAATGAAGCAAACAAGCATTAACTTAGGTACTCTGTTATTTAAAAAGAAAAATTAACATCTGTGTTTGTAAAGTGCCATACCGATTACTAAAAGGTTATTTGTTGTAAATTTATTTTAAAATATTCAAATACAATTTTCTTCGTCGCGAAAAAACTTAATCTTATCTTAATTTAATGCAGTAATAGGCGTTTTGTATAAGTTTAATACAGATCAAATGATAGTACGATAGCACAGATAACATTTTTTTAATGTCATTTTACTGGTGATAGTTGTAACAAGGAGGCCAAATAGGTGGCCACTAGCTATAGCAGTGCAGATCTTTTTTGCTCGAATTTTAGTTTAATTTCCTTCCATCATGTATTATATTTTTTTAATAAAGTATTTTAAAAATTCGCGCTATGACGCAGAGGAGTGTGTAGATATTATTTATTTTTTTTTATTTTGATCTGTTCGCCATTGTTTTTGAGTCTTCATTTTATTTATATTCAAATATCTTGCTATCTATTTCACCATAAGAAATTTCCAAATACGCAGTTAAACAGATTTATCTATTACAATAGATATATTTGATAATGTTTATCTTAACTTAGAGATATGTAATTTATTTTTTCCATTGATAATGATTGTGGCGAGTGCGGCAATGCGAGGCGTTGTTACTATAGCACGTCTCAGACTCAGGTTCTCCAAACGCTGTATTTGTCATCTTATACCAATTCCTGCCGAGAGACTCAAGCACTGAACTATAAAATATAATATAAACAGACTGGCTATATGATGTCACATTTTGTGCCTATTTGATTTTTGCCATTTTGGAGCTGATGGTAGCGTTTTATAGCGGCGGTGTGTAATCAAAGTAATAATTTAGATAGAATTAAATCTCACGTAACATTAACAGGCAAGTTTATGATATGCAATTCAAAAAACACATTGATTCATAGCGCGGATCGAAACAGGACATGTAGATAATAAAACTAGTGCTTAACCACTGCGCCACAGATGAAATTAAAGTCTATAACTTTTAGTCCAATTTGGCGTAAAAATAAATAACCTATCAATGTTTAAGGTAAGGGATTCTTCTGGTTTCTTTATATTTATCAAACTGTGGCATGTTTGTGGAGACATATTCTTTGTTAGAGATAAGTAAAGTAAAACTAGAATAAATATTTATAATTATTTAAAGAGGCTGTCATAATTAGTGACTTATCTCTTAAATGCACACATTTCGTTAGTAAACACGCTAATGGGAATGAAGCTTGACAATTTAACAAGCAAAAGTTTTTAAACGAAAAAGTTCCACTATTCGGCAAATGCTTTTGCTGAAGTTATGAATTTTAATAACATTTTAATTTCGCAATATTTTTTAACCTTGTAAGTATAAACTCTTTGTTTTTAAAAGTAACTCATTGTTTATAAAATCATTCAATACAGGTCAGATATCTAAATATTTACTGAATGGAAAAAACAATTTTACACTGACCGAGGTAAATATTGTTTAAAAATAATAGATAAAGCTAATTAAATGCAAATGGCGGGAAAATAAACAAAATGTCATAACATAGATAATATAATTTTTTTTTTAATTTAACGAAAAAATAAAAGACAATTGACATTAGTATATATTTTATATCTTCAAAATAAAAATTATTCTGCCCATCCCCATAACCCGTGACTTTCTCTGATTGTGTCCCTGTTGTCTCTTCTTTGCCTCGTGACAGCGCTCGCTTCTCCCTTAGCGATAGCTTTCTTCCTCTCCATCTTCTTCTGTCTATCTTCTAGATTCTTCTTTACCTGCTGTTTGACTACATCTGGTGCTATAGTGCTGGCTGAAGTGTAACTTCTCATAGACCTGACATCGGATAGAGCTTTCTCTATCATAGCTAATCTGTATTTTTGTGAATTTGTATCAATTTTGGATGATTTATCGTCTTGTAAAGATTCACTTGGAACTAATGTTGGTACTTCTTCATCGTTCTGTTCGTTTTCTAAAGATATAGAGATTGTTTTTGATGTTATTTCTTCTATGGTAGGTTTTCTTTCGTCGTTCATAATTGATTTTTCAACCTGGAAAAAATTCATATAAATAATATTTAAAAAAAATAACTATGTAAAGTATTTCATATAGAAACTTCTTGGATTAGAGTAGTATTGTTATTCTCATAGATATCCTAAAATAAAAACTGTTAAATTTTGTACTTTTATAACAATAAAGGTCATTGACATTTACATTTTTATTTTAAACGTAAAGTTTGATGAAAAATATCGTTACCTCGTTCCTAAGAGCGTTCACCTCATCTTCTTCGTAATTCGGTTTTGTATTGCCTTCATCAGTTTCCTCATCACCACACTGACTGTCTTCATCATCACTGACTTGGAGACCGATACCCATTTCCTGGAATATTAAAATAAGTTTATGAGTCTTCTTCATTTGAAATCGGATGTATAAATTCATTTTGTCTTTTATTACTTTAATTTTTAAGATTACGCTGATCGTGGTACACTATATTACCCAGACTATGTTCTACATCTATACCAAATTTCATTGAGATCTGTTGTGCTGTTTTGATGATGATGATAATTTGCCTTAAATACTTTTGATATTAAAAAAATATTAAAAAAAAAATAGAATACAGCAAAATAAACAAAAAGGCTTAAGCAACTATTCTGGGTCTATACATAGGAGCCATCAATATAACATCATACCTGTAACAACTCATCATCAACCCCTCTGGTCCGTTTGTACCCGGAGCAGGCAATCTCTGTGTCCATTTCATCATCCCGCTCCAAGTCTTCAAACCTGGGATACATGTCCGTCTCATACCCGAAGCGCTTCTTGAAGAATTCACGCACGCATTTCACATCTCGATCAAAATATCTAAAAGATAAATTCATTCTATCTTAAGTATGTATGTATTCTTATTACAAACTATCGGCCAGTGATTTGTCAGCCAAGAATTAAAAATATCTTCGCCTACTACTTTTAGTAGAAATCTCCATTAATCCATAAAATTTAAAACACTTATATAACAAAACACTTACTGTAGGTTTCTGAGTCCAATTTAAAACATATTGTTATCTCTATTTTGTCAAAGATAATGACAGGGATGACAATATGTTTTATACAGATATTTTGGTCTCGGGAACCTATGTGTTAGTTACTTACAATTCAGCATTAGGATGGTTGGTGGACACCATTTGTGGGAAGTCAATGATAATAGGCTTTCCCTCCTCATCCAGCATGATGTTAAACTCATTGAAGTCTCCGTGTATGACACCACAGTTGCCCAGCCGCACAATCAGGTCCATCAGCTCGTCATACAAGCTGCCAGGGTCTGGTACTGATGTTACATGTGTCCTGCAATTACAAAGTATTAATATATCAAAGTATATTTTATTATTAAGGAATTTAACTAGTCTTGAATAAGATTTTATTTATTTCATAGTATTTGTTATAAAAATTAAAAACACTTGGACAGTTATTCTTTTGAAAACATAAGGATACTAGAATGAACTTAAAATTTAATTTTTATTGACACTACCTTATAAAGTCTTTGCCTTGATTTGAAATATAGAATAGTGAATATACTTACAAAGGTCCACCTTGCACCAGATCCATAACAACACAGTGCCTGTTGAAGTCAATAGGTCGTGGGACTGGGAACCCTCTCTCATGCAAAGCCTTCATGTACGCAAACTCCTTGGTTGCAGATATCCTGGAGAGGTAGAGCCATGATGCTCGGTTTCTATGAGCATGGTAATCTCTCTTGTCCTTGATGTTACGGAAGCAAGTGCGGCCTAACCTGGAGGTGTTGAACAACTTCTTTGTAAAATGTACAGATGGAATAGTTTATTTTGAATGTCTGCAAGTTAATAGTGTGTACAACATTATGAATACGAAAATATGTCATTATTGTTTGCTAAACAATTTTCCTATATATTATTTTCAGACCTCTTCAATAATATAGCATAAATTAATATACCTGTGCAACTTTAAGCAAAGTGGATTCCTGTCTTCATCAGCAACTGTGTAAATATTAGATTCCTTGCCCACACCGATCTGGTTACCGAATGAAGCTATCACTTTCCTGTTTGTTAATGCCTTAAGTGCCAAATAATCATAACCTGCATTTGTTAAACGGTAACCATCATCTGAAATTATAATATTATTCGTTTTCAAAAGGATTTTATTTATCTTTAAGACTTTTTAAGAATATAATACTTTGACAGTACTTACAATGTTTTCCACGTTCATACGTCAACAATCTATGTTTACACAATTCTTTCATCAACTTGTGAACACCACCGTGACGTAAATTAGCTATAGACGCTACCAGTGACCCGGGTACTAATTCATGGTTTTTCATCCCCATTTCCACCTTCAAACACAAAGATCAATAGTACAAGACTCGGAAGGTTATATTTAAATCTGTAAAGTAGCGCAACAGAAATCTTACCGCAGTCAAAACTCGGAAATCCTCACTTGTTAGATAGCGTAATATAGCAACATCTAGTTTACCCATTTTGGTTCACTTTTTATTAATTTACCCAAAGAAAGCAATAAAATATTTGAGGAAATTAACAATCAACACGCGTGTTATGTCAGTCAATGTCAATTTGACACTGACACATGCAGCAACGTGCGAAAATAATAACTTTCCAAAGTAATTTTAAAAGCGTGTTTTTTATTATTAAATAAATAATTAGTTTTCTTTAATATTAGCAAATTTATTGTTAATTTGCTAATATTTTTTGTACCATTCTAACTAAGCCCTAGACTTGTTCTAGGACATGGTTTACGATAATAGTGGAATGGCGGGATTCGAACTCCCTGACCTCATGATCGGAAAACCGTACCCGTAACCATTAGGCTATTGACTTAGTAAAATCGATCTTTTGTGTGACGATTTTTAAGTGTCAATTCCACAGAATCCTATTTGAGAATGTTTGATGTAGGCACAAAAGTAAAATCCAAATTAAAATTAAAAAGACAATATAATAATCATTATTTATTGTAGAAAATGTATAAAATTATAAACATTATATAGAAGAAGTACAGCACTAGACATTTAAAATTATGCAAACATTCTTCTTAAAACTATAAGATTAACAAACTTTAAAAATTAACAATTTTGTAGATATTTTTGTGTTATATAAATGCTATTTCTCAGACTTAAACATAAAAAGTAGAAAATTTGTCTTTAAGGCACGGCGAGCACATTCGAAAAAATATGAGTATTGGCTATTTGTAGCACCTATGTTAAAAAAAAAAATTGAAACTGTCCGGCAGATCGAAAAAAGGTACCAAATAACAAAATAATAACATTCTTAAAAATTAATAGCAGCATAATACATCCTTAAAACTTATCCTTACTTAGACTCATAGAAAAACATAATAAGAGAAAGGGAGAGGGAGAAAGAAAAGAGAGATGGCAACATAATTCGACAGTATAAGGACTAAATGAAAACCTGTCAAACCTCGAACTCCATACATGGTGTTCTAAAAGACTATGGCACATAATATATAACCTTATTTCAAAAATATGCGATATTAGTTACTGGTAGCATTTTGTTTTTAAAAAAGGAAAAAAATAATATAAAAAAGTCAATACTACAAGTCATACTTATATTGTTAGATTAATATTTTTATCAATAAACCCTAAATCTTTTTATTACGTGGCTTTTTCAATATCATTTAACATACTGTATATATTCTTATCTTTTATGCTAATTTTTACCTTAAAATCTAGACAAGTAAATAAATTGTACGATATTTTGAATATAACTATAAAATAATGTAAAAAAGCTACGTACGAAAAGCTTCTAGCACATGGAATAAAAATCCAAATTAATATAAAATATTAACTTAAACCTTATAATCTCATAAGCAAAAATAGTAATAAAAAAAATTCGAATAGTATAAGCAAAAGTAGTATGTATATATAAATTGTATATCGTAAATATATAAAGGAGATTCATGGCCTTCATTTACCTATTTAAAATAATTGTGATTAATACATTTATGTTAAAATCTATATATATGTACAAAATTATCGTGTCACAATGTTAGTTACCATACTCCAAAGCGGCTTGACTGATTTTTATATTTTATATGCATATTCAGTAGGTCTAAGAATCGGCTGCTATCTTTTAATCCTGCGCGGACGTAGTCGCGGGTGACAACTAGTAAGTAATAAATTTATAAAAAATATATGTATATTTATTTTAAGTCTTTTAAAAGTTATTTAGTAGTAAACCGTCGTTATTGTACTTACTTTTCTTATTGTATAATAGAATTATTTAAAAAAAGTTTTTCAACACATTCCATGGTACTTCATTTTTTTTACTACACAGTGACTTGTCCACATAAATCAGTGGCATTGAATGTGTTAAGTATTGAATATTAATTATTTGTTTTGTTCCATTTTGTCCATGTATTCAGGATTGTATGGTGGGTAGGGCATCACTGTTGGCTCTTTTGGGACTAAAGGTGACTTTTCTGAAATTAAAAAATATATTTTAAAAAAATGAGTTAAAATCGTACTGGCAATATTAAAAAAAATGTTTATTTAATTAATTTGTATACATACGATCGTCATCTGGTGTTGCCGGTTCTGGTGCAGTGGCTGTTGCATACGGGTTGCTTGGAGGCTGAAAATAAAAATTCAATATTATTATATGTATTAAAATATAAAAAAAACTATTAATCATAAAAAATAATCCAGCAAATAAAAGATAAAGTAAATACTAAAAAAAATTGTAAATAAAAATAAATTGTTAGTTCTTGTTTTAAAATATACTTACGGTTAAAGGATATGGCACATTTATTCCGGGAGGTAGAGACGGTACAGGAACATTTGGTACAAATCCAAATGTACCAGTCTTCAGCATTGGGCTGTTTGCTCTATCCGGATATGGTGATACTCTGGGAGACGGTTGTGGATAACTGCCCGGATTCAGTGTGGTTTGAGTTGGAGAAACAACTGGATAGGGTGGGTTTTGAGCAGTCGGATAAGGTTGGTTTATACCAGGGTATGGTTGGTTTGATTGTGGTGTGTTACTTGGGTATGGAACTGGATTGGGTGATGGGTATGGTGGGTTTGGACTGGTATATGGTGAATTTTGATTGGGATAAGGTGTGTTTTGATTTGGATAGGCGTTTGTAAATGGTCGGACAGTAGGTGGTGGTTGGTTCATGATTGGCATGACTTGTGGCATCTGGTCCTGTAGAGGGTTGGGGATGTTGTCCTGGTACCCCATGAGGGGCACAGTGCCGATTCTAATCGACCTCCTGTCTTCACTTTTACTGTGACAACCGCCCGGGATCACCGTTACCTATGTATCAAGGATATATAAATTAAAAAAAACAACAATTCAATTATAATTAATATACTGGAATAAAAATATATGGAACCTTTTTAGTAACATTACCAAGATTTTGTACAGTTCTTAGGATTTTTCATTAAAAAATAAAATAAACATCTGATCATAAAACAGCATTATTTGGTCATGTTTTAAGTGATATATATCAAACATAAGATTAAACTGAAATGTATATAAGCAAAATAAACAGGCAGACAAGAAAATAATAAAACCATGTAAAACTATCCCTCTCATTATCTTTGAAGAAAACAGAGATAGCATTAGTGGCATATAGTACTCAATTAATTTTAATAAAAAAATGTATCCATAAAACATACCATAAAATCATATTCAATATCAATAAATCTGCAAGGTCCCATGTTGTAGACATCTATAGCAGGCACCTCCATATCAACCATCCAGCTGCGTGTGCTCTCTCCGGGAACTGGGCCTTTCTTCATTTCCAACACCATGGATTCCTCGTGCTTTGTACCCGGAATATTCACTGCATGGTATGTGACTCTCTATAAATCAAATCAAAATGTTACAGATTTAAATAAATGCGGAGATGGAATTTATAAAAGCTGATTATGGAATATATTTTTAAAAAAAATTCACAGAAATTCTTATAAGATTTTCACATTGCATATTCCGTTCAATAATTCTCACTGATATTATTTTTTTACTTAGTAACAGTTAAGACTCACTAAGTAATCATTAAGTAATGGTTAACAATAGTTGAAAAATAAAAAACTTATGTTTTGCAATTTCCAAAAAGGTATTTCTCTTGAGGTACTGATATAATTTAAACACTAAAATAGAAAAAACAGTATGAATCAAACATATAACTAGTAACACTACTAAGTGATGCCAAAAAAAACTGGTATTAACCGGTTAATACTAGTGTACATCTAAACTGGTTTATGATTAAAAAGTTCACCTTTTGTATGGCCAGTAGTATCCTTTCTATTTCTACTCCACCCTGATTGGAGCAACTCAACTCAATAGGTATGGTCTGTCCGGGACAGTAGCCAGATGCTGGTAACTTGACCACCGTAGCACTTGATCCACTGCTCATGCAGCAACAGCAATATGTATCCTCTATATCAAACTGCATGGGCTCCTGTAAGTTATTAGTATACACAGCTTTACTTCCACTGCAGACAGATGGATTAATAAACTAGCTGTAGCCTGTGACTCTGTCCGTGCAGAGTTAAAAATCACTTCTACATCTATGCCAAATTTCAGAGAGATCCATGCAGCTGTTCTTGATACTAACAAATATCCATCCATTTGCATTTATTATATTAAGTAAGATACAATTGAACCTGCGTAACCCAGAAACTTCTATATGAGTGTTGGGTTAGACAGAAACCTTTTTTCTTATTTTTAACAAATACATGAAATGGAAAGAGCTGTTGTTTGATAATATAAAAAATTAGTCATACTGATAGTAAATAGTGTATAACATGTTATGTTTACATTGATAACAAAAACAGATGTTGAAACTCTATTTATAAATATAACTCTTTATTACTATGGATTTGACTGTTGTGATACTTGCATTAATACATATTGTAGTCTCTGTCCATTAAAAGCTAATGAAAGGGAATTAAACTCTTTTTTTATTGTTTGCTGACTCTACCACTGTTAAAATTTATTAATATTATTGTCACTATAATTTAGTTCTAGGGTTACTTTGTTCTTAGATTGCATTATAAATATATATTTACTAACCTTACAGTATGGATCAAAATTCAGATCCAATGGTGCAATCACCCTTATTTGCCTTTTCTTCTCTTGATCCAATTTGAATGCTCGATCAACTACTATTTTGATCTCATAGCGCACATGACCATATTCACCCTCAAAGGATGATGGGCAGTTAGCAGGGATGGGGCAGTCAAATGGAAGCTCATGTTTACCAGGCTGCAAGTGATATTCACCTGGAAGAACAAGCATTAACTATTTTTATGAAGTTGCACTTATCTCACTTTCTTGCACATTATAAGCTAAATAATCAAAGTTTACTAAAAAAACAATGTATTCCAGTATCTGGTTGTACACTTACCACTTTCTCCTCCAAGTAGAAACATTTTCCTGCTAAAATATTCTTCATAAGAATCATGATTGTCTGTCCGAGTATGCCGACGATTGTTAATCTCTTCCGTGTGAGATGTGGTCCAGTGAACTTTGCAATATCCCTTCATTTTAACATATATACCTGAAATTTTATTAATTAAGAAAACGTAATATTTAATAACTTCTTTTCAATAACATTTTGTAATAAATTTATAAGTTACAGTGTGGCTAATATGAACTTTAAAAATTATTTAAAAAAAGACTACTAAAAAAAAACTTTTTTTTAATTCATTCCATTACATAGTTTGTTTTAAGTCATTTCTATTTTCATGTTTGAAACGAAAAACATTTTTAAAATTAAAAAAAAGAATTACCCCTAAACGTTTTGACCTTGTCTTGCTCGAACACCAATTTGCCAAAAATAGTTTGTCCCGCAAAATAAGTTTCATTTTCACTATTTAAAATTATACTTCCTTCATCAAATCCCATAGCAAGTTATTTTACAGTTGTTAACTTAAAAGTACGACCACAGTGTGATTGGAAATTATCGGTAATTTAAACTGAAAAGTAATAAATACAACAGTGCCTATCCTTCCTGTTTTTCCTCGTTGTTATATTTATTATCTACATATGTTTTTATATACTCTTATACTCTGTATATATATAAGTTTCAAAGAGCATATAGGTATAGGGTTGCCAAGTTCATACTATAAATGTCAAACAATATGAATCAAAACGGGAAACAACACAAAAACATATTTTTATTAAGATTGGTTGTTGCGAAAAAAATAAGTTTTCTTTTGAAGTTTTCCTTTGAACCCTAAAAGGTGACAGGGACAAGTTTCTTTTAAGTTATCCAAACAACGTTTTATTTTTAGGATTGGCATGTTGGCATTTGGTATGTAAAACTTGCTAAATTTACTCTATGTCATTCGCTTACAATTCGCTTCTTCGCTTCCATTCGCTTCTATAAAAAGTTCAGTTTGTAATTTTCATTCATATTTAGCCTCATTCATTCATAGCATCTGTTTCATTGTCATTCAAATTGACGTGCGGAGCAGGTGTGCGCGTGTTTCCGTTCATCTGTTCCACGATGTGGTGATTCCGCGTTGTTTGAAATTGTCAAATTTCGCTCATTTTTTGACTGAAAACTTCTGTAAAAATTATTGTTAATGTGTGATATGTAATTTATTTTATTTTCCGCTATATTAATGAAACAAATCGTTTGTGATTATTATAATACGAAACAAATTTTAGCCGGTCGCATTGTTTGTCACGCTTTTACAAAATATGTATTTCTAAATTTTTCTGAATAAAAGGAGTGTTAAAAAAATATTTTCCAACATGGCATCATCACAAAAAGATATAGAACTAAGTCCAGTGAAGTCTGACGACAACAAACAGGAGAACAAACCTCACGTAGTGGTACAAAATTACAATGCGCCGGTTAACGACGAAGAGGATGTGATTATTGGTAGATTTCGTAAGATTAGCTCTGCTAAATCAATGGCAGCGACCAACGGGAACATACAGTACCCCGCTGAAAGTTCAAAGACCGAAGATATTGAAGCAGGTCTTCATTTTAAGAAGGAGAGTAGCGAGAAAGAAAAATTGTTGCCTAACCCGCAGAGCGATGTTGTGGACACGCTGCACCCTAAGTCTCCTGTTACCAAGAGTAGTTTCCGAGACATGGAAAAGCCATCAAGATTTAGAGACCATCCATCTGCTACAAGATTTAAGGTATGGCTATGTAGCTTATTTATATTTTTTGTTTGCTTTAATAGCAGTTCACCAGATTGCACCACTATCTGGGATAAGACCAGGTAGAGAGTTTAGATTGTTACTAGTTACAATTTAAATTACTAGCTAATATTAATGATATGCTTAGTCAAATATTGCAATTGGATGTTATATTTATTTTTATTTATATTATTATTTTGATGAGAAAAGTAAACTACTTGCATTCTATCTCTTAACTTTATTTTTCTACACACCGCATTTATCATCATTTAAGTGTTTAAATTTAAGTCCATTACCACAAATATATGTAATAAGTATAATATAGCTTTGTTAACTTCTTTTCAAAAGTATTGTGCCATTGAAGTAAATAAGGTATACATAGGGTGTACAAATGATCAGAGTTTATATTACTAGATTTTACAAAAACTACTAGATAATATATAAAATAAAAGATATAATAAATGGAATTCATAAATAAGTAAATAATTGTTTCAATCTAAATTATTTTGCTGAATCTAAGAAAGTGGTCCTCCGTTTGATATTCTACAGACTTCTGTATATACAAAAAATGGACAGTGAAATTATTCTATGTTTGTTTTTTATTTAAACCCAAGAACAACAATGTTAGTTGTATACTTGTGCCATTAAAAATGGACTCTTTTTGAACAAAAGTTTCTTACATTTGCTTCCATGTAATTTTATTTAAAAAAAAATTGGACACTAAACCAGTCTTTTATTAGTCATAAAAACACGTTGAATAGACTTGGTTCATTTGCATAAGTCAAACGGATGTAATAGACGCAGTCGCGAAAAAGAAACGTTAAAACGGTTAATAAAACGGAATGCTATGTCCGCCTTTTTTTATAAGAGAAGTGGACAAACAAGCAGCGGGAACAACGAGGATCATCGACGCCCATGGCCATCTGCCAAATTAGAGGAACTGCTGATGCATTGCCGGCCTTTGAGAAGGTGATAAGCTCGCATCTTAAAGGACCCTAAGTCGTAGCGGTTTGGAAATGGCGTCGAGTACAGACCATTTCACAACGCACTGCTTATTAAATTCTGTTTGGCGTAGGTTGTAACGCTGTCTTATAATGGGTCGACGGAACAAAACTCTGTAAAAACAGGGCCGGTTTTAGCATTTAGGCGCCTTGGGCAAGATTTTTGCGGCGCCACATTTTTCCTTTTTAGTATCGGGAGAAATCATTTAAAGACAGGGAAACTAAGGGAGCACCACAGGCGCCTTTTTGTATTAGACACTGTCGCCTGCGGCGCCCCCTTATACCCGGCGTCCTGGTCGGTCGCTCTACCAGGCACTAACCTAACGCTGTTACTGTGCGTTAGTTTCATATGAAATTTCGGTCCATATTGGTTGCTTATAGCTTTTGCGCGTAATAAATCGGGTGTAATGTATGTAGGCGCAAGTTAAGGAGAAGCAAGCCTCTTTATTGGATCATGCATCACAAGAAACGATTAGTCTGTTTGATATACGTGATTTTTAAATAATATTGCAATAGTTTTTTACATAGACGTAGAGTTTTGATAAGAGACGTAGGTTTTTCACTGCAACATTTATACTCTGTTATTATACTATTACTGTCTTTTTAAAAGAGAGTGAGAGCAATGAATTTTTGTACCGCATCGGTACAAACCAGTTAAATCTGGTTATTACACCGGTTCAAACTGGTCTCCACCATTTCACAATTATAAACACTGTTTTATTTGAAATTATATACAAATAACATCGGTCTGAATGTTACCTGTCTTAATGTTATGATAGCCTTGTACTTCCTGACTCAGCTTTGTATAAATTGTCGTTTTATTTGATATTATTTGTTTTAACCGATGTTATGTAAATCATAATACAAACAAGTCGTATAACGAATATAAATTATTTAACATAAACATAAATATTCCTGGACATGTTTTGTTTCATAATATCGAGTCTATACATTTGCACTAAGATTGGAATTATCAATTGATTATTATCTGCTTATATAAATTCTTGAATGCGTTGGACTGGCCAAGGATAGAGCGAGAGGTGAAGTCTAGACACTGGTGGAATTTGGCAGCGAGATTTACACCAAACCATTTTTAACGTAGAATAAACTTTATGTATCACGAAAAAAGCTACATATTCTATACGATATTATAAGATGTAACTCTTTTCATCGGATGGGTCTTATATTACGCCTCTTTACAGTTCCGGTTCGCTTTTGCCTTTGTGTGCTAGCTTAAGAGATAATCTATAAGGCCAGGGCCGGATTGTTACTACTCTGATTGCAGTTTTATGGCTGCTTAGTTTTATTACTGTCTAACTATGAATTAAGCATTAATCTTTTTAAACGTTGGTTTCCACGGTGGAAAAATTCGAAAAAAACAAACTATTTTTTTTTTGGGAGAATGAGAAAACAAATTTGGTTTTCGGTATTTTTTTTTCGTGACTTTACAATGGGGGCTGGATATAATAAGCTATTGTGATATATAAATGTTTTCCTTATTTTTAAGTCGTAATAAAATTTTAATTTGTGCATGTGACTTATTTATGCAAAAGCACGTTTGTGTTGTTTCATTTAAAATTTATATTTTCACGTGATTTTTTGCTAATATGTGTAAATGTTGTACTTCAATTGTGTGTATTATTGCTGCCTATTAATTATATTTGTTTTATTTCTTTTCGCTTAGTAAAGGGTTTTTAAAAGCTTTATAACTGGCCAGTATTTATTTTTTTCCAGATTAAACAGTCATATTGTAGATGATTTATTATCGTAGCACTACTGGCACAAAACATTAGTAATTCAACGAAAAAATTATAACCTTTAACGATGAATCCCTACAGTAAGTTACATTTGTATTACGATGATATTGCCATCACTTTCATTATCTTTGAAATGAACAAAGACAGCAATAGTTTTCGAATACAAATGGCGCAGCAATGGAATTGCGTTACAATGTGAATATCATAGAAACGGCATTAGATTAACCTATTATATTTAAAAACAATACGTTATATGTTAATAGAAGCTTCACCGGCTTTATAATACGAACAGACAGACAAGCCTATTATATGTTCTAACTCGTCACGCATGCGCAGATCAACGGTTATCTTGGTCCGATCTGTGGCAATAAAATACTTAGTTAATTCAATTAAATTGTCACGATAATAAATTATATTAATAATTTTATGATATTGAATCATTAGTTATTTGTCCAATGTCTTGTGAACAGTGCGGATAACGGATTTATGTATATTTCCGTAATGCAACGAGTTAAGCACTAACTCTTTAACTTTCTTATTGGAAATGTCTATATTTCTTAGTACTTGGTTCAAAAATTAAGTGTTTTTGTTGTTGTTTTGATGTTAACATCGATTTGAAATCGATTTTAAATTATTCATGCAAAGGGCTCTAACGAAATCGATTGTGTAATAAAATTAGAAAGTCGTCAAATACCCACATACAACTGGAACATTGTTTAAAAGTGATGTCGCTATTTGGTAATTGCGACATTGTTTCTATGTATGTCAACATATACAAACATAATGAGTACTCAATCAGAACTGATTTACGACATTTCATGTATATTTCAAGACCATTGATGACTTAGGGGTTGACCACTTGATTTGTAATCTGCAGGTCCCGGGTTTGAAACCCGCAATGTAACAATGTGTTTTTCGATTTGCGATTTACATATGTACATTTATCCTATGTTCCTACGGTGAAGGGAAATATCGTGATGCTGCACATATCTACGAAGAAATTCAAAGATAGGTGTGAACTAACACGAACTAGCGTGGGCGGCTATTGCATGGTCACCCCTGACTTAGGGTAGGCTCCGATCCCCTCAATGGGGACGTATGGTGAGCTGATGGACGATGATTTCAAGACTATATCTAGATATAATACTAGTATCTATGATTTCGTTTTCTACGGAATACTATGACTTTTACGTTCATAATATATGTTCTTAGACACGTGTATTTTATGACAATAGGTTATGAGACATCTGTTAAAGTCTTAAGGTACGTTTCCACTATTTGTTCAGTCAGCACGCGAGTATGCACGCTATACATTGTTTCGATAGCTTTAATCTTATCATATTAGATAAGGTAAAAGTTCTCCGAATTCTATAAATTGTTGACTTTCTACTCATTTAAAGGGATTATTTGTTGGAACGAATGAAGTAATAAATAATCTTAAATTGATTAAAAATGATTGTGGTCAATGATCCTAATTTAAAATAATACAAATGTATCCACCTTAAAAATTGCGAAACTCGTTTAGATTTAGGCCAACTGTAACGACCAACTTTTATGTTGATTTAGGCCCTTCGTACAACAACGTAACGTAAATCAAAACTAATATTGAATTTTGCGTCAAGACAATCATATTGCGCGCGCTCCGTACACTCTAATTTTAGTCGCCGACGCGAATCGTATACTCGGTCAGTACAGGATAGCGACTACTTGTCAACTATATAGAATTGCTCCGCCATTTTGGAGAATTGCAGCAACTTTCTTCAAATGATCTTGACGAACAGGTTGTGAGCGGGTTACTTTGGCGATGTCAGAAATGTTGGCGACGCAGTCTGAACGTTTATTAAATTGTATTGCGTCGCAGGTTTTCGAAGTAATACACACATATCTTGTGTGCACAGGGCCTTAAATTGATTTAAGATCGTTTTGAATAAGGAAGGAAACTTTTATTTGTCTTTTGTTTTGTAAATTGATATTAAATGCGTTATTTCCTTGGTGCGGTTCAAACAATGAAGTAAAGGTGGTCTGGCTTTAATAATGGGTGCTCGGTCTAGGTCGGGCAGACCATCAATAAATCATAATGGCCGTAAATTGGATAAGTGTGCCGGGTTCCTATAGCCTCGCTCACGTATGTTAAGACAGGTACAAGGATGTCGTATACTATTCTCTATTCCAATGGATAGGAATAGCATACCATTGATGGTTTACAGCGGAACCCCAGAATCTCGAATCATTTTTTTATCCAGTTACTTCAAATTTTACCGATTGAATTAGCATTTTTCTATCTATCGCTTAATGGGTGATCAATCCATTTTGGTATCCTCCATTGCTAAATGATATTAATCTTCAGATCAATCGAATATAAATCGTATATTTGGTTCGGTTGTAAACAAACTGTCGATGGCCTCTTGAAAATATTCGATTTATATGTTAACCCTCTTCAGTGTAGGAGTGTTTTATTTGTACTTTAAAGTAGACATCTTACTGTTGTGAAAAGTATAATATATTTATGTGAAAAGGGCCACATATTTTTTTCGATTTAAACCATTGAAATTTATTTCAATGCTCTTGGCAAAACTTCAAAGTTTGTTTCCTAATAGTTTCGAATTAGAAATGTAGCAATACACAGTCACAGTAAGCATTTTACGGATAATCCTTTTCCTTTTATTCGAAAAAATCGAATAAACTATTATTATATCCAGGGCCGTTTTAGCATTTCCGGCGCCCTGGGCGAGATTTTTGCGGCGCCCTTTTTTCTGGTGCAGGGGGAATCTTCGAAGTTCTAATCTTCTTATGGGGCACCGCAGGCGTCCCTTTGTATTCAACTCTAGCGCCTGCAGCGCCCCTTTATGCGCGGCGCCCTGGGCGGTCGCCCCCCCCCCACTAAACCCCTCTGTTCCTCCAACGCATCGGGACGGGACCACGGGCACGCTTTCGCTCTCGTCCGCGGCCCCGTCTGCGCCAGCTGCCTAGGCAGCACCCTCTCAGGGGGAGGCAGCCCTCAGTCGCTGGTGATGGTCTCTGGGCGGTCGCCCCACCTGGGCTTACTTTAACGCCGTTATTGCTTTTATTGTGTTCAAATATCTGAAAACTCATGTCCTAAGTTACTTTTACAGTGTCCTTAGTAATTATTTCCCATCACGTACGACTCATATTAGCTATAAAATATCCTGACAACTGATATTATAAGTTTTGTGGTTACCCTATACCTTCCATCATTACGTACTTATCATGAATAAGTCCGGCCTGTCACTGACATGTCCATCAATTACGATGTTCGATGGACGGATTTTTTTCCATTACGTCAACTTTCACTCGGTGTAGGGCTAGCACAAGGCAACCAAATGTCACTGGTAAAACTCCGTCCGTTTGTAATTTGTCATATCGAACAAATTCATTCACAATATTCCTTTCGATGTGCAGTTTTTTACGATTTGCTTAGGCAGATTACAAACGGGCGGTGTACACAATTTTTGCCTGCGACCTCTGTATTTTACTAATATAGCTTTTGATTTTGAATAATTCTACTTATACTTTAACTTAAAACTGTAGGTGATTTTAAACATAGTTTTTTTTTACGTGCATAACTAATAAAAAAGTCTAGTTGTGTCAATTAGTTACGTTTAAAAGGTGTTTATGCAAGAATTCCTTACATTATACTGTGACAACTATAGTTTATTGCAATTCTATTATGATTATTTCTAGTTATTCGTAGATTTATTTTTCCTCATTACTTCTATTACATAAGTATGTTCGTGTAAACGGGATTTCGAATAAATTTATTTTTATGTGTTACGGAATTTCCTGCCGCGCAACGCCGCGTTGTTGGACACTGTTCTCGGTGGTATTTCAAAACCTTACGTGTCCTTCAAAAAGCGAGCGTACATTCTGCTCAAAGACCGGCAATGCATCTGTAATTCTTCTGATATTGCAGATGTCCAAGAGCCGTCGATAATCACCCAGGTGTTCCTGTCGGTCGTTTGTCCCCTTCTCATATCTTACTAATATTATAAATGTGAATGTTTAGATAGATGGATGTTTATTATAAGTTATATCAGTACAGCTAGACAGATCTTGCTGAAACTTGGCATAGATGTAGAGCAATCTGGAAGAACATATAGACTGCTAATTAAGTTTTTATTCATCGCGGACTGGTCTCCGATGACAGGTGAATATCAGTAAACCCATAACAGTTATTTCCCTATCCTAACTTTATTTATGACAAAAGAGAGATCACACTTCGTCGGTGTTACAGGTTGAATAGGGCTGATATTAAGCGTGTGTTTTTATCAGTATTCATGTGATTGTAGTGTGTTCAAATAAATGATTGCATACCGCTTGATTCATATGTCACACTGCTGGTTCATATCTTCACCACTTAAACAATAAGTATGGAAATGAAGTAAATAGGGCTGCCATTTTCATATATATCATGGTTTAAAATTAGTAGTTGTTGGTCTAAATCAGAGATAACTTTCCTTGGCTTTGGCCAACCCTATTCTGTTTTATTTACCTCACAGGTAACCTTACTTTAATCCCCTTAGGTTTGCAAGTTGAAGAAGAAATTTTAAAATATTTTTTTCTTATCTTTATGTACTTTATACTCGAAAGTATTGATCTATTTTTTTTTAATTTTTAAAATCTTCCTTCCGTAGCATTTAGGCGTTGTAAGACCGTCGTTATCTACCAGATTTACATTGTATTAGTCTTACCCGGGTTCATCATTTTGTAAGCATCATCAACCCTAGTTATCCGCTCGATTTAGCCACGGCCGTAAGAGTGGGTGTGTCTAATTTTAGCGCGTCTAAATATATCTTCAAAGCAAAATCGTCTCTGGTGCTCTGATTAAAATGATTGGTATTCTTTGAACTGTAACTCAGAACTAACGGAAGCGGGTTAGACTCAGGATGAACTGCTCCAAAGGGATCTTTTGTAAATCTTTTGAAATGATTTTTTGTTTACTTCTTACGAACACTACTTTGTGTTAAGTACTTTTTTTATTTGCTATACTTTTGTCATATATCCAAAAAGCATAACAATATTTAAAGGAATTGGATCTTAGAAGCCGATACTTCGCCAATCAATTCTTGGAATATGATAGAAAGAGATAGGAAATGGTTACCGCGTACTGTTACATTGGATGGAATATTATTTAAGTACGCTGATTTACGAAACCCTGGTAGCGAACAACTTCAATCCACCACGAAGCGAAAGCAGTTTTTGGCGCCATGAATTATTTACGGCAACGATCACTTCTAAAAATTTAGGGAAATTCGTCCTTTAAATGTTTATTGACATATCACGTTTTATGAGAGTACTTGAATCACAGCTAAATCGGAGGCCACGCACTGTCCATCTGTATTGTTACGCAATTTATTTATTGATCGATATAAAAGTATTCGTGAATTGTTATTTAACTACAATTGACTAATATATGCCTATGTGTTAATTATATATTTTTTTCGTCATGTAAAACCGGTGTGTAACAATTTTTGTTTACGGCCTTGATCTGTCAGAAATCAGTACAAATGTACGTTTTAATAAAAAAAAAACGTGAAATATTCTTTTGGTACTAGCTAAATTCAAAATGGCTGACCCATTTTTTCGATTTGGGAGCTGTGACGTCACCTTTTATCAAGTAAATTTTTATTTGAAATGCATAGTACTATATACAATATTAAATTACAATAATTTATTAATACGACCATAACTAACGGTCATTATTTTAGTAATAAAAGTTATAACCTCTCATTTACATATATATAATGTTAACAAACTATTAAATATACGACTTTTATGAGAATAGCCTTTACATCAGAAAACAAATGAGTACTAAGGCTTCATAGAAATCCATGCGAAAATAAACATTGTTATCAGGATAAAGGATATTATTGTACACTTGATGAGAACGAGTGTGAAACTCACAAAATATATCGTCGTCCCTGTCATTGTCTTTGACAAAACAGAGATAACAGTATGTTTTCAATGGGGATTTTGGCGCTTTGCACTATCGTCACTGCCTGGGACAATCACTTTAAGATATCTGAGTATTTGCAATGATGGTGATCCTTATATGTACGATATTGTATTGTAAGTGGGAAGCGAATTTAATTCTTTAACTGTACAGTTATCAAATTAAGTTTGTATTTCACGAGACAAACGTGCAGACTTGTAGATTAAAATATTTTATTATTTACTTACATTGACTTACAACATTGGAATGGAACCTTATCTGTTATAAGTAGAGCGTAACAGATTCCATTCAAATTTAACACGTAATATGAAAATTATATGAAAATTTCTATTTGGATTTAGATTTTTAAAGTCTTCAATATTGATATATATTGGTAGATCTAAAATAAAATAGATGGTTCTTAAAAAAATAAGCTAAAACTCTAATGAATGGGTATGTTGAATTTGATTTAACACTTTAACAGTGGTAGAGCCCGCTTTAACATCTTCGCACGAATTGTCCCACGACCAAACATAAGACAGGCGTGAGGTGGAAGCAATTCCGCGTTTAGTCTGATGAATGTGCGTCCCGGAGGCCTAATTTAGTCCTCTTTCCTTTCCCATCTTTTTCCTTATAAGGAAAGGATGGGAAGTGGAAGTGGACTTTCCGGATGAGAGGATGATGGGAAGGGAAATATTTTATTTCCGTGCATCCTCTCCTCCGTAGATTAAAGGTAGGCAACGCCATTGCGTATGTCTATGGGCAGCGGTCACTTCGCTATTTCAGCGATTACAAGTGGCCGCTCGCTCGTTTGCCACCTTATGATATTAAAAAAATTGTTTAATTCTTAATTAACCTCAGTTTAAGACGTAACTTTTCTTAAGATAACCTTTTAACACTGACATACAGGGTCGAACGAAGACTCAGATAATATGTTAAGGGTTCAAATACTTGCCAGCTTGTATGTTTTGCATCTGGGTTGTTTTCATTATGTTACATTACGTTCATATTTCATAACGTAAAAAAGTTAATAGCTATTTAATTATTGAAAGTACTAATTGCTTTCTCTTTCTATCTCAAGATACAGGAAGAGACGGCAAGAATTTAAAGAGTCACTCCGTAAACAGTCTTAGTATTGAACGTGCCTCAGTGAAAAGGCACTTTAAGTCACGTGTAGCTAATTAAATTTAATAATCATAGATTAATTCTGGACACGTATACTACGTAGTACTGACTTCCATTCAATAGCATGACTCATTGCTTATCAAAACGGAAGCGGTGACGTTTTTAAAGTACGTAGTTTCCCGCCGACCTCCTAAATGAACATCGCTATTATGAAGCTATTTAAAGGTCATAAAAAACACATTCTGAATAAATACAGCCGGCATTAGTGCCTCGTAACGGTTAATCTTAAATAAAATTATTTCTACTATAATTTACTTTCTAAAGTACGACAGCATTGAACGTGTTAAGTTTTAAAGCGACTTAATATAGATGATTGTTATGACTACTATGAAAAAAAGACAATTAAAAAGCAATAAGGTTTTTTTTTTACTTTTTAGTTTTAAGTGTACTGATAAGCAATAATTAGTTTGTCTTTTAAATACTTTTCTGTTTTGAAAGATGGAAGATGAGAAAACGGAGGATGAGGGATCGGAAGAGTCTGAAGGGTCTGGCATGGATAGCGACGACCCTCTAACTGTCACGGACACCAAGTATACCAAGAGCTTCAGGTAATTTACATAATATAAAGTAACTATTTGTTAATTAAAAAACAACAAATGAAAGCCGACTGAATGATATTTAATTTTTTTCTGGTTGTTCTCAAACCTTTGTTCTTGGTTTTTGCGTTCTCCCTGGTGCTATATTTCTGCTTCACAGTTTATCTTTAAATGTATATCCTATCGTTTTACACATCCCCTGGGTTTATTTTGGACCCCAGGGGGTTCACTTAGTTCACATAAACCTTGATCACATTACCCTATCTGTAGTATAGGAATATCAGCGCAAGAAATAAAGCTGTGTGTATATTTTACTTATAATCCATTTGTATGTTATTATACATACATCGCTTGCACTAACTGTGAGTTTCTAAGACCAAAATCTCTGAATAAAACATAGCAATACATTTTAAACGGAAATTTTGGACTGGGAAACTCACGGTAAGCGGGCCTGTTTACGTTTATTTAATGATTTGGTTTAGACTTGCGTCACATTACTAAATCTATTATTAATAGAATAACACCTGGTAGCGTCATATGCTATCAATGATTCATACCTGATCTTTATTCTTCTAACTAAGAAATTTACTAATTAGATCAACAAGTGTTTACCATTTCCCTTTCTAAGCCCTTATTCGCATAGGCGCTTTATAATCGCATGTTAAAATATGTTCGAATAAAAAATAATAAATGCGTTCCCGATTATACAGGAGTGCTTTTAATACGCGATGCTTTTTTAGATCGCTGTATTGCATTAACGCAGCGTTAAAAGAAGCCCCCGTGTGAATTTAGCGCTTAATTTTATGAATTGTAACTTTAGAACTATTATTGCTTTATGTTGTTTTAAACAATGCTTGTATGTTGGCAGGCATTTCACCCGGGAAGCATTACCGAGGCTGGATAACTACAGGAACGTGTTGTCTTTACACGCGGCGCCCCGTCCCACGCTCGATGAGCTGCACAACGCTTCACTCTCCAGGAAGGTCAGACCAACATCATTACTCTGTATCAGTCCCCTGGACCTTTCTGTATGGTTCATAGTATAAGTTCTAAAACAGTATACATATATTACTAGCTGTTGCCCGCGACTCGGTCTGCGCGGGATTAAAAATAGATGTTGGTCGATTCTCAGACCTACTCAATATGCTCACAAAATTTCATGAGAATCGGTCAAGCCGTTTCGGAGGAGTATGGGAACGAAAATTGTGACACGAGAATTTTATATATAAGATAATCAATCAAATCTTTTCATAATTTTAGCCTACATTAAATATAGCAGATTAAAATTATATAGAGACTAGTGGTCGCCCGCGACTCTATCTACGCGGAATTAAAAGACAAAAACTTATGTAGTAGTCTATGTGTTCTTCCAGACTTATGTGTTACATCTATGCCAAATTTCAGCGTGATCAATGTAACCGTTCTAAAGATACATTCAAACATTCGCATTTAAAATATTAGTAAGATTTGGTGTATTATTAGACGTCGTCTTATATTTTGAATCTTTTCCGCAAAATTTGTACAAAAAACATAGGCGATTTTATTTCTGCCGTTGTCTTATTGTCTATGATAGATTGTCGATACGTTATTCTTGTTGATACAGGTGCCACTATAAAGTTTGTTTGGTTACCAGCGATCAATATTTAACCTTGCCTCTTTATGTATCAACTCTAATGTAACGAGTTTCGAGAAGCTGACTGCACATAAAAATGATTATTTGAAGTTACCTTGCTAATATTAGAAATGCGAAAGTTTAGGTGGATGGATGTTTGAAGGTATCTCCGGAACGGCTTAACGGATTTTGATGAGATTTGGCACACTTGTAGATCATAGTCAGAACACACAGGCTACTTATTATTTTTTTAAACACCGCGCGGAGACGCGGGAGACCTCTAGTTTTACTTATAAACCAAGACTTTAGCCAATGATAGCATTCACTCTGCTTTTATCGCGCCTTTTACTTCAAATAGTCTTGGTTAGTTGATTAGTTGACAGTAATACAAGTAGGAAGAATTAGGACTTGTTTGTCTGTTAGTCCCGTGACGCAAAGTTACAGGTACAGGATACAATTGTAGATAATTGCCCTCTTTTAATTACCTAATTGCTCCTTCGTAGCAATCTCGTAATCTACGGCGTAGTATAGACGTGTAAACCTTGGGTTTCCACTACCGATGAACCAGCAGCTGTCGGCAGTGGAAAACTACATTTAGATTTGCGCGATAAAATCTCTACAATATAACTTAATAAACGGTCGCCCTCGACTTCGTCCGCGCAGAAATTAACATAATTAGTAGTCTATATGTTCTTCCAGACTATGTTCTACATCTATGCCAAATTTCAGCCTGATTCGTTCAGCCGTTCTGGAGATACCTTCAAACAAATATCCATCAATCCATCTAAACATTCGCATTTATAATATTAGTAAGAAGTAATATAATGACATAAACTATTTTTTACTACAAATCGGAGACAGGACACTTTTTTGTTGTCAGAGGGCGCTGCGATCGTATAGTACAAGTTTCTTAACATTTAATTTTTAATCTGTCACTAATCCGTATGTTATGAAGAACATAATAACAATGATTAATTGCATTGTGCAACGGTTTTAACATAGTATCCCAGTTAATTAACAGTTGTAAGGTCATGGGTTGTATGTGGGCGGTGACCCATATGACCACATGGTGGCATGACTAATATCTACAATCTATACATATGTGTTGTTTGTTTGTATGTTATTAATAATATGAATAACACCTACATAATTTCGAGTATGTGTAAAAATTATAATTGATAATTAACGGGTTTTGTGGTTGACTCTTATTTTAAAATTAACGGTTGTCCTTCGGTTTAGCTAATCCAACTCTGAATAATTAAAAAAATTCCGCACACATCAGAAACCTTCCAGATAAAATTCCATCAAAATGATTATAGGAGTTTTGGTGACTACCAGCAAAAGATCCGGAAAAAGATTTTTAGGGTTCCATACCTTGTAGTAAAAAAACGGAACCCTTATAGGATCACTTTGTTTTTAATATTGGATCCTTATAAGCAACGCAAAAACAGACAGACACTCCGATTTTATTCATTGTAAAGATTGATACCCATATTAAATGCCGAAGTTATAGTAGTTAAAGGGTCTCACTTAGTATAAGGTCAATTTGAGAAAACTTCACTAAGGTCTTACTTTAAGGAACTTTAGGTGTGGCAGGTAATACTAATATGAAAATTCTATAAAAGAAACATAGGCTTATTATAGCTTTTTCACATTAGTAGGCTTAAATGTTTATTTTATTTGTTGTTTATAATGTTTCAAGTGATACAGATAGTTAAGTTTAATCGCTTTATCAAACTCATCATTCTCTTTCCCTACCCACCCTTTTTCTTATAAAGAAAGGATGGGAAGTGGTAGTGTAATTTCCGGATGAGAGGATGCATGGAAAGGGAAAATATTTTCTTTCTTTGCATCCTCTCCTTCGTCGATTAAGGTATACAACGCATATGCAATTGCGTATGTTTATAGGCAACGGCCATTTCGCTATTTCAGCGATTTCAGGCCGCTCGCTCGTTTGCCACCTTATGATATAAAAAAAATGATATAACCACGTGTGAATGTTTTTTACATAAATATATGACCTCGTCGCGTGTTCAAGTTTAATCGAGTTAAAAGCTTTGGAAGCCAAACAAATACCGGTTAGATAAAGTACATATTATTTTAAATCGTAAACAGTTTTATTTATCAGTTCGATTCTTCCTGTTATGTTTTTTTAAATTATAATGGTCACATATTTTGTATACAGAAATGGCATATGTTCGATATCTAGTTGAATTAATAATAAAATATTATACATAAAATTAATATTAGAGTGTCTGTATGTAATATCGAAAAAAGTCAATAAGAAAAATTAATTTTGAAAGTTTTGTCTGTCTGTATGTCTAGCCCCAGGGCTGTGTTTTTCCAGATAATCTCAAGAACCCCTGGACCGATTTTGATTTGGTTTTGCCGGGAAGATAGCTGCATGCGGGCATATTATAGGCTATTTTTTAATTATGCGTTATTTGTAATCACACTGTATATCTACACTAGGAATTTAACACTACTATAGCAATTTTCTTGATACTTTAAATTGTTTACGAGAAGCGATTTTTCTTACAATTCTATCAAAAGACGAAATAAACTGCTAAGTTCTTTAGACTTAATCACTATTGTAAAAAACACTACCTATTACTTACCGTTAGTTTCTGAGCTCAAAATATAGGTATAAAACATATCGTCATCCCTGTCATTAACTTTGACAAAACAGAGATAGCAATAGCTTTTAAACAGTTGGTAGTTTTGGTCTCAGAAACCCATGATTAATAAAGTTCATAGTTTTTTTTAGTATAAATCGCTAAACTGTGTGTGTTTCCAGCCAGGCCAGACCCTGGAGAAGGACATGGATAGTCCGGCGCTGCCTACGCCAAATATCAAGTTCGGTTGGATCAAGGGCGTGCTGATGCGATGTTTACTCAATATATGGGGTGTTATGTTATTCTTGCGACTCTCATGGGTCGTCGGACAAGCGGGAATCAGTGAGTATTAGATAATACTGACGTTATGGTATTTTAGTAGTCTTTAACCTATCTTACATACTAAATTTTAAATAAACTTTATGTAAACCAGTCCAAGTTTGAAAATTGAAAAAATTGTAAAGCTTTTGTTAAATTGTTTTATTCTTTTAAGTAATTAAAATGTGTTAAAGTAAAAATTAAAATGAAATTTTGGAGTTACACTATTTGTGTAGAGCAAAAACAAAGTTATGTTGGTCATTGAAATGGGCTTTTAGTGCTATAGGGTGTTCATAAATTAATGAAAATTGTAGTTATGACCAAAATTAACTTTAATTTTTCACAAGTGAATAAAATTTGCTTTACGTGTACAGTTCAAGCGATGCTCCTTATCTTGACGACGTCAGTGGTGACCACCATCACCGCACTCTCCATGTCTGCAATCAGTACCAATGGGGTTATCAAAGGAGGTAACATATTGAACATGCACGACTTGTTTACTTACTCGATATAAGATGTCATTTGGACATCTATCAAATGTTTAGTACAGCTTTTGACCGCGATTTCGACCGATCAGAATTTAAAAAAAACGTTGTAAGTAGTCTATGTGGTCTTCCAGGATATGTTCTATATCCTTACCAAATTTTATCGAAATTTGTTAAGCCGTCCGGAAATACGTAGTACGATCCATCCATACATACAAACATTCGCATTTATAATATTATTAAGATGGATATAACGACAAAAGTTAAATATATCAAAGATATATAAGAGATTATAAATTAGGTATTAGGTAGGTTTCCATGCTTGCATTGAAATGTTAAATTTGTGTGCAGGTGGTACTTACTACATGATATCGCGGTCTCTGGGCCCGGAGTTCGGGGGCTCTATCGGGCTGATATTCGCGATGGCGAATGCTGTTGCCTGCGCCATGTATGTGGTGGGATTTGGAGAGTCCCTCATCACTCTGATACCGGAATCTGCGTATATGGTCAGCAAGAGTTGGGTGAGTTTTTAAAAACTTTTTAATATTAGAACTCTTTGGTTTGGAAATGGCGTATAAAATTTTTAGTTTTAATAACTCAAAGTTTTGTTTTGAACTTAGGACAAAACTTATCTTGTTTTAGTATCTCTTTTTGAGAGGTCCATGGATTGGTAATTAAACGATAGATAGATTTATATAATTGCGATCATTTGTTTAAAAACACAGATCAATAATGTTATTAGATACCTGATAGAAAGAAAATAAATAAAAATTGTTACGATTAAAATCATTACAAACTCATTTTAGAAAGTATAAAACGTATTCAGTAAGTCTAAGAATCGGCTAACTATATTTCATATTTTAAAATGGACATTTTTTTATTTTTTTTTAAATGTGGCATTAAAAATAAACCAAAAATTTTCACCCTACTATCACCAATATTTATTTTTTTAAAGTCATTGAGGTATTTTCTAGAATTGTCCTAGAAATATGGCAATACAACGATTTGCCGGATCAGCTAGTCTTATATATTTTTAGACATACTAATCAGAATCCTTTGGCGCGAATGACGTGCTTTCGTTACAAAGTCAAGTGTCAGAATGAATAGTGAGGCAAGTGTTGCGCCAGTACACCGGCACATGTCGGATTTTCTTGGTAACAATATAAAGTGATTGTGTTCAGGACCAAGCTATCTACGGCTGCATCACGATAGTGCTGCTGACCGGTATAGTGATGGTGGGTATGGAGTGGGAGGCGAAGGCGCAGATCGTGTTGCTCGTGATACTGCTGGCCGCCATCGCTGACTTCTGTATAGGTTCTATTATTGGACCTAAGAGTGATTATGAAATCGCACAAGGATTCGTCGGCTATAATAGTAAGTTGATTTATTTTTGTATTGATGTTTGTTAGAAATTATCTCCAGAACGGTTGCATAAATCTGGTTGAAATTTGGTACAGATGTAGAATAGTCTGGATGAACACATAGACTACTAAATCAGTTTCTTTCTAATTCAGCGCGGATTAAGTCGCGGGCGATAGCTAGTTTATATTTTTAAATGACATTATAATAACCAAAAATATTTTTTTTATTTTATTTTATTAATCCCCAGTTTACAAAATATTTATTTTTATAATCTTGTTACAAATTTTAATTTTTCGATTTCATTTTCTCGAGTCTAATTTTTAAAAAATTTTGTCACAGTGTCGGTGCTGCACAGTAACTTGGCATCAGACTACCGGTACTTCGAGGGGGTGGAGCACAACTTCTTCTCCGTCTTCTCCATATTCTTCCCCGCAGCCACCGGGATACTGGCCGGCGCTAACATCTCCGGAGATCTCAAGGTCACACACAAACATACATCACTGACAACTGGATAAATGAGAAACCTCTAAAAAGGAGAATCATTTAAATCGCAAAGGACGACCTTATGAGTTAGAAATTCGAGTAAGAGAGAATTTAAACGCAATAAAAATTCACGGTCTTTTGGATTTTCGCTTATCCAGCTTCGACTATATTAAAAAAAAAGTTACATATAACTTTTATAAGAGAAATCTTTATCTTGGATAGGTCGTTTTTCGATGAAACTAATTTTATAATGTCTTTATCCTGTGTGTCTCCTACTCTGTTCATGAGAGATAACGCACTTTTAAATTTTTTTAAATGTCTCTGTTAGCGTTTGCGCTGATTTAGCGTAATTACGCCTTAACTGGTTGTCATCTACTATAAAAGTGAGATATATTGTACGTTGTGTTTGTATGTGTGTGCAGGACCCTCAGAAGTCAATACCGAAGGGTACCCTGCTGGCGATAGTGCTGACGACGTTGTCGTACCTGGTGATAGCTCTGATAGCGGGGTGGTCAGTGCTGCGTGACGCGTCCGGCGACATCACCGCACTCACTGACTGTGTACACAACACCACCTGCCCATATGGACTTCATAATAGCAATGATGTAGGTATCGTCAAGCACTTGACTTGCAATCTGCGGGTTTAGGGTTCGAATCCCGCCATGTATCGATGTGTACATTTATCCGACGTTCTAACGGTGAAGGAAAACATCGTGATGTAACCTGCACATATCTGAGAAGAAATTCAAAGATATGTGTGAAGTCAACCCGCACTTGGCCAGCGTGGTTGACTATGACCTAAATACTCCTAACTAGGGTAGGCTTCGAGCCCCTCGGTGGGGACGTATAGTGAGCTGATGATGATGATTTGGTAACCAAAATGACTGCAATGATTTTGACCTATGAAGTGTCATTAGATTTTTTTCCCTGGATGTTTTTTTTACTATTCTTTGTGTGTATATGTATGTATGTATGTACGTAGGTGATAAGGTTGGTGTCGGCGTGGGGTCCGCTGATCTACGGCGGATGTTTCGCGGCGACGCTCTCCTCCGCGCTCGCCTCACTCGTCTCCGCACCCAAAGTCTTCCAGGTCACTGTGCCTTCCATACACAAACACACACACACACACACTCTATCTACACATTCTTACAGATTATAAAGAAACATCCATCTATCTAAACATTCGCATTTATAATATTATATTAATAAGACTAGTTGTAGCCCGCGACTCTGTTTACGCGGTATTAAAAAAAATAGAAGTCTTCGTTCTTCCAAGTTTTAGCTTCTTACGAACATCCATCCATACATGTATTCAGACATTTCCATCTTGTGTAAAAAAGTGTAATTCTTTTATAGTTTCTGTTTCCATTATTATGTCGATTTTTGTTTGTATGTGTTTTAATACGTATGTATGTACAGGCGCTGTGTCAAGACAAGCTGTACCCGTACCTGGAGTTCTTCGCGAAGGGATACGGCGCCAACAACGAGCCCGTGCGCGGATATGTTCTTACATTTGTTATAGCTGTTGCATTTATATTGATGGGTGAGCTATAGTTCCTCCTTTTTTAACATTTTTACCTAATTGACAATATTTTTTGTATGTATATAATTTTTATATGCATCTATAAACGATCTAAAGATCGTAATTTTTTTCTTAAAGCATGATCTATTGTTTAATCTTGGATAGTTTTTTTTTAATGTAATAAGAGTTTTATATGTGTTTTTCTCTTTATTGTATGATTAGTCATTTTTGAATTTATTGACAATTGATGTAAAAATGTAATTAATTCCAGGTGGTCTGAACCAGATAGCTCCTCTGATCTCGAACTTCTTCCTGGCTGCGTACGCACTCATCAACTTCTCCACATTCCACGCCAGCCTCGCCAAACCTGTCGGCTGGAGACCTACCTTCAGGGTGAGTTCGCTCTCTTAACAAGAGCTTTGTATACGACTTTTTAACAATACATTAAATAATTTATAAGATTTGTTTAGGAATATGATGTCAATTGTTGAAAAAGGAACATCGTTATAAGACATTTCAAAAATCTTGACGGCTCAAAAGTACACTGGACAGTGCATTCCTCTCACATGACGATATACATTACATTGTCTTTTGCGTAACGACTCGTGCAGTATTTCGAGCCGATAACATATTTGAAAACCTCTATACTTCCTCTAAACAGCTGTGTTTTGTCTTGTTATGGTTTTATACCTGTCCTGGTCGCTTCTACTGTAATCAGATATCTTGGAGGCTCTTAACTTCGCACGGCTTGGTGCAGAACGTAATGTTAGGTGTAGCGCGGTCACGCGTGAAGTTGGGGGAGGGCACTCCGCAGCGTACATGATCTTGAGCCGGCGTAATATTTGAATAGAGTGATACCAATGTGATTGTGTGTGTTCCAGCTGTACAACAAGTGGCTGTCGCTGTGCGGGGCGGCGCTGTGCGTGGTGATAATGTTCGTGGTGTCGTGGGCCACCGCGCTGCTCACATTCGCCTTCCTGCTCACACTCTATCTGCTCGTGTCGCACAGGAAACCCGGTAACACAACATATAAATATTATATTAATTTGTAATTTTGTATTTGAATTAAAATGTATGTGTTTCCCGTTGAGCCGTTCAATCCATCGATCGATCGGTCCATAGGGAAATATTCCATTGGACCTATCTCGCCCTTACACCCTTCATTCTCTCTCACATAATATTTAATAAAGTTATAGTCATTTAATTATATTCAGATGTGAACTGGGGTTCAACAACGCAAGCGCAGACGTACAAGACGGCTTTATCCGGCGTACACCAACTCAACAGAGTAACTGAACATGTCAAGAATTACAGGTAATGATCATTTCGTTAAATATTTTAATTTTATTTGTGATTTATTTATATATAAATGTGCTACTTCAGGCCTCAGATATTAGTACTAACGGGCTTCCCTGGTGAGCGGCCCGTACTGTGCGATTTCGCGTACCTCCTCACTAAGGGACTATCGCTCATGCTGTGCGGTCACATCAGTCAGGTATGATTATAGTCTAGACTAGAAGACAAATAAATAATGGCTATATCTTCATTTACTAGCAAATGTCAACCACTGTGGAGAAAAAATAGCAATTTATAAATGTAAGCTTTAACAATAAACCTAAAAGATTGCTATTTTATTTTGGCAGGCGTTTTTGAAATTTCAATTTTTACAGCAAAAATACCATGAAATGTATGTGTTTTTGTTATGTAGGGTCAGATTAGTCACCGCACTCGAGAGGCGCTCACCAACAGAGCGTACCACTGGTTCCTGAAGCGCAAGGTGAAGGCATTCTACAGCGTCGTTGATGACGTCAGCTTTAAAGATGGAGCCAGCGCTCTCATACAGGTTAAATCATAAATCTTTAACAAAAAAGATAGCAATATTACTTTTACTGCAAGAGAAGATCTTTGGTCCATTCTCTAGTTGAAATGCAAAGTACACAATTTTATGATGTTGCAGGCCAGCGGCGTTGGCAAGTTGAAACCTAACATACTGATGATGGGCTTCAAAGAGGACTGGCAGAGTTGTGATCGCGCAGAGATCGTAGACTACGTTGAAGTTATGCAGTTAGTATATTGGTCTATTCCAGTAATAACAAAACTGGTTGTATTGGATCCTGTATAGTCCACGGACGACGTCGCTGATAAATGTCAATAAATTTAATTGAGGGGTTCATTTTTGAGGAAAAATGTACTTGAAAGATTTTTTTAATAAGTCTATTAGACGAAAACGCTGTCGTGAGAGACGCGCATGACTACAGTTGATAAAAGCGTATCGTCTACTCCAGAATAAACCTTGTGATGCTGACCACGACCTTCAGCCGATCGATCAGGGACTGATTATAGAATGAGAGATGAGACAAGAAGATTGGATAGCTTTTCACGATAGATTGTGTAAAGTTTTACATAAATATTATATAATAATATTTAGCTATATATTTCTTATAGTAAAGCTCTGGACGTGCACATGGCGCTGGCCATACTCCGTGTGGAGGGCGGACTGTACAGCGGGGATGCACTGGACCAGGACCTGCGTATCTGCCTCAAGGACCTCAGCCTCAATGACACTGCAGCCTTCTCACGTGAGTTGCAGCGAGAGAAAGAGATAGACATACATTTTTTTTAATATTAAAAGGTGGCAAACGAGTGAGTGGCAAGCTGAATTCGCCATAATAGCGAATCGATGCCTATCTAATATCGACGGATTAGGACTATTTTCCCTCCCTATGCGTCATCTCCTCCGTCAAATCCCCTTCTTCTCATTCTTTTCTTATAATAAAAGAGTGAGAAAAAGGATTCAATTGAGATAGAGGTAGAGAGATAGAAAGAGAGAGATATATTTATTTAAATGTTACGGTGTTGGTATAAAGAATTTATGCTATTACATTGTTTTTAATATTACTATGCTAATTTATATATCGATATATGTCTGTGTTAACATTATGTTAATAAATACATACGAACAATGATAAATTATTTGATAAACAATTGAATTATATACTTGTAAATATTATTATGTAAACTCGTAAATAAGTTGACATAAAATATATACGTTTAAATAAATATTGTAAATATATGTATATAAAGTAGTATAAATACATTTATTATAATTTAGTAATACATATTGTATTTTCATATTAAAGTAGTTTCAAATACATTTCACGTATATATTTAAATATATGTTATAATCATCATTATTGCTTCATCATTTTGGCTAACACTTGGCTTTCTGTCCACCCCCCACCCGACGCTTGTCACCAGGCTCCATGGGGGACAGCTACAAGGACTCCAAGTCTACCGAGAGCCTCAATACACACTCGCAAGGTGAGCCCATACATACATACAACTCCATACAACTTCATACATACTAATTATTGTGTTGGTGATATATAGCTTTGTGCTGGAATATTATAAAATGCTAAAACAAAGATATTTTTGTGTATTTTTAATGTGAAAAATAACCATTTTTGTAGTTTTTTTGAATTTAGAACCGTATTGCTTATGTGATAAGAGTGGTTTTGGCATATACTAAGGTAAGATAGTATGTTTTGTAGGCAGCAGCATGTCCGATGTGTCTCTCGGTGTGTCCCGCGACCCCTCCGCCAGCAGAGACACGCCGCAACACAATGATACGTGAGTTAACACTAGATATACCTCCGCAACGAATTTAAAAAAAATCTTAAATTACTGCCTATGTTCTATGGCCAAATTTTATAGATCCGTTGTGCAGTTGTGGAGATACCTTCTAACAAATTTTAAACTATCCTGTTACTTTTTCTGTGTGAAAATATATGGGTTTCAAATACTACAACAAAATATCAGTCTCGTGACACAGCGCTATTGCCGAATACTTGGACAAAACTATAAAATGACAAATATGTTTATGTATGAAGTTATTATACATGTTGTGTGACACGTTGTGTAACATGTTGTGTGCAGTAAGAGCGGCAAGAGTTGGAAGCGCGCGCTGCGAGCTCGGCGCGCTTCCTCGTTCACCTCGGTGGAGCAGTTCACGCGGCGGCAGGCCGGCACTGTCGATGTCTGGTGGCTGTACGACGACGGCGGTCAGTACAAACCACCTCCATCTCTCATACATTGCAATACAAACACGTACATTACAACCCTCCAACTGTCAAAGAAATCTTAATATAAACTGCATATTACAAGAAATTCAAACATTAAGTCAACGCGCATACAGTTAGTTTCGTTGGTGACGTACAGTCGAGGAAATTGACAGTGGTCCATTTACAGAAAAATTCAATTGTTCCTTGCAACAAGACAAACTCCGCCTATTCTTACAAAGCAGGTAGCCGCAGACGATTAGATTATAATTATAGAAAAATAATTAGTCGTGAACCACTGACAGTATTTCGTACAAACACATTTAAAAGCTGCGGTCTTCTGATTATTATTCCATGTAGTCGTCTCAATATGTAAAAAAAACTGTAGCTTTGAATATGTAACGCCGCTAGTTTCCCTGACTGTATCTCTGATACACCTTCTAGGTCTGACACTACTCTTGCCGTACATTTTATCAACACGGCGCGCCTGGTCCTCCTGTCCGCTGCGTGTCTTCACTCTCGCCAACAAGACCACTGAGATGGAGATAGAAGAGAGGAAGTAAGATACAACTCATACTAATAATCTTTTTTAAAATAGAGAGAAAGGAAAGTAACCAGAACTGTATTTTTAAACCATAACTTCATTTATATGTAAATTTTTTATAATTCTTTTATCATTTCAACTAAGCTCTAGGGTTGTGTTAAAACATGGTTTACGACAATAGTTGAATGGCGCAATTCGAACCCCCGACCTCCTGATCAGGAATCCACACCCTTAACCATTAGGCTATTGGCGCTTCAAATGGTTAACAATTTTTCAGCAATATGTTTAACTGCATTAGTCAAATAGTTGGATTCGAATCCTCGTCTTCATAATATATACGTTCCCTTAATTATTGGGCCATTTGAGCTTCAAAATAATTGAAAAATATTTGTTGCTAGTATTGTTGTTTGAACGACCTTGATATCATATTGGGATGTTTTAATAAAACAATTTCTGTTGAGGTTTAGTTTAATAAAAGATTTTAGGCAATACAATATTACATGATTCGTGTTCTTTTCAAATTTATCATAGGTAGGTAATGTTACCAAGAAAATCCGACACTGTGCCGGTGTACTGGCGCAACACTAGCTTTAATAAAATGTCAACGTTTATGTCCCCTCACTAATCATTGTGACACTTGACTTTGTAACGAAAGCACGTCATTCATATGTTGTATATATATATTTAAATATATTGTCAGTATGGCGTCGTTGCTGTCAAAGTTCCGCATCGACTACTCAGCGCTGAAGATGGTGTCGGACGTGAACAAGAAGCCGCGCGACGCCACGCTCGCGTACTTTGACAAGCTGGTCGCGCCATTCATGACCACCGATGACAACGTCGACAATAGTCAGTACAACACTATATATATCTATCTCTTTTACTCTAACTTATTTTTCATATTTATGTCTCACTCACTCTGTTGTCTTTTGTTTTACTATCACATTTTTCGTACAACTTTAGGAGGTTTGGTGCTAGGGTACAATGCTTTTTTGGTCTAAAGAAAGTTGGTTTCTTGGATTAACTTGATTTAGTCTGAATTTTATCCTCTATGCTTTTATATTGAAAAAAGAGCGATGGAGTTATAAATTTGGAGATTGCAAGTTTGAAGTTGTGCGTTGTGCGTTGTGAGTGAGAGCGGTGGGCATGTGTGTGCGCAGTGGGTATAACGGAGGCGGACCTGGTGGCGGCGCGGGAGCGCACTCACCGACACTTGCGACTGCGCGAGCTGATAGCGCAGCAGTCTGCCGGCGCGCGGTTGGTGTGCGTCACGCAGCCGATGCCGCGACGCCGCGCCGTCGTGCCCCCCGCACTCTACCTCGCCTGGCTCGCCGCACTCGCCACCGCCACCGACCGCGTGCTGCTCGTGCGCGGCAACCACGCCGCCGTACTCACCTTCTACTCATAGTGCCGCCTAAACAACCTCGTGACCATTCCCAGTGTTACATCATTACTTACACGTAATCCTTTGTTATAAAAGCTCCTTTCTCCCAATACCTATCCACATTTGGTTATAATTAAATCCCTTTTCCACTAGTGCGACCGTCATTCGCGTGACATACATTGTTTGGAGTAATCGATGTTAATTTTTTTTCGATATCGAATCTACCAATGATCTTTAATCGATAGATTAATTCTTTGTTTTTTTTTTAAATTGCAACCTTTCGGTTTCATATTTATTTATATATAAGACGTCAGTTATCAATAATGTATACGAAATTATATGTAAAATTGTACTAACATCAAATTCCATTAAAGTACAAAAAGTTACTAACATTTTTTTTTAATTGTAAAATATATATTTAAACAAAACTGTGACATCGTCACAAGATCTTGTTACGATAATTTTTAATTTTTTTTCTTAGCAAAAATTAATTTTATTTGTTAAAGAATTACAGTACAATTTCTTGAGTACATTTTTTTAGAGAAGACAAAATAATGTGAATTCAAATTTTTGTAATTACATAGTTTTTCTTAACAACTAACATAATTAACACTAAAAAGTTATATGACATAACCATATTAATTACGAATTAAGAAATATCATCATCAGCTCACTATACATCCCCAGCGAGGGGCTCGGAGCCTACCCTAAGTTACGGGTGACTAGGCCATAGTCAACCACGATAGCCAAGTGCGGGTTGGTTGACTTCACACATATCTTTGAATTTCTTCTCAGATATGTGCAGCATCACGATTTTTTCCTTCGCCGTAAAAACCTCGGATAAATGTACACATCGGTACATGGCGGGATTCAAACCCAGGACCTGCAGATTGCAAGTCAAATGCTTGACCACTGAGCCACCGACGCTCATAAAATACATTTTTTATTAACATAATATACTATTTTTACATATTGGACCTAAAATTAAGAATCTCATAAAAAAAAAATTTAAATGAATTTGTATGACCTTTCCATGAATTTTATAAAACAATTATAATTGAATTTTTAAGATTTTTTTTAAATAAAATAACAATATTGAAACAATGAAAAAGGTTGAATGAAGTGCCTTTTACATATTTTATAATATTTTTGTAAAAAATAATGTTTGATATAAATATTTATACAACTAATGTACATTGAATTCCTTTAATATATTGAATTTTGACAAGAATACGTCATATTTCATTGAATCTTAAACTTTGTCTGTGATTTTTAACAACTTTTGTATGAATTTTTTTTAAAAGTGTGTGTAAAAAATATAATATTCAGAGCGAATGTAAATTTAAATATTCTACTTTTAACGAAATTAGTTTTCGTATGATCTTTACTTTTTTTTTTAAACCTCGATTTTTTTTTTAAATTTTTTGTGTGATTTTTTTTATTTTTTTTTTTAATTGGTAATCATGTTTTTTTGTATCAATTAAAGAGATTCCAATAAGGTATGGTCTATTTGACTTACAGATATAAAAAAAATATGAAAAAACAGTAATATAATTCTAGTAAAATAATTTTGTATATCTCCTTTGAATAATTTTACATTTTTCTATAATCTTTTTCTTATTTATTATTTTTTAAACTTGACTAACAATGACTTAACCGAATGTAAGCAATTATTAATAAATAAAATAATTAACTTGCGCATGTTGCTGACTGTACCTGATCTTACCGAAGTGTTTTATCAATTACTTTGTTTGTTTGTGTGTTTGTATGTGTGATTGTAAATTGTAATGAAAATATGTATAAAATGGAATAAAAATTAATTTTAAAAATTATGTTTTTTTTTTTGTTTTACAATAATTTATGACAATAATAACACATTTGGCAAATTATTTGTAATTCGAATTACTTCGAGTTGAAACTTTTACGACGGGTCTCTTTGAGGTATCTCGCCTAATACAAAGTAATAAAGACAATTTGTGAACCTTTTTTTAAAAAGTAACATTTCCGTATTGTTTCCATCGAAATCTCTAAGAAATCAAATACACAGGCAGTAGATTTTCATACAAACATATTGAAAAAAAAAATACAATGCGTTTTTAATTTATCTTCCGGTTGTTCAATTCAAGGTAACTGTGGCTAGTTCCGCAAAGGCGATTATATTTCCGCCTATTACACGATACGACATTCGACACTAATTTATAGTTGTTCTACTGGACAAAAGGTGGCGCTGATCGAAACGTCTAATTTTGATATTATTTTTTTTTCTTTTGAGCTTTAACAATAAATAGTGAGACATTATTGGACTAACCGTGAGCTTCTGAGTCTAATATCTCCGTTTAAAAAATATTATTATCTCTGTTTTATCAAAGATGAAAGACAGAGACGGCGATACATTTTATACAAAGGTTTTTATGACAGAAAAGCGCACGGTAGATAATTTATGTAAACATATATACAGTAGAAGGAATTTGCAAAAAAATTGATTAGATGAGAAAAAGTTGCTAATAACAAGTCGCCTACGTTTGTTTTTAAATTCCTATAAGTATTTTTTTCTGTATACAAATAGAAACTTGATCGTTATGATGCAAGTTATTTTTAATTGGTCACAAACTGTTGCAGAACTGAGTTTCTCTCGAAAGCTAAGCATTGCCTGAATGAGGGTCACGTGGTTTAGAAAAAACATTGTGCAAATAACTCGTACTTAACATTCTTGTAACACAACAAACTTAATATTGTTCCAAGCAAGTTGTAAATCAAACCGCCGAATGCTTCAGTACATTTAAGCGAATTCGGCAGAATCTTTGCTAAGTGGTAAATTATAGAGCCTAAATAAAATCAATACTAATTTACACCGAGCGCCTTAATTCAATTGAAATAAGTTTCTATATTGCCAATATTTATTCGGATTGCTTATAAGCAAGAATTACAATTCTTAATGAAGCATAAACTATGTTGTAACGATCGGAAGTAACATAACATTTCGCGCAGTGCTCGGATGATAGTCATGTCATTATGAACATAATATAGATATATATCATATTATTATAGTTATCAGGGAACTGTAATAAGGAAGAGTGAAAAAAGAGAAAGCATGATAAATTAAACTGTTAATTTGTTGAAGAAAGCAATGATTAAATATTTACATCATTACATCTAGTTTATTTTATAATCACGCGTCTTTTAATTTTGATTTTTTTTTAAATAGACTACAAGTTACAAGGAACGGTTAATGTTGTTTTATTACAGATTTTAGAAATATGAATCTTAGTTACCTATTCAGAAATGAACGTTGCTATTTAGAAGACGCGTGACTCAAATGTTGGTCCGTCGATCAGAGTCGTGCGGTGACCCGCGCGACGGACAAATCCTTTGTCCTAACGTAACAATATTTATATTCCAGAATTAATTAGAAAGCTTACTTTAAGTCCAAATAAATAATTATTGCATTCGCCTATTGGTAAATCGAATAAAGCGTGTCCTATTCGATTATTCGTTTTCTAAACGATCTAATGCAATTATATCTCTTCTCAAGATATCAGCGGGACGGCCGGCGTCAGTTGGCGCGCGATCGCTGTTGTATACGGTCGTGTATTTCGTTTTGACGTTATAAAACTTGTTCCGCGTAAATCACGCCCTATTTTCGAAAAAGTAGTGTTACAACTTTTTAGTGTCGTTCATAACTGTGTTATATCCAGTGTACGTGATAATTTGACGATTATAATTCACCAGCCGGGTCTAGGAAGCCGGATTTAAAGGACAAAAGGTAAACATGTCATTCGGTTTTAAACACGTCCACTTCGAGATGATTATTTTTTTCTCTCTTATTAATCAGAAAATGAATTACAACAGCATTGCTGTCGAATAACTACTTTGTTTGCATTTTCAAGGTTGCATTTGATGTTCGTATTGACATTTTTGTCAATTTTGTTTATGTTAACTAAAAGTTTACGATAAATAATTATCAATTTATTTGTTGAAATGTACATGTTTTATTGCTCCTGCTTTTTACTAATATTATTAAAAATAATTTTAGATAACAGTTTTGTTTTGGAATAAGGTAACTTAAATATATTATTCTTAAGTGCAAAGTTTTTGATAACAAAAAAAGAGTAATATCGTAAATAGTAAGATCGCTATTTTTATATGTAAATGTTTTCTTATATAATTATGTACATAAAATTTTATCAGATTATTTGACATTTACTAATATTTATTATAGATATTACAAGTAAGCATTGGCAATAATCAAATGTAGGGATTGGAACCCTCGACCATGCGATTGTAAGTCCGTACCCTCAACTACTGGGTTATCGGTGCTTTTATTTAAAATCTATTTAGATATAAGTTTTATTTCCAAAATTAAACATAAATAAATGTTTAATGCACTGATATAAATACTTAATCAGAGTATCAAATGAACAGCAAATATAAAATAGAAAAAATATATACCTAATTATTATTTTATTATATATTTTAAAGCTTGTTTGAAAACATTAGTTGTACAACTGGTTTTTGATTCTGTTTTAGATTGAACTTGAATTTATGACTTTGATAATATTTATAACCTTTTTAGGGTTCCGTACCTCATAGGAAAAAAACGGAAACCTTATAGGATCCCTTTGTTGTCCGTCCGTCTGTCTGTCAAGATCCTTTTTTTAATTTAATGGGTGATTCTATTCTGTAGTATTGAAAGTTATGTTAAAAATTTCGATAAACTTATAAATATCTTATTTATATTGTGAAAGCATTATATTAACTTTGATGTGGTTGTTGGTACGATGTATGTACACTTTCCTCCATTCTGATATTTAGGATTTTACCCGGGAATATATTACAATCTTACTTAATACTAGCGGACCCGACAGACGTTGTCCTGTCTGCACGTCTTTAATTTGAAACTGACTGAAAAAAATTTGACACTGCGATGGTAGCGCCGTCTGTCGGATCCAATGTAAAACATTCCAAAATCAACAACTACTAATAAATTAAAAATTAATTAAAAAAACATTGTCCAGCGGATAAAATTGTGAATCTAAACCATTCCTAGATCCCCTTGAACACACACAAAAAATTTCATCAAAATCGGTCCAGTCGTTTGAGAGAAGTTCAGTGACATACACACTCACAGAAGAATTATATATATAAAGATTACAAATGCGAATGTATGGATGGATGGATGTTTATGAAGGTATTTCGAACGTCTGTATGAATCTCGCTGAAATTTGACATAGATTTAGAACATAGTCTGGATGAACATAAGTCATAGGCTACTTATTAAGTTTTTTATTTAATACCGCACAGACGGAATCGCAGACGACAGTATTTAATAATTGACGTTTACCTTTTATTGTTTTTTTTGTCAGAATTCAACGGAATTAACGCACGCAGTTTTTTCCTTCGAGTTACGGTTTTGATGAAACAAAGATTCTTTCACTCGCAATGTAAGTTATGGAAAATATATTTATCTGTTACGTTACAATGTTTCAATTGTTAAAAGATATTCAACAAAGCAATTGTATAAATAATTAAAATTCTTATACAGATAAGTAAAACAGGTGTTCTATGCAATTGTTTTATGCAGATAACATACAGTTGGAGTCCTTTTGTCACGTTTACTTTGGATTCTCACTGATGGAACACTCGAAAATATTTTTGTCTCTGTCGCTCTCTTTGATAAGACTGAGTTAGTATGATTTTGTATGAAAGTAAAGCAAAGGAAATCTATGGTCAGACACAAAGCAAATATTTATGTTCTAATTTTATATTCGTAGTAATGGATATAGAGCGTCGGTGGCTCAGGGGTCAAGCACTTGACTTGCAATCTGCAGGTCCTGGGTTCGAATCCCGCCATGTACCAATGTGTTTTTCGATTTCCGATTTACATATGTACATTTATCCGACGTTCTTACGGTGAAGGAAAACATCGTGATGCAACCTCTACATATCTGAGAAGAAATTCAAAGATATGTGTGAAGTCAACCCGCACTTGGCCAGCGTGGTTGACTATGGCCTAATCACCCTTAACTTAGGGTAGGCTCTGAGCCCCTCGGTGGGGACGTATAGTGAGCTGATGATGATGAATTTTATATGTTTGATATTTTTGTAGCATGAAAATTTCTTACGAGTTCCATACAATAAATTCAATCTAAAGATACTATTTTTTATTTTATTTTGATATCTATTTTTAGTCTGTGCTCCTGTTGACCTTGATTAATAGACCACTTTCAAGCAATGAATCTTATTGAAACTTAATCTGTGACTCATGTTGCTTTAATACGGTTTGTTGCGATCTTTACTTAGGGACAATTTTAATAAAATGGATTATAACTTTATTTTAGCAGCGGATAAGCATGCGTGGTTCAAAATCGTATTCCTTATTTCGATCGTCATGGAAGCCGATATTGGATTTTACGTAAAGGTAATGTAGACCATACGTCCTCTCTCTCGCCAAATTCAATTCCTCTACCCATACTTTTATTGCATATTCAACATTTTCTATACATTATAGCGATGTATTAAAAATATATTAAAGTAAAAGAACATATAAATATATGTAAATGTAAAAACTATATATATAAATGTATGTCTCATTGTTAGTGACCTTAATCTTAGAAGCATGACTTGAAAGTGAAACGCACTATGTGTGCCGCCGGCTTTGTCTGCTTTTATGACTACGTTGTGCTGTAAAGTTTTAGAGGGCCTAGCACGAATATTCATGAAAACGTTTGAGTATCGTATCGACAAAATTGGTATTAAAATTTGTGCAGCGCCTCTACCGGGATTAAAGTACACTAATAAATCTTATATTAATTTTGACGTATTTTTTTGATGACGTTAAGAAACCTCGTGTTGCAATTATTCGTGTTGGGCCCTTAGTAGTAAAGATTAGTGACAAAGAGGCGGGCTTAAAAGAGGTTAGAAGTCATATTCTGATTTCGAATATGGTGATAACATCACCGTTGTATCTTTCTTCTGTCTTTGTTTTTTTCCAAAATAATGAAAGGGATAACAATATTGTTTTAATACACACACAGTGTAGACTCACTATTAAGACATTATCTCTTGTTTTATTAATATCTTGTAGTTATGCTTTAAGATCTGAAAGTGCGGCGCGCTAAGGCTCTAAAGGTGAAGGCTTAAGGCCTCACGTTTTCGAGTCTTGTTTGTTCGCAAAATCAATCGTTCCTGTGCCTGTTGTATTTTATATACCTTGGTTTTGAATAACGTAATAATAAGCTATCTTTGTCCTAATAATCAAATGAACACGTCTCTATTTTTTGTATGTATCCTTCAACAGTGGAAACTCACAGTTAATGCAACTTAAATTAACGTCAGTTCAGTGACGTCTTTGTTTTTCCAAGGCGTTGATGCATACCCAGTGGCATGTAACTCGACTCTAAACGTTCTCGGAGCGCGTTCCGCGGTTCGATTCCCGCACCGTTACGTGCAATTAGCGACACGCGTCGCCCGCTTTGAGCGTGCGCATGCGCGTGCCCCACATACAATGCCATACAAACTTTACAGCGGCTCGCAACTTTGCAGAAACCACAAGTTTATCCTTTGTTAACGCCAAAATTAAGTTAACAGGACGTCAAATTAAACATTAAACATACATAGCGGACATTACTCTATTTTTTAGTTATTTTGTTAAAATTGTGAGATAAAATAATGTGTAATGTATAATTAGCTAATGTTAAAAAACATATGTATTAGAAAGTGTTGTTTTATGAGAAATACTTAGGAATTTACGAGTTTTAGCGTATGTTATTTGTCTATGATTATGAGTATGGATTGGAACAATATTGCCTATAGTTGTATGCGTGACGAAATGGAATGCGCGGAGTTGTTACTATCGAGCGTTTGTGACGGCTTCGAAGCTCGAGCCGACATTACGTTTGAATAGTTTAATACCTGTATGTACATTCAATCTGTTGTTGAAGAAATTTTTTTACTTATTAATAGAAGAAGACTTCATAATTTATGGTATACGATGAAGATAACAAAAGTAACTGAGGATAGAAGACATAAGCAAAATCGTTGGTCCCTTACGGATACGTTACTGTTAAGTATAAAAATCTACTCAAAGAGTAGATACAGTATTTAATAATAACTTATATGGCATAGATTAAAAAATCTCTACAATTTTTTTTTAAATATTTTAAATTATGTTTTTAAGGTTATGAAGCAAAAACTTGTACTCGTATTCTACAAATGTTTAATTGTAATATAAGTTACATAGATGTCATTATAACTGGAAATAATAACAGAATTATCATTTGTAGGCATCTAACATTTAGCGCCACGCTGCATCTAGGTATACTGGAATAAATCTAGGCTATACCGTAACACCTTGATGACTTACTTGATGGGGATAACTACAACCTATCTTATATCTAGATATGTTTATAAATCTTTTTGTATAACAATTATCTATATATTTAGACAATATTAGTTAGAATGAGTTGAAGCGAATGGCGCGCTTTTACTAAGTGTCAGAATGATTAGTGAGGGGACGTAAGCGTTAATATTTTAATAAGGCTAGTGTTGCGCCAGTACCGGCACAGTGTCGGTTTATCTTCCTAGCAATATGAACACCATATAAATAAAATTATTTAACTTAACGCCAACGCATACTACATTGAATAAGATGTGTGAATATTGATTTTTTTTGAAATTTGTTACCGCGTAATTATTAACACAGTGTTAAATGTTAATATATCTACGACATTTGATGTTGCAATATTTAAAAAATAAAATTTACACTTGTATGCAAATCAATTGGATCAATAAATTCAAGTTTAATGTAATATTTTGACGCAAACTATAAATAATGTACACCATTATAGAAAACACTGTTATAATATAATACTAATTTGCAAAAAAAAAATTAATGTTAGGCATTAACTCGTTAATCGGTTATTTAACGAAATTAATATTTTGGTTAACCTATTTAATTTAGTTAAAAGCAGTATCAATTTTATATGGTTAAGTTTAAATAGCGTTAAATTTTCGAGAATTAACCGATTTTAACTTTAACCAAAGTTAAAATATTTAACAAATTAACCCTTAACGAAGCTAACTTTATGAATTACTTCCCACCTGTGAAATTAACCCATCTAATTCTTTTACTATGTTGTTCGTTATAATATACCAACTAAACAGGTACGACAAGTCGAACTGGCCAGTTTGAATTCCAATAAACGTCAAACTTGATTTAAAAAAAAAAACTGGCTGTTATTTCACCGCTATAGAAAAAAACATGTCGGATTATTTTCAAATTCATTCGGCACGGACAATTTGATTTGTTACACGTTACAGTACGAGTTTATATTTCGTGTAACGTGGACGTGTTATGTTACAATACTGGTTAAAGATGTAATACAATGTAGTTAATCAACCGTGTATAAACCTCTCCCTCAATATACATATAATCTTGTAACTCTAGTTTTTCAATGGTTGGAAATTTTAGAACATTTTTTTTTATGTCATAAAGTGGTAATCGTGCAAGCGGTCACCTGTAATCGCTGAAATAGCGAAGTGACCGTTGCCCATTAACATACGCAATTGCATATGCGTTACCTACCTTTAATCGACGGAGGAGAGGATGCAAGGAAAGTAAACATTTTCCCTTTCTATGCATCCTCTCATCCGGAAAGTCCACTTCTACTTCCCATCCTTTCCTTATAAAAAAAAGGGTGGGAAGGGAAAGAGGACTAAATTAATCCTCCGGGACGCACACTCATCAGACGGACGCGGAATTGCTTCCACTTGACGCCTGTCTTCTGTGTGGTCGTGGTATTTCACCGGACGAGCCGGGCCAATTCGTGCGAAGAGGTTAAAGCGGGCTCTACCACATTTTAATTAATAATTTTAGTGTTGTCTTTTGCATCAATAACCATACTGTTCTTGTATTCAACTAACACCTTATATGGTAACAGGAAAAAAATATCTTAAAAACTGTGTTTTTCCTTCAAATAGAGAAAGGATTGATTTTGAAGAAACTGATAAGTATGCTAGGATTGAGTCCAATTTTACTATCGTACTAATATTATAAATGCGAATGTTTGGATGGATGGTTGTTTGTTCGGCTTAAGGGATCTTAATTAAATTTGGCATGAATGTAGATCATAGTCTAGAAGAAGATATAGGTAATTAATTATGTTTTTTAATACCTCACGATCGGAGTTACGGGAGACAACTAGTATATATTTGTCTTTGAGTTATGACTTGCTTATTTTTTAATTTATAACACGATCACTGATTAATTGCATCACGTGTTTATATCATTGACTTATAAGGCATATGAATATATCAAACTGACAATTGCAATTCTGTTTTGTATCTGTTGTGTAACTTTACGCGGGAAAACCATAATGTATTGCGACGTGGCTCGCACCATAATGTTCTTGTTTTTATTTTTATTATAAATACTGGCGTTTTTGTGGCCAGTAATACGAATGAACGAGATTAACATATAAACATAAATTATTTACATAATTATTTCTTTGTCGCATTGAAGTAGTACTAATAATGTTTGGGATTAGGGATGTTAGTTTTGTACGTGACGATTGTCAGTTTATAAACTGACGTTTAAAATTATAAGTTAACCTATATTATAAATTATATACATCATGATAGGAAAACACAAAAATGTTGTTAATTACTTATTATTACTTAATTGTTGTTATTTAATTACTTGTAAAAGTACAGTCGCGTGGAAAAACACTAGCGATTGTTTTAACTCTAACAAAAAAGCGAACTATTAAAGAACAATGACAGACATATGAATGAGTTAATTGCAGTAAGTACGACTTATTATAATCTACGTATAAGCTACTATCAAGAGTAACGTAATTTTACATTTTTAGCACACTTAAATAGTTCGAATTAGTTTAAAATAAGAATACGTGAGTCAATGACCTCAATCTCTCGATAAAAAATCTACAATAAGATTCGGGATTAAAAATATCATTTCGTTTATTTCTTTTTCGATTTAAAAGCTATGACGTCACAATATGGCGCGGGTTTTAGGGCAGAAATTTGGCTTTGTATACACATTTTCTTATGTGACGGCAGCCTTCAAAAGACTAGAAACTAGTAAGGAAATGAAAATTCTTATTAATAAATGAATATTAATTTCGACTATTCGTCTATTATTGAATAATCGATTGCGCAATCGATTATCTGTGTCAATTTCAATCGGAATCGTAACTGGGTATCGAGATCTATCGATCTTTCGTGTGTGTCTATTAGTTCGCGGTCTTTTATAGAAATACTGCATGACAGCAGTGCTTAAAAAATATAATTCCTTCCGCGAAAATGGAGCGTGATATTTATAAAAAAAAAATGCGTCAAAATAATTTTATATTATTTGTCATCTAAGTTGGTTGTTGCTGCTCTCTTTTACTCCATATTCTTCCCTCTCTCTCTCTCTCTTGTAACGAAAATTGTGAACGTGACTTGTCCTTGAAATTTTTCTTTAGATTCTGATCCAAGAAAGAAAAGAAGTTTATATTATATTTAAATGCTTCTAAAATTGTTATTGTTCATATTGAGTTTTATTCGGTAAATCACATTGTCTATTACTGCAAAATAACCTTGAAATTTAGTGTCTAGCAAACAAAAAACTTAAGCAATAGAGGTTAGAGTAATAAAACAGTTTTATAATACAAAAGCTTATAATGAAAAACAATCAAAAGAAACGCCACTGACAGCCACGGACTAAAATCACAATTTTAAACTCGATATTATTGAATACCTAAAATTACAACTAACAATTTTGTTACTTTACTAGCGGTCGCTCGCGACTTCGTCGGCGCGTAATTAAAAAAAAAACTTAATTAGTAGCCTATGTGCTCATCCAGACTATGTTCTGTATGTATGCAATATTTGATCGAGATCTGTTCAACCGTTCTGGAGATACCTTTAAACAAACATCCATCTAAACATTCACATTTATAATATTAGTAAGATTAGTAAGAAGTAAGATGTTATTAACCGGTTATTACTTTTGACATTGCATTTGCTAAAGTTAGAATTTTGAAAAAATCGATATTTCATTATTAAAATCGAATATAAACATCGATTATTGCTATCACACAATGTTGTTTACTTCTCGTTCTAGAAGTTTCGTTATGAGCTGCGATCCTGGTACTAAAATAGATTGGTGCCATCTCGGACGGTACGGCAATTGTCCATTGTGCCAGATTGACCTCAAGCATTGTACTTCTGATAGTGAATCGTTATACAATCATGTCCCACTATCACGTACGTGACTGTTAATAGAGTGAACAGAGACAAAGAAAAAATGGTTGACACATGTCACATTTTTAGGTTATTTATCAGTATCGGGTGAGAAATAAATGCACAAAAACTTTATTAACATCGATAGTCGGGTCTAAAAAAACTAACCGACATAGATTTTAGCGTAGTTAAGAAAATTAGTATTATAATTTATTCCTGCATTAAAAAAGCGTATAAATAAAATTCTTCAAACTTATCAATATAATTAATTTTGGAAAAATGAAAAGAAGTCTTGACAGACAGACAGACGGACTGACAACAGAGTGATCCTATAAGGGTTCCGTTTTTTCTTATCGAGGTACGGAACCTTAAAAATCAATAAAAAATAGAGATAGCGAAGTCTGTTGATGTTTAATTTTTTTATTACTACGAGCGTTTAACTTTAATTATGTGTCTGATGGTGTGGCCAGTTTGTCGCATTACGTAATGTCTTATTCTGGACCTCGGTCGAGTAGACAATGTAAATGAAAGTCAGGGCCGACGTGCCTCGCCATCTCGTTTATGATGAAGGGCAAACAGGGAACGGTAAAGTAATTGATAAACGAATGATTTACTTATATTGGGATTTTTTAAAACCTTTTATATGTAATATTGCAAGAATACTAGAGAAGAGCTAGCAATAAAATATACGTCTTGTAGAAGTAGGGAAGTGAATGTGTGAATTGTCGATATTTATCGAATTGAATAAAAAACAAATTAAAATTCATTATAAAAATCTTTAAGGGGATGAATAAAGAGATACATTTCATAAAAAAATTAGAAACAAATATAAAAAAGTATGAATCGTTTTTAAGTATTACCGTTGCCTTCACGGCGAACGAACTTTGTTTATAAATAAAGTGTTGTGCAATTTATTTATGTTAGTCTGTCATAATTAAAGGCCGAAATGTGATAGCTTAGCTGTTTCTAGTAATGTAGGTTTTTTCTGGTAGAAGCCTGAATAATCCCAGGAATACCCAAGACTAAACTTTGAATTTAAAAGTCGAGAAAGAGTATTGAATACTGATCATGGTTCGTAAATTTAAATGCGCATTCAACCACTGTCCTGATCTTTGCTGGAATAGTTACATGAAATAATACGAATTTGTTTTGTTGCATTTAACTATCCCATCACTAGGTCCAGTTGTAGTATATCTGTGAATTCTAAACGCTCGGATGATCATCTTCGACAAAACATCGATAGTTATCGCTAGTGACCCGATTTGATACACAACACTAACTTTATAGACTTATGCAATGCATTTGTCATTGATTTTTTGCATGTTCTTTGACGCTTGTGTTACACTTAATGGACCTTACTAGTCGGTTACACAATAAACTAGTAGGTTTAAACGATTATCCGTATTTATAACGTAAGTGTTATACAGTTATTTAAGGTGTTTTCATTTACACTTCGTCAGTCAAATTACAATAATGATTTTTTAATCGTTCAATTTTACAAAACAACAATCTTATGGTGAAGTAAGACATCGTGATGAAACATGTACTTATCTTAGAAGATATTTATATGTAAGTCAATCCACGCTCCAGCGTGTTCTAATTTAGGATAGGCTTATAGCAGTTTATCGTTTATATGCCGTTTCCCTTAGGCTATTAAATTGGAGAGAATTTTCCGCACTCAGAAAGAGTAAAGGCGTAATCATGAAACATGTTATCAAAGCAAATGCCGTGATAACGTTTGATTATTGCAACTCGGTAGTATCTTATTATCTTAACAGCACTATTTCTTTGAGCAGATTAAACAGGCTGCAAGTTTATCTCACTTTATAGAATTCTTGCTTGAATACTTCTTAGGAAGTCTTAACTTGATTATTGTAAGTTAAATCAAAGTTTTGTATTTATAACGCTTTGATTTTACTACTAGCTATCGTCCGCAACTATGCCCAGACTGATTAAAAAAAACTTAATAAGTAGCCTACGTGTTCTTTCAGATTATATCCTACATGTGTGTCAAATTTCATCGCGATCCATGCAGAGATTACGGAGAAATCTTCAAACAAACATCCATCCATCCATCTAAACATTCGCATTTATAATATATTATTAGTAAGAAGTAAGATGTGTGAACATTTTGTGATAATATTTCTCCAGATTATGAACGTCATCATCATCAGCCTATACTAGTCCACTAATGGACATAGGCCTATACTATGGCACGCCACTGAGCACGATCATAGGCCACTCTCATCCAGCTCTTGCCAGCTGCCCTGCGAAGATCATCGCTCCACCGAGTCTTAGGTGTTATGAACGTAAATGCGGAATATTTAAAAATAAAAAAAGTTTACTTTACAATCTCTTAGTTATTTTTCGTTAAAATGTTGCTAAATTTTAGGTAACGTGTACTGTAACTTATTACTTGTATTATTTATTATTTGATGTTACAAATGATCATGATAAATGATAGATGTCTTAAGCAAGAGCTTGTTACATTTTGTCAGACGGAAATTGCATTTTGATGTTACATCGTAATATTTCGTACAAAACTTGTAATCTGAGTTTTCAAAGATATTGTAATAATCAAGTGTTGAAAGTTTTTGGTATATTTGAACAAGTTATTTCGTGTCATCGGAATCAATACAAAAATGTATTACAATTTTTTGTTAAAGTTTGATATAAATTTTCATCAAACATTTGAAATATGGACAAGTGGAAACAAATCCGTGAGTACGTTGTCAAAGATGTAAAAAAGTTTTTTTTTTAAGAAAATTTTGTTGATTTCGTCCCAGCTGTATTAAAAAAATAATCTGAGTAAGTAGTTTACGATTATTCCGGTTTACTACGTGTGTGCCAAATTTATTTGTGATATGTTTCCATCATCCATCTATTCAACCATCCATCCATCCATATACCTTTTTGTTGTAATATTTATAAGATGGGTTATCAAATGTTTAAATAATATTTAAGTTAAGCATTTCAATTGGAGTGTAAGGTAAAAATAATCTGGTTATGTTGCCGGTCATGTTATTTATATTTGAAGCACGTGGGCGTCGACCGGTTCGACTCCCCGGCGACACTCGCTGACCTAATGAACCAGAAAGAGAGCTTGATTCATCTCGTTTACTTTGTTTAATATTAACCGTTACTATTGATTTTAACTATGTATACTCATTATTTACAGTTCTATGAACTGTTTAGGATATGAATTCAGCTAATTGTAAACAGCGAGGTAGGTTTTTTGATCGTTATAAAAGTACTAGTTGTCGCCCGCGACTCAGTCCTCGCTGGATTAAAAAATAATAATTAGAAGCCTGTGTGTTCTTCCAGGCTATGTTCTACTTCTATGCTAAATTTCAGCGAGATCCGTTGAGCCGTTCGGGAGATACTTTCAAACAAACATCTATCCATCTAAACATTCGCATTTATAATATTAGTAAGATGTAGGAAGTAGGATATAGATTGTTTTTAGAATAGTAATTCCCAAAGAGCTTCATGTAGATCCACTGCGGATTACGGAAGACCATCATCATTAGCCTGTCATTGTCCTACGGAAAATTGGATGGGGAAAAAGTTAAGGGTTCTTAATTAATCGTAGGTGGGGCGGGCTGTCATCGGTACTGTGATAAACAAAGTTTTGAAATAGTTATTTCACATTAATATGCATAAACACGTTCATGTAATTTCAGCTGCCGCTTATGTTATATCTAGGTTATGTATTGTAAAATATGTCTATGACATTGCAAATATGTTACTTTTGTTTTCACATTTATGTCACCTATCACATTTATGTCAGTTACATTAAACGAATGTTATTTTATGTCAGTTATATGAAATGTTTGTCATTATATAATTGATATCAGTAACATGTTTTTGACATTTAAACATATATTTTTAAAAACAATACAGATTTATTAAATGTCCGCGATAATAACAGGGGTTAGAAACATTTTTAATGCGTGATTTTTTAACTAGCGTATTGCCTAATCGGATGTTCCAGCTACTGAAAAATTTGCGCAAAAACAAACTAAATTCTAGTAAAAAAAAACAGAGATAGTAATAGGTTTGTGTTCGTCAGTGGAAAGTGAGTATAAGTGCTCGCATATAAAGACTTTTGTTTACTTCATACTGTAATTTACAGTGAAAATATCTCGGACAATTTGCTATAAAAGTGTTTTTATAACTTTCTCGCGTGACTGACGGACAATTGTGAATGTAGACTATATACATAGGATTAGCGTACACATATCCGGGTTTTATATCTGGCCTTTTAACATGTTAGTTGTGTTCCATCTGACGAAGTTACTCTCTTTAAGAGAACCCATAAAAGAGATGTAATTCTACGGATTTGTCAAATTATAACGCTGCTGTCATATGTAAATTATTATCATATGAAATTGTAAACATCCCCTATTTTCTTTAGATCTTTGGTGTGAGATAGTGAAAGCTATCTTAATTATAAATAATTAATGTATCATTAATAAAATACGGAAACAAATTAATCGTGGGAACTAATCTATTTGATGATAACACTGTCGAATATTTTAAAATTCGAACGTTATAATTTTGTGGCGCCATTTCTGCCATTTCCGATCCGCCATCTTGAAATGGCACAGATTATTGCTGCCGGCGACCGTCCGTTGCATGGAACTAATCTGTTACAGTTCATTCACTTTTACTTTCCTTAGTTACATCGATCAGAGGGTCAACGTTCATAACTTATAGGATTAAAACGCAGATTCCGCTTGGAATTTTAAAAAAAATGATTTAAAATACTGATGAGAAGAACTGCCTATTGTCTATTGAAAACTTTATGTATCTTTGTTCCAAATTTAATCCAGATCTGACCAGTAGTTTTAATAATAGTAATAAATCTTTTTATTCAGACACATGGTCCATACAAAGCAAAAAATACAAATTTAAATTCAGACACAAAAATAAAAACACAAAATAAAACAAAACTAAAAACACAAAATAAAACAAAACTCTTCAGATCACATGCAGACGTGTCCACACGGCCAGCACTGGACAGTCCAATCCTACTCTATCAGCAATGAGTTGTAGGTAGCTGTTGGCGCTGTCCCGCACCCGCCGCATCAGGGATGCTGCTATCTTCATGATCAATGCGACAAAGCCGTCAATACCAGCATCAGCAAGCAATCAGTTTTAGAGTCACGTGGTAATTCATATATTAAAAAGATCAGATAAGTATAAAATAAGTTAAGGCGTGGGATTTAGGGGCCTTATTTTGTAAATAAAAAAAAAGGTTCGAATATCAATAAATGTAGGTCAAAATAAGCGAGACGCCTAACTTGGCGCGACGAGATACGGTAACACTCTACTTGTCAATGCCCTTGTACGCTGACTACAGATCACAGATGTTGGTTACACCTGACCATGCGTCCAAAGTCTTAATAAATTGCGTATTTGAAATTAGACTTTAGTGTTAAGGAAATAAGGACAAAAATTGCAACCATTTTTATGGAAAGAGATCTCAAGCCAGAGGTCATCAACGTTTACTGAAATCTTGCCTTTTAGGCAGTTTCCTGCACTACGGTAAAATTGATTTATCATACCAAACACAAAATAAGACGTATTTAAAGAAAATATAAAAAAAATGTATTTCTTAAGATGTATCTGAAAGTGCAGTTGTTATATTGGATCGCGGGCCGTGATTTGAGCACCTCTGGCCACAACTGACCTCAATAAAATCTCAAAACAAAATGCTATTGTTGTTTTTATGCTACGTATTGTTGCAATAATAACCGTGAAATGTTTTTCAGTTATTTCTTATAAGTTTGGTTCATCTTTTTTCTACCTTAGGCTAGGCTAAAGTTAGATTAAGTAGAGGCTAGACTAAGGACTAAGACTTATTTCGACATCAAATAAGTCTAGTCTAGCGCTATCTTCTTCTTCTTCTTCTAATGCCTCTCCATTACTGGAGGTGGAGGTGACGGCCAGTCAGCTCAGCGAACCCTTTCCTGTCCTGTGCCAAGCGAATCGAGTGCTATCAGAGTATCCAATTTAATATCTCTATGATTACTCTATGTTTGAAATGTGAAAGTTTAGAGGGATGGATGGTTGGATAGATGTTTGTTAGATGGTATCTCCAGAACGGCTCAACGGATCTTGTTGAAATTTGTCACAGATGTATATTATAGCCTGGAAAACGCATAGGCTACTTACTTAGTTTAAGAGTTTTAGAGTTGCGGGCGACAAATCTTATATTATATACCTTGTATGTATGTAATAAAACATGTTATTTCATGTATATAACTGACAGGACACGCCTGCATCGCGTGCAGCTTAAATGTAAGTATTTATCTATGTTATGTTAGATTATATAACATAAGTTACGATTACAGCTCCTGTTGTATAGCGCCAATAGCCTAAAAGTTAATGGTACGAATAACGCGCTGACGGCCGTGGATACAAATCCCGTTATTCAACTTTTGTCTTTAAAGCGAGAAAATTTGGAATTTTAAGATAAATATTAGTAACTATTTTATCTATTAGAATTGTAATAATTAAATTTTGTTACTTTGTATAGTTCCACACCGTACAAACATGCTGTTCCTGTTTATAAAATCTATATGATGAGTCTATGATACTGGCAGTGGAAAACTATGGTAACCGAAAAATGTTGATGGAAATCGATTAAAGGATAAATCGATTTTCATCGATATATCGTCGCATCGAGAGCTGGAAAGCGATAACATAAATATGCATCGGATTTCTCCGGCTGCACGCTACTACGCCGTCGCCCCACGCCGGCCGTGGCAACTCTTCTGTCAACTATTTTGCAGGTATTCAGTTATGGATGTGCTGAGAAAACGCGTTACTGTCACACTATTGGCATACCAACGGTATACGTTTGAAGCAGAATTTGCAAGCCTCTTTTTGGGTTAATCAAAATGTAATACGAAATACCAACTGACCTAAGTCGTGCCTTCTCATTGAAGAATTCTTTAATACGACTAATCATGGGTTTCCGAGACTAAAATCTCTGTATAAAATATATCGTCATCTCTATCATTATCTTTGACAAAAAATAGATAGCAACATGTTTAAAACGTGGATTTGGTCTTAGAAACTCATCGTAAAGCGATTAACCAATACGTTTTCCGCAGTAGTTTTGGCAGTGGAAATGAAATTTGATGGAGTTTTTTGCTCAAATCGTTCGTTTTATAAACCAATAGACAATTTGTTATCATTTACCTCGTACAAAAACTTTAAGAATGTGTAAAAATCGTAAAAACTTCAAAACATTCATTAAATTATTCCGATGATGTTAGGACTGTATATTATCATAGAGAACAATAAACCCGCGCAAAACCATTCAAAAATATCTCTTTTGTTTTTGGTTTTATTGAAATAATCGATATTTACTAAATATTTGAAAAGAGTCGTCAACAATCGATGTCAAAATAAGTACGATTTGCGTTATGAATATCAAATGAATTTCAATCTTAATTCCATAGTGATAAAGTTCAAAATGTTTATGTGATAGTCTATTGTGTTGTGCTATGTGGAATAGTGTAAATTCGGATTCGACATCAGTGGAGCGTGTATTGGTCACAGTATACTGAAGCCCACTAATTTCGTTACAGCCACTGAGAAAACATAAGTATTATTGTTTTTAAATGTTTATGAATAATTTTCTTTATCAGTACAAGGTTTTGGTGTAATCGGGGAACAATGAACATGATATGTACTGTTTATACGTCTTACTAGCTGTCGCCCGCGACTCCGCGCGATGTTAAAAACTTAGATTCTCAGAATATGAATATAAAATTTTATAAAAATAGGTCTAGTCGTTTCGGAATAATGGTAACTAACATTATGACGAGAATTTTATATATATGATGAAATTGTCACACTTAACTGCCACACTTAGCGTTGGTTTCTGAGACCAATATCTCTGTATAAAACATATCGTTATCCCTGTCAACCTTTAACAAAACAGAGATATCAATATGTTTTAAACGAGGTTTTAGGTATCAGAAACCAATACTCAGTTGTTAAGTGGTTACTAAGTGCGCCCCTTAATGTGATTTACTACAATTAGAAACTGCTTAAGTATAGCATGACAGTTACTAGTCGTTTTATAATTAAACAGCAGCTTAGTGAAGATTTCTTATCGTCAATATTAATCAAGCAATTTTTTGTCTCTTTAAATTAGTTTTTTTTCTATCAAATATTATAAAATAATATCAAAATCAAAACAATCGCACAGAGTAATAAAAATACTATTTAATAGATAGAAATCCAGGTAATAATTTTATTAATCTACGCTACTATTAAAAGCACGTGAAAACCAACATTTTTATGAACTGCCTCCATAGCAATTTGCTTTACACTTTTCAATAAATGTCACTCACCCCAACTGACCCAAGCGTCCATATAACCTGGTCGAAGTAGCAAAAAAGAATTCTATATCATACAAAATAGAGTTTACATTTGATTAATTAGTGTGTTGTTTGAACTACCATCGATATTAGGAAAGTATAGTAGATACATTTATTATCTTTATTCAGTTTATTGTCCTACAATTAATTGCACGCGATGTTTAAAAGATTGTTGGAATAACTTTGTTATCAATTTTTTCATATCTAAAATATGAAAATTTACTTACAAAGTTGCTTTTTTAAGTTGCAATATTGTTATCCATAGAAATAAGATCATAGCTCCGAATCTGCAACTCGCAAGCTTCTTATAAAGAAGAATTGAGAAAAGAAAAATTTGCTAAGGGACGCTTAGGAAGAAGAAATATCTACTTTCTGCCAGTCCCCTTCTCTGTCGATTAATGGAAGACAATGCAATTCCAAATGCAGATGTCTTTGAGCAACGGTCACCTCATTTTATGGCGAATTCAAATGGCCCCTTGCTAGTATGCCATATTTTACTAAAAAAATATATTGTTAATATATTTTTTTTTGTTACAGATGTTTTAAATGGATTATGCAATAATTTAGGTAAGTAACTCGATTCTATCTATCTATCTACTCAGCCATGAGACGCCCATTGCTGGGCATAGGCCTCCTCCAAAGATCGCCACGATGACCGATCTTGTGCCACCCGCATCCAGGACGCTCCCGCAACCGAAATAAATACCAAAATAGTAGTAGTAACTCGATTATTAACAAAAAATCCGGAAATGAGCCAGTGTACTCAACACTAGCCTTACTAAAATGTCGATGTTTATGTCCCCTCACTATTCATTCTGACACTGGACTTTGTAACGAAAGCACGTCATTTGCGCCAAAACAAAATATATATATATATATATTTATTGTAATATTTATACGTATTTTATCACACTTATTTATACATTTGTCTACTCTTTCATTCTCTTTGAGAGAATAGAGACGACAATATAAGTTACAATTGCAAAATGCATATTTTAAATGCAAATAATTGAATGTGTAACCAGTTCATGCGCTAAATAAAACATGTAGAACCGATTTGGTCATTCCTTTTGAGTGCATTTCGTAAGCAATACAAATGACAGAATGAGAACGTATTGTTATTCAAAATAGTACTACTTTTTTATTTCTTAACAAGTAAAAGTAGTAATTAATTTAAAACGTCCAATGCTGATAATGTCTACTTACGAAAGTGTACTCTGTGGGAGGGTGGCAAGCAACGTGTTAAAAACAATCGCATGGGCTTGGATAGTGCATGTTATTATGTCGCCGTCTACGATAAATCAAACTGTGAAAAGTCAAGTTTGAGATACACTTTTATTGATAGTTGACATCACTAAGGGCCTCTACTCACGCACCTTCAGTGGACAGCAGCAGTAGACCGATGCTTTAAGCTATCTGTCGACTTGTCTGCTTAAATCCGTGTATGCCGGTCCTAATTACATCCGAAACGTGTACATGTGTGTACCAACAATACGGTATTGTTCATCGTCTGAGTGGTCGCGGTCCAGTGCTCGTCTTTACGCTTTCTCGTGCACCATTCCTCGCTGTCACGACACACTGCCTACATCACACGATCCACCAATGGATTCTATACAAACTAAGAAGACGACATCGGCGTACTCGGAGTTGTTAATTGAACTCTAAGATAGTCTCATAGAGTAGTTTTCTTTACTAAACTACACGAAGGACTACTTTAAAAGTTGTTGAGGATGGAATTCCTGGTTTTCAGGGTTCTGTACCTTGTAGGGAAAAAAACGGAACCCTTGTCCGTCCGTCTATCTGTCAAGACCCTTTTTCTTTTTAAATTAACCAATGTTACGTAAACGGATTATCAACCGAATCTCTGTTTTTGTACAGATAATTCATAATATTGAAACGCAACTAAATAATTAAATTATCCATGGAAGGAATGAAAGGGCCGGCGGAGTATCGGATCACTGATTGTAATAAATGTTTTTTATTTTAAACTGTTACTAATTTCATTGAATTGCATTACATTTTATGTCTATGGTTTGTCAGAATATCTTATTATGTACCATAAATATAGAAGTCTGTTCTATATTTACTCTTTGGTCCCCATATTACAAAACAAACCTTGGTGTGACGAAATCAAAGACAAATGTAGAAGGGAAAGTACAAACGGATCGTCAGCGAGAGTCTAATAAGGAAGTGGGCACTTGTACTGTAATACTCACGAACTAACGAAAGCACAATAGGTCAGGATGTCTATGCCTAGAGCTATGATACTATTAATTTTATTGCCAATTACGTTACTTTTTTTGTCTATGGCTAGAGTCGCTCTTGCTTGTTTAGTTGTGTTACTTGTTTTTTTCTGAATGGTAAAATTAGTTTTTAACAATTTCCTGACGTTTATGGCCAAAAAAAAACTAATTTCCTGACGTTAAATGGCCGCTTTTGAAAGGCTTCTAAAAGGTTAAATTTTCTGACCATAGTTCACTTCAAAATACTATGAAGTCTTACAATGAACATCATAAAATGTCTGTTATATTGTTTGTTACGTGCTTTAGATGATTGGCGTGGCCATTCTCTTGCGTTTTAGATAATTTTGCATGTGAAAGTAAACTCGTTAAATCTGCTTAGTTCATTATTGTAGATAATGGTTGAAGCCATGCGCTTGTAATTATCGAAATGGTATAGAATAAGTTTTGGTGATACATATTTAAGAGTACCTTGGACAAAGAATTAGTATAGGTATTCAAATGGGGAACGCTGCCAGTATCTTCGGAACCTTGCCTAAAGGGACTCCTTTTAATAATATATTTTAATTAATTATTCGTTTTAATATGTTATTTAAGAGTAAAACATACTCTTATATAACCTTGGTGATGTCCAAAATATCGAACACCGGCGGTCAAAGGTTTAAAAAAGTGTTGCAAGTAATATGTCTCACTGTTTTTTTTTTAAGAAGTAAGAGTAATAGTTTGTCTTGTTATTGATTAACACTTTTACTTTCTTAATATCAAATAAATTAATTCTATTACGAGAAAGCTTCTCAGTTCAAATGAATTTGGCGAAGAAAATTCTGGTTTCTATCTGCCAGATGTGCAATTATTTCTACATATATGTTATTGCGTCTGTTAATTTTTATTACTTCGATGATTAAAAACAGATATTGTATTTCTCATTTCTTTTATTACATTGGAATGTAGATAATTTTATGTAACATAAGCATGAAGCTTCGAAAGTTATTTCTCACGATATTTAATAACTATTATAATATTTTTCTTGTTTTTTTTTTAGGTTTAATATTTTTAATTCTACATAGAATCTCACTGCCGCACTAATAGTTTGTTACTTTATAATAGAGAAGACATTGTATTACCCCAAAAATATAGTTTTTTTTAATATTTTTTAAATCTTTGTTAGGTAAATATTTTTTTTTTTGGAATTTAAAAAAGTATATAATTATTGTCTTTATGAAATTACCTGATAAAGATATATTTATTAATATGTCAACATTTCCTAGTGATCGTAAAATTATTTTGATTTGTGTATTAATTACCTCGCACAGCCGCGTTGTGGAACACCCTGTCCTCAGCGGTATTTCCAAAGAGTTACGACTTAGGGGCCTTCAAGAAAAGAGCGTACACTTTCCTTAAAGGCCGGCAATGCATCTGCGGTTCCTCTGGCGTTGCGGATGTCCATGAGCGTCGGATCAAATAATAAAATATTAGGCGAATCGTTGCTCGTTTGCCCCTTTCTCCTATAAAAAAAAATAATTAAATAGCTATAATTTGAAAAGATGACATGTTTCTTTATTGTTAGACCTTTAGTGTAGAAATGGTAAACTGACGTCTAGAGAACTGATCGTTAACCTTCGTTAGTCGGAGAGGCACCACCACCACGCACAAGAAGAAGTTTAAAAGTCTCGTACTAAAATCTCTAGCGATTCAAATGCAGTTGTGTGTGCAGTTAACACAAAAATGGAAATAAATTCTTACATTTTGTAGGTAAAACTCTACATTTGTATGGAGGTTACGATTGCAAATGCATTATTTAGTAATCTTTTGTTTGTGAATGTTTTATTGCCCTTTTATCTGAACATCTTGATAGTTTTACAAAGCAGTGAGCAGTCAATGGAGTCAGTGGCTTCCATTGTTTTGTTTAACTTATGTTCATTTTGTTATCTCAAAGACAAGATACTCTATAATATAGAAAATATCTCTTGAAACTTTGACTTATATATATATATATATACATATAGGATTACTTCTAATACAATTTGAATTGATTTGGATATAAATATATACAGAACAATGTTGTTTTTCTTATTATGAGGTATTTAAGAAGTTTATAAAACGCATTTAATTCAAGAAATCGTAATATAACAAAACGGAGAGCGGTAGGTTATGTACATATCAAAATAAAAATAGCTTTTATAGCTAACTTTAATGTCATAGAATCATTTCTGGGTACACCTTCTTTATCGAGGGGAAATCTTGGCAAGATGACCTGTCTTTTGGGGAAAAAAACAGGAATATGTTTTTATTATTCTTACTCACTAAAACCCCCTCTTGGCCAACCCAAGTGCGACTGCGAGGATCCCGGGATCTCCAAAGGAACGCACCGGAACCCTTTGCATCGTGGTTTCTGCATGACTCTAGGAAAATACTTCCTCTTGCCTTCGCCTTTCTGGGTTACACCTGCGTTATTCTTCGTGGATTAAAAAATAAAAAAATATATTTTAAATCGACAATAAGTTTCATAATCTGTTTTCAATGACCTTATTGTTAGAATGTACAACACACAATACACAGATAATGTAACTTGAAGCGAATACGCCCACTTTATGTGACGTATATAAAAGTATAAATAGATATAGATTATTGCTACATTTTTTATATTTTACTTTAGTATATAGTTTTAGACATTACTAAATTAAATCGAGCGTCGGTGGCTCAGTGGTCAAGCACTTGACTTGCAATCTGCAGGTCCTGGGTTCCAATCCCGCCATGTACCAATGTGTTTTTCGATTTCCGATTTACATATGTACATTTATCCGACGTTCTTACTGTGAAGGAAAACATCGTGATGCAACCAATGTGTGAAGTCAACCAACCCGCAATTGGCCAGCGTGGTTGACTATGGCCTAATCACCCTTAACTTAGGGTAGGGTCAGAGCCCCTCGGTGGGGACGTATAGTGAGCTGATGATGATGAAATTAAATCCTTTGGCGCGAATAATGTGCTTTCATTACAAAGTCAAGTGTCAGAATGATTAGTGAGGGGACATAAACGTCGACATTTTAGTAAGGCTAGTGTTGCGTCAGTACACCTACAGATTTTCTTCCTAACAATAGTTACATTATAAGAAAAAAAGGGTCTTGACGGACGGACAACAAAGTGATCTTATGAGGGTTCCGTTTTTTTCCTATGAGGTACGGAACCCTAAAAAGTAACCACAGTAATAAAATTTCAATGCATCAGATCCATCCGACAACTATATTAGTTACTTTGTCCATGTAGGTAAGCCGTGGAACATATTTTCCGATTGCTTATGCGATCTTTAGATCGGTTAAATTTGAGGCTATTGGATTGAAAACGGTATTTCCTTTTTTTGTAATACATAAACAAAACATCAAAACTTTTTTCGTATAACGTATAATTTTATTGACCTAACATGTTTTACAATGTAAGAAATGCTTTCTGTTTTACAATTATATTAATTCTTACGACTAACTATATTTTTAATAATTAGCTTTTTAAAATAATAAAAAGTTATTAGATTTCGTCGGCCACTTTCCCTCGCGGTGTTAAAGATTTGAATAAAAGTGAAAATGTTGTAATTTGAGGGCAACAGAGCGTGCCTAGAGGCATTCATTACCTTGTGTTTTTATTCCCGAAACATATGTACAAAAACATATTGCCTTCCCTTTCATTTTCCTTGAAAAATATGAAATAACAATATGTCTTTATACAGGTGGAAACTTATTGTTACAAAAAACAAAAGACAGTCTGAATTTTAACCTCACATTTTATGATGAATAGATATTGAATAACAATAAAATGTCCTTCAATAAATATTGTTATTCAAAATCTTCTGTCTTTAAATAATTTAAATTAAATAATATCACTATTTTTATAAATGTTAATGTAAAAAGTTTTTATTTCATGGCCTTTTGTAACGAAAACAACTTGACCGATTCGAAACACTGATGCGTTTTCTCCTTTAAATTAATGACAGACTGCATAGTAAAGTTTGTGAGTAAATCTTACAAATATTTTAATTGCGAAAGTTCAGATGGATGGATGTCTGTTTGAAGATATCTCCAGAACCGCTGAATGGATCTTAATGGAATTTGGGATACATATAGAATATAGTCTGGAAGAACACATAAACTACTAATTATGTTTTTTTTAAATTCCGAGCGGAGAGAGTCGCGCGCGACTGCTAATTATTTCTAATTAATGGATACTGATTCGAACATTCATTTTGCTATTGGCTCTTAAATTCTTTTGTAATAAATGAACGGAAAGATGAGAAACAAACAAATCGATTTCGAAACAAAGACATCGGTCAGTTAAGCGATTATTCTAGCCTTTCGTCAGGTCATCTAGCCGCGAAATGGCAAACAGTTGCGTTAATGTCGCTTGCGTGCTGATATTACGAAGATGAACTGTTGCGATAAACGTCTAGATTAGGAAATCGATAATGAATGTCTACAAAATCGATTATATTTAAAAATCATATTATTTTGATTACTAACGTTAGAAGTTCTGTGCAGGATTTTTTTTGAAAGTTAAAATACAAAGCATGCAAAATATAAAACATGAAAATCCCAATCGTAAAATCGGAATATTAAAATATGAGAAATTTAATTATAAAACATAACACTTTTGTTAGTTTATTATAGAAATATTTAATTAATTTTAGCCGCTGTCAAAATAAATAAGAGGAAATTGCACAAATTGTATAAAGGCCGATTTCCTTCCCATTAATAAGTTGCATAGATAAGACTCGTTCGAAGGTAAAATAAACCAGTTCCCCAGCTTTTAATATAGGTATTTAGTATTAGACATGTTTCTGTGTACCACAACAAAACTCTATTACCAAGACATTCAATATAGTTTTGTATTTAGTGTGCGGTTTCTGACACAAGGATGTATAACAAGAATGTAACCTTTACTCTCCACTGCAGGAACTTTTATACTAAAACATATCCGTCTCTCTCATTCTGATCGATAAAATAGAGATAACTAGCGGACCCGACAGACGTCCTGTCTACACGTCTTTAATTTGAATTAATGGTGGTAGCGCCGTCTGTCGGATCCAATGTAAAACATTCCAAAATCAACAAATACTAATAAATTAAAAATTAATTAAAAAAACATTGTCCAGCGGACAAAATTGTGAATCTAAACCATTCCCAGATCCCCTTGAACACACACAAAAAATTTCATCAAAATCGGTCCAGTCGTTTGAGAGAAGTTCAGTGACATACACACTCACGGAAGAATTATATATATAAAGATAATCTGTTTTTGACAGATGTTTTGGCAGTAGACACTGACAATGAATAGTCAATTTTAAAATTTAAAAAGTGGCATGTTCTGATTTTTACATGTCACAAACCAAGGGATAGGCAATGGTTTTCGGATTTCCATAATAATTTGAAATAACGACCTTGCTGCCATCTATTGACTGTTTTTTTTAAACAGATTGAAATACTAACAATGGCGGTATACTGTCGCAACTCTTTGTAAATTAAACGTTTACTAAAAGAGTTTTAGAGATAAAAAGGTGACTGTTTGAATTTTCTAAAACCTTGACACGTTGCGTCACCCGCGGCGTGGTCCGCGTGGTCTGTAGGGCGTGTGTACACCATCGGACTTCGTGATTTGAGTGACAAGTTAGGACAGTGCAGTAAAAAAGTGTAATTCAATTATTCTTACTTTGTACAACTTGGTTCATTGCTTACAATAAAACGATGCACACAACAAAGTTTTCAACTTGGTACCTGTGTCTTTTTTACTTTTTTTTGAGGTATACTTGCATTATGTATGTGGACCGGCGAGAGTGGCATTGTTTTTGTGATTAATTCTATCTGAAAAATATGGAAAATGAAAGATACATAATAATAGATGAGACAAGACATGACAAGACAGCTTAAGTTCGACAAGGATGGTTGCACTTTTTGGACTTTGACTGGTGCCCATGAACTGTTGTTTTTTCCCCTTTGTTAGATGAGTTACTCGCATTAAAAAAATTGGACATAATGATGCAATACTTCACATTACATTAGACAACCAGTTGTCGCGCGCGACTCCGTCGGTGGGGAATTACAAAAAAACTTAATTTGTAGCCCATGTGTTCTTCCAGACTATGTTCTTATTTCATCAAAATCCGTTAAGCCGTTTCGGAGATATCTTTAAACAAACATCGATCCATCCATCTAACATTTCTAATATCAGTATGAAGTATGAATCAAGTATCGAGTTAAAAAAATTATATTAAAAAAAAGTTTTAACTTTTCTTTCGAAGTGTACGTAGTGATGTGAACGGCTGCATAGGTCGTTAGCATGCGGTCAGCGTGCGGGTCGTGTTGTTGTAACGTTGACACTAGTGATGTCCTATTGCATATTATGTGATTAGCCAAATTAGAAACGATTAATATTTTATGTCATAGTATTGCGCGTATTACAAATGTATTACGTGACCCATTATCGAGTTTATTTTTATGATTTATTTATGTTAACTGATCTTAAAATGGAAATAATTGTGTCATAAGATAATAATTTAAATATGGAAATTATTTATGTTATCAAGCATATGAAATTAAATTAATAATAGTAACGAATTCCTCTGAAATTTAAACCAAAAAATAATATATATAAGTTAGGTAATCAAGAAATGTAGTACTGAAAATTATATTTTGAAAACATTTGTCAATCCTTTTAGACGTACAGATATTTTCAATAAAAATTGTTGATATTTATAATCTTCACCTCTCTACTTTATGTACCGATCTGTGCGCAAGCGCATTCTATCACGATCTTTACTGGAGATTCCACATGCAGTCGTACCAAACTGAAATGTCAATAGCTCACTTTCCATTGCTCGTTATGCTTGAAAAGCATGCATTTTAGTCGACTATAAAGAGTAATGTAGCGTGAACTTTGATTTCATATCGCTCATATTTGATATGGGTCTATTAAAATGTTTGATATATCACGAAATGTTAGTGAGACACGAATATTTATAGAGATGCCTTTCAAATAAGTATTCCCTTGAATATTAATGTATCCAATATAATCTATCGTTTGCTTCTCAATTTTCTGATAAATTAAAATTTTCGTATTTTAAATATATTTTTATTTTGAGTTATTATTAAATCATGATCATCAGATGTAAAACAAAAGAATTAGATATTTTTTTATCTAGCTAGATTTAAAGAACATTCCCATGAATTACAGCAGATGTAATTCTTATTAATATTATAAATATGAATGTTTGAATGGATGGATGAAGCGTCGGTGGCTCAGTGGTCAACGACTTGACTTGCAATCTGCAGGTCCTGGGTTCGAATCCCGCCATGTACCAATGTGTTTTTCGATTTCCGATTTACATATTTACATTTCTCCGACGTTCTTACGGTGAAGGAAGTACATCGTGATGCAACCTGCACATATCTGAGAAGAAATTTAAAGATATGTGTCAACCAACCCGCACTTGGCCAGCGTGGTTGACTATGACCTAGTCACCCTTAACTTAGGGTAGGCTCCGAGCCCCTCGGTGGGGACGTATAGTAAGCTGACGATGAATGGATGTTAAAAGGTATCTGCAGAACAGCTCAAGGAATCTCAACGATTGACATGTGGAACATAGTCTGGAAGAACACATAGGCTACAAAATTAAGTTTTTTTTTTAATTCCGCGCGGACGGAGTCATAGGTGACAGCTATTAAGAAATAAATCCTATTCTGAAAGCTAAAGAAAGATAATATATTGAAATTTGTTTTAATTTTTCGTATATCTTATTAGAAGGTTCGTATTAATCAGTATACTTCGTAGTGATTTACCGTTAGCTGTTAATTTAAAAACAAAGCCATATGCGGCCGCTCGCCATCTCAAAGTAGGTCAATGAGCATACTGTGACTAATTTTGCTCTACTTGTTTGTTAAGGTCAAAGCGTATTTGGTACTAACAAGCATATTAGGTCTCCAACAATATCTTATTCTTTGATGAAATGTACCTCCTTTCATTTTAATTTTTTCTTTTTCTTAAAGTGCCAGATTCTTTTGGTAGGCGACGATCAATGCAATCTGAACTTTTAAATAGAGAAGTTATTTTTTCTTTTAAATCAAATAATTAAATGTTTTCGATCTATAAAATGATTTTAATATATGCATTAAATACTTTTTGGTGAAAGAAATTGACACTTATCAAATCAAAATTTAAAAAAAAAATGATTCAAAATTCTCTACTAAATTACTACGGTCTTCTATAAAGTAGTTTTCGTTACTAAAGTTCTAAATCGAAATTACGCCTAATATAACCACCAAAGAAAATTACACTTCCATATAACCTTAATAATAAAGAGCAAAAGTCAACCTTCCAAACTTATAGATTGAGATTCGAAGCCGTGTTGATTACGATGACATTTGGGTCACCGATTCATAACTTGTTATAAGTACTAAGTGACGATTCGCGTGATAGATGGCGACACTTGTTATACATTTGACTAGAACTAATATGGTCCTAATTACGTCTAAAATTACACGAACTAAAGAAACGAAATAATATATACTTACTAATAGAGGTGTCATTAATATTCTGAAGGCTCAATTTTAATCCAATTTGCATAGATTGACTGGAATCCAGATCTTAACATTTCCTCAATAAGTAACCGCCTTCGCTAAAAAAACATGTAAATTCAGATCACTTATTTAGCTGTCCATATCAATTAATAAAAAACACAACGAATAATATATTTTGCATTTTTCACTTACACTACTTTACTACTTTAGACAATTTACTCTAATTACTAAAATCATGGTAATACCATTACCTTCTAGACTCAAAAACTTAAATTTAACATGTCACATGACATCTATTTGTCTGTGTCTACTCTATATTGAGATAGCGTGAAGTTTTGTATATCAGAATTGTGAGAAACAGTACAACTTGGCAGCAATACACTCCGACATGCTTACAATATTGTTCCACTCAATTACATAATCTGTGATTTCCCAGACTATATAGAATCGCGCAATAAACCTTCACTACTGACTATCGTACTGACCTCTTCATTTGAGAATTTTACAAGACGAAACACTTTATATATAGTCTTCCCTTTCAGTATCCTTATAAACATAGAGACAGAAATATATTGTAGAACTTGTGCTTGGGCAGCACTCACAGACATAGTAGAATAAATGCGTTAAAAATAAATCTTCAATTTTTTTGATTTAAGAACTTTTGCTCGTCAGAAAAATCATCCACAAAATATTTAAATATTCAATTAATTTGTTTCAGGCGCAGCCATGTTGATTACAGCAGTGTTGGAGCTTTCATAAATAACAAATAATACAATGGAATCTCCAGTGAGAATATGCATTGGTATGTATGAATACAAAATATATATAACTAATTTGACACTAATTTGATAAATCTATAAACTAAAATATTCTTATCCTTCCAGGTGCAGCAATAGTTGTAAATCTACTTTTAATATGTACATCAGTGAATGGAGGTCCTTTATCTCACGATGCGAGTTCAACGACCGTTAAAGATGAAAAAACAACAAAATATAGTCGATTGAACAGCACGTGGACAACAAAGAATAAACCTAAAACACCCGATGTAGCACTAAATGAGTTACATCCTAAAGAATCAACATCTGAAGAACATACAGAAAAGAATGCAAAATATAAAGATAGGGGAAGAGTGAAATTCCAAACTCATTTAAAATCTACCTCTGAAAGTCCGTTAAGAAGAATAAAATCCACCGAATCACCAAAATATGTTTCTTCAACAACTGAAACAATGAGATCAGCTAAAATTGTTAACGATATAGGAAATCATAGAGATAAGAAATCACCACAAGTATCAAGTTCTACTGTTTCCAGTACAACGTCTGATGAGATGACAGAGAGCGACGATACACAGGAAATGAATGATTCCCAATTAGCTGAGGCTGATGAAGAGAATATTTTTGATAGGTACACATCTAGCAAATTCCACGATAGTTTCAATCTCCCTGGGTACAGCGACGATGATACTTATAAAGACAAAATGTACAGTCAAACAAAAAATGAATTTAGTAACTTTGATAAAATATTAAATCATTTTTCAAAAGATATGTTTGACTCCAGCGAAAATGATAATGTCCACGGAGACCCATATAACTCGCATAGCTACTTCGATTTCGAAGCAGATCTAACTACACCAAGAAATGATTACTTTGATCAAAAGTACGCTGACATATCGTCTAGTATTATGAATAATCTAGCGTCTGTCAAAACTAAGGCACCAGATATGAATATTACGACTCCCCAAGACATTATAACCGAGAATATAGGATTTGAGAAATTAAGTAATGAGTCACCGAACAACAAATCAATGATGATAATTAAAAATACCAAAGAAATCCGTCGCTTGGACAATGAACAGGCTGGAACGGCTAACAGAGAGTTATCCGATATTCATGGTACAAGTATTTATTACGAAATGTCTGTTCTGTCTACGGAAACTTACAATATAAACCATTCTGATGACTATGATTGTGATAATGAAACTTTACCTGTAGAAACTACTATGAGTACTTCTTTGCAAGAGGAAGACGAGTCATTGACAGCTGCACAACCTGCTATGGTCACAGCTTCCTCTATGCCGGTCACAATAACTGCAATACCTGCAATAGTATTACCAAATGTCATCCAGAATTCATTAAACACAATAATACCCATACAAGATTCGAATATTCCTATTTCTTCTCAAAACTATGTCAGTAATACAGAAAGAACAGTCAAAGTAAGTCCAAGGAACCGTAATTATTCGAAACGACTTAATTTAACTGGAAACAAAGTTTCTCCTAATAGCGTAACTCCTCAAACTATTCCGACTATGAATTCAGGATGGAGACCAGTGACTCGTAAATTTTACTATACGACACCAAAAATTAAACCCATTTGGATGGCTCCACGACGTAATATTACTAAAGTGTATAAAACATCTTATCCAACGACGATTTACGCTGAACATTTTAATATTAAAGACAAGTATTCGACCACACCTCGTCCAATGGCACCACAAAAGACAATATTGACAACATTACCTTCAGACATAGATCCGGTTTTACAAAGTGATGTTAGTGGTGTTGAGAAATTTGTTCAGTCTCAAATAATAACAGATAATACGATACCTACATTGTCGAAAAGAGGCTCTATGAAATTTACTACATCAGTACCATCTACTGCAAATAACACTGCAAATACAGGTCCAACTAATATTATTGGAACCAGTAAAGAGGGCACAAGCAGTTCTAAAAGTCTTATAGAGTCTAGTAAAGAAAATGGTACTGTAGATGATGCCGGTACTACAGTTAGTGTTAGTTCTCCAAATCAAACTCAATTCATAAATAAAATTAGCAGTACAGATGAAAGCAAAATTAGTTCAGGAAAAATTGTAACACCAAATTTAAGTGCATCAGTTGATGAAACAAGTGCTATAGATAAAACTGGAGAAACGGATTCGACTGATTCTCTAAGTGCAACTACAAATTCAGAAAGTGATAGTACAGAGGAAAAAGATTATCTAAACCAAACTGGAACAATAACGGACGGCAACTCTAGTACGACATCAAATGAATCACTGGATCAAACCGAATCTATTAGTCAAAGTACTACTAAAGATATCATTGAAACTTCATTTGCTAAAACTGGTAAAGTTAGGGAAGGAAGTTCTCTAGGTTCAACCGAGTCTGTAAGTACTACGTCTGTAGAAGACACGGATAAAACAAGTCAGACAAGTTCTGAAGGGGTAACTTCAGTAGGGGGGATGACCATAAATGACTTGGAAATACCGCCGACGATGACCGCGTGGGCGCTGGCGAGTTTAAGAACTCCACCGACAATGTCAATCAAAGTACTGAATGGAAGTCGATCGACACAAAAAAATGTCGACGAAAACGAACTGCAAAAAGTCAGTGAACCCGTAGGTAAGTATTCACAAGGTTTTATGAATAATTTAAATTTATTTCCTAATAGTAGTAGAATATGTAAAATTGTCTAAATTATGAATATTTATTACTTTCAGACCTAAAAGAAACAACAACGATGTCGACAACATCGACTACAACACCTGTCGCCGCCCTCACTAATTATGTTTCTAAGAATATTACTGAAATCGACCAAAATAAACTGCCTTGGAAACCGATCACTTCAGTTGACGTAAATGATGAAAAGGAAACAGTAACTAAATCCGAACGATTACCTGCTGAGAGCAACATATCTGTACAAAGTAGTCTAAAGCCTGAAAATACTACGGAAAGCACTCAAACAGAAGAGACAATCGCACTGACGACTGAAACAATTAAAATGAATGAAGTTAAACCTTCTTGGATCCCTGCAATGATAAATGAAACAACGACAGAAGAAACGGACGAAAACGAGGACGAAATTCAACCAGTTGATGTGAAAAAGTCAACTGGTTTCGAATCGATAACGAAACTTCCTTCGGGCGTGACCACGCCTACCGACGAAAACGACACAGCAACAGAACAGTCTGAAGTACGGTCTACTACTGATTATGAAATTACGACAATAAGATTTTCATACGTCCCTACCGAGCAGATAGCAGTAACTCAAGTACCAATTATAAATAAAACATGGCATAAAATTATACCCACAAGAACGAACAAACCGACAACTCCAATAACTACATATAGACCAACATTTTCAACTACAACTGAAGTAACCGAGGAAACAACCACAATGATTATAGATACGACACTACAGTCAGAATTATCATCTAAAATTATTGATAATGCAACAAATCAATCAGACGAAGGTATAGAACAAACAACAACAGAAGAAATGACTACCAGTAATCCAACAACAACTTATCCAACGACAATTAATCCGACGACAACTACTAATCCAACAACTGACTCTACAACGGAATGCGATGAAACCACAACAGTGACAACAGCAGCGTCAATAATACAAGGAACAGAACCTGAAGAAATGCCGCAAATTGCAACTACAACAGAACCTCCAACACAAACGAAGAATGAAAGTTGTTCGGAAGAAAATAGCGATAGCAATGAAGTGATACAAGATACAACTAAACATCCAACCACAACAACAATTATAACTACAACTATAACTACAACAACAGAAAAAGAACCAGAAACAACTGTTATACCATCGACAACAGAACAAACTACACCTGGTTACTCAGAGACAACAATAAAACCTAACGAAAATATTCCATTCGATCATAAGGAATACACGACGACGGAAACTCCAGAAATTACTACGAAATCTATAAATGAATTAGAAGATTTAACAAGTTACACGGATGACATGACAACGGAGGCGTCCTCTCGAGTTTTCACGAATGAAGAGACAAGCTCAGGTGCCACCATTGCGATTGTTGTCACCACCATTGGCGTCATTGCGTTGGTTCTACTCGTCGTTCTATTGGTGAGTTTTTAATTTGATATACAACGTACAGCGCCATCTATTGCCGAGTAGGAAAAATGTTCACAACAAGTTTACTAACAGATTCACACTCTTTTTTAGTTATATCATTTCGTTATAAATAAACTAACTACAAATATATGTTAGGCATTTATATCTCACCTGAAGTCTTGCTATTATTCATCTTAAGTTTTGACCACATTAAAAAGTCACGAAATATCATTCTTCGGACTCAACTAAGTGCCAATAATCTAGTGAAAATAAAAAAAAAATTACACAAACACAAGAAAAAAAACCATCAGTAATAAAATACAAATTTTGCAACATCCATACAAAAAAAAACAAATGTTGGTCTTCTCTGTTCTTTCTTCGTATGTCTACTGGTCTACTGCGGGTCTACTGCAGGTCTACTGGTGACTGTTCATACAACATATCCAAAGTAATGAGCATAATATCTATAGACATAACTCACGATAAATTACGTTCACTACTTTGGAGAATGTTGCAGACTCTTTGCTTCAAACTGGTGACCGTCTGAAATTAATATATGATTTTATTTGATTTTAACATAAAATAATACATAGTCTATACTTTTATTATCTATGAATATAAAAACCAATCACTATTTCCTTCTGTCACATGACGCGTGAAAGTTTTGACCAATTACGAAAATTCTTTTTCGTTCTGTTATTGTCAGTAAAAGATTGTTTTAAAAGAAAAAAACAAAAAAATGGATCACGATTAAATTTGTCATAGATATAAAACATAGTCTGGAATGCTACTTATTTTGTTTTTTAATTCGAAGTTAACTATCGAAGTCGCAAATATCGTTCATAAAAATCTAAAAATTACATGCGATAAATATCCCGTAATAAAAATAACCACTAATTAAATGGATTGCTGTTTTTAAGGTTCCGTACCTCATAGGAAAAAACGGAACCCATATAGGATCACTTTGTCCGTCCGTCCGTCTGTCAAGACAGTTTTTCTCAAAAAAGCGTGAAGGTATCAAGCTGGAATTTATTTACATTCATAAAGTACATACAAATAATTATTTTTTTAAAATGTATAAACAAGTAATACAATAATTACCTCTCACTGCCAACTTCCAATCTCCAAGTTGTATTGAAAGCTGAAAATTAAATAAAATAATATTAACCATTAGTCTAATACCACAAATCTCTTTTTTATATATCATAAGGTGGCAAACGAGCGAGTGGCCACCTGAAATCGCCGAAATAGCGAAGTGACCGTTGCCCATAGACATACGCAATTGCATATGCGTTGCCTACCTTTAATCGACGGAGGACAGGATGCACAGAAAGAAAATATTTTCTCTTTCCATGCATCCTCTCATCCGGAAAGTCCACTTCCACTTCCCAACCCTTCCTCATAAGAAAAAGGGTGGGAAGGGAAAGAGTACTAAATTAGGACTCCGAGACGCACACTCATTAGACGAAACGCAGAATTGCTTCCACTCGATGACTGTCTTCTGTATGGTCGTGGTATTTCACCGGGCGAGCCAGGCAAGTCGTGCGAAGTTGTTAAAGTGGGCTGTACCACTGTTCAAACTTACTCTCTAATAAACACAATGCTTTAATCTTTAATAAGCTTTCAAGTTTACCAATTTCTCAAAAATCAATAAAAGAAATTAAAAAAAAATTAAACAAAAATAATGTAATCTTGGATCCATTCTGTTGTAACATAGCAACTGCAAGTTGGTGTCATTTTTAACGTTTGCATCGCGTATAGTGATAAAAATTCCACAAGTTTGCAACCCGAATCCTCTGCCATAGGACACTGTCAGTTATGACAGCTATAAGAACACGACCGCTGGATAATTCATTCACTTCTGTTAATACATACTTTTGTTTATAAGTACAGTCAGCTACATAAATATGTTTACAATTGCTAAGCTTCAGAAATTTGTATCCGCTTTTGGTTTTAAAAATATGCACGAATCGGTCCCTATGTTTCCATGAGTACATGTTTTTGACGAATACCTGCATAAGTATTTTTGAAACCGACGGTTTAAACAATTTTCTAAAGTTTTATAAATGTATACATATTACGCAGCTGACTGTACATGTTATATGAAGGACAGAATAACCGTAAGTTAAAAAGGTCACTTATCGTGGGTTTTTGAGGCTAAAATCTCCGATTAAAACATATAATCGTTGTTTTGTCAAAGATAAGGACGATATGTTTAATACAGAGCTTGGTCTCAGAAACCCACACTTAGATAAGAAAGTTAACGTAGTTACTAAATATTTATAACTATTATAGGAAATTATAAGTTAACGATAAGCGGAGTTTTAAATTTTAACGACGTAGCTAAGGTAAAATGTCAAAAACTATTAGTAAGGTATAAATTATGTCGTCATCATCAGCTCACTATACGTCCCCACGGAGGGGCTCGGGCCTACCCTAAATTAAGGGTGATTAGGCCATAGTCAAACGCGCTGGCCAAGTGCGGGTTGGTTGAATTCACACATATGTTGTTTTCCTTCACCGTAAGATCGTCAGATAAATGTATATATGTAAATCGAAAAACACATTGGTACATGGCGGGATTCGAACCCAGGATGCAGATTGCAAGTCAAGTGACACCTGAGCCATCGACGCTCTGTTAAACTAAATTATGTAAATATGTTTAAATTTAGCTCCGTAGTTCCTCGCTTTCGTTCGGAATTGTATCCTGAGCCATAAATAACAAAATAGTAACATAGAAAAGAAAAGTAAAACTAGGCACTACACATTCGAGTTAGATAAAAACATAGCAAGTAAAATGTCACGGTAGTTTCTACTCTCCTTATCAAGTTTCCACTGTACATGAATTTATCATCTCCATCCATCTTAACTATCTTTCACAAGAAGTCAACAATATTTAAAAAGTATATAGGATTAAACTGATATATAAACACGGCTAAACACTCACGTATATACGTCCGATGGCGGCACCGACTAGTTTCGAGCCCATCGGGGGCCCTTCATCAGGATGAGTGGTACTGGTATTATTTCGCGGACGCGGCCTGTCGCTAACCGGACGTATATACGTGAGTGTTTATCCGTGTTTATATATCAGTTTAGTATAATGTCTCACGAAAGTTTGAATAATTTATATAGGATTAAATACAAATTCCGATGCATGATCAGTTCTGATTAAAGTCCCGAATTTTTGATTAAAAAAGTTTTTTTTTTATTATTTCAAAAAGTATCTGAGACTAAAACATGTCCAAGATATTATTAAAAAATAGAAATACAATAATTTAAAAATAAACAAAAAAAAAATTCTTACCGATATTTTCTTGCAATAAATTCTTTTGTTAATTAACACATCAGAAATTAAACATCTAATTACAATACCATGATAATTCATTAATAAAATAACTAAGACTTCTTTCTTGAGAAGTGAAGTCTGTTCCGTAGTACTGGTGGCGCAGGAGTGAGAGCTTAGGGTGCGTGCGCCGGCGCAGCGTAGGGAAAAGCACATTTATAGTGCACAGCTGCACGAAAGTTACGAATAATTTGCCGACTATTTCTTACCTATTATTCAGGCTTTAAATATAGCAGTATTTATATTACTATTCTAATCCATTGTTCGAAATTCGAACACAATAACCGTAGGTTTCTGACACCAAAATCTCTTTATAAAACATATCATCGTCCCTGTCATTCATCTTTGACGAAACAGAGATAACAGTATGTTTTGAACGGAAAATTTAGTCTGAGAAACCCACGGTTAATAATGAAACGTTTTTTTACTATAAATAATTTTTTAAATATCATTTTCACTTTCATCTATTTACGTAATTTCCTTAAACAGGTTCTAACTTTTCACTTCACCGATATACTGCGGTTCACGTATTTTTTTTGTATATTTTTATTTAAAAAAAATAAAGTGTTCGGTACTTTCGCTTCATAACTTAGCTGTGCATTTAGCTAGCCCGGCGCGGCCCCGCTAGATGTCGCCGTATCGCTCAGAGGATGTTTTTAAAACGCGAATTATAAACAAAGCTTAGCCGATGACGGACCTCAAGTGATTTCCACTTTATGTGTGTCGGGATCTCAGATGTCGACACTAATGATTACACTAATGATGAATTTATAATAAAACTATTTACTATTTATAAATTCGTCACATTGTCTTAAAAAATTCTTCACTTCGTAGATTGTAAAAGGCTTGGTCGGATGGTGTTATTAAGTAGAAACTGCAATAACGAATAAGTTCTGTTTTCTATTAGCTTAGGTTAGCTTTAATACTACCGAGATTGAACTTTATCAGTGAAAATTAATCTAAACTTTAACTATGTCATATATCGAAATTACTTGTGAGTATTTTTTTTAGTACTTACTGTGTACCTGAAGGCAAATGTTCGACACAAAGGTACTATGGACAAGCGCCCTATAGGAGTCGTAAATTAAGGTTTCAAGTGGAGATTGCAACGGTCGAAATGCCGTTGCTTTTTCTCACGTCACCATGATAGTGGAGGCCCTTAGAACATCTAAAGCTGTTGACAGACCTTAAGATTAGGTAAACTTCAATTTTTAAATAGAAAGTGTTAGTTTTAAGTACTACATAAGGATACTTTGAAGTGGTCGCTACAATTTTTCAGCGTAACGCCCAATAATGAAAAGAATGTAATCATTGGATTAGGCATTTGTGAGACCAACTTAGTGTATTTTAGAAAAATCCATTGAGTATTTTTAATATATGGATTAGAAACAAAAATAGCTTTTAAAATTATTTAAAGGTGTAGTTTAACGGTTTTTTGTTATTAATAGACAGCCATCCTACCGTTGGTTACTGAGAAATGATAAGCAGCTAGTGTTTAGTTACGACTTCTTGCAATTCAATGAAAAGCGCAAGCGTCTGCTAATTCGGACCTTAGGCCATAATTATTATTGCGATAACTACGATATAGGTGTCGCCACCGGAAACCGTTAATCATAATACATATATGACACCATAAGCCGCACTCAAAGTTGTCCCCCTTAGTGTGGTTTTGGTGACTCGCATGTGGGACTTCTGCGGAACTTAACTTCCTCCATTCTTGCAGTTGGTAGTCCGTCGTCGTGGTAGACGCGGTGTGTACGCGCAGCGCTGCACCCCTGTCTCTCTAGATGCGTACAGCCTGGACAGCGTGAGCGTCGGACACAGGAAGGGAAATCACCGATTGTGCAGCAAACGAAGTTACGGCAACCCAGCGTATGATGATGAGGTAAGAGAGCGAAGACGTCTCGGTATATATCAGTACATGGAAGCCATGACGTCACAGAACATGAAAAAACACTATATTTATCTCCCAGGTTACCTCTCATCCAATGCAATACTCGGCGTTAGCCAACTTCGCTTTAGACGTGGAATCAATATCGGCGGAGTTTGCAGAGATTCCTTCAGTGTCCGTGCCCCCCGAGGCCGTGCCCCCCGGCTGCGAAGACAAGAACAGATACTCCAACGTGCTCCCACTGCCGGAGACACGTGTGCCCCTCACCAGGCTAGGCAATGACCCCACTACGGAATATATCAATGCTAATTACGTCACGGTAAGTTTTGCTTGTATAATTCACTTGGAAATTTAGTACGACACTTTGTTATTCGGCGAAGCAAATTGAATTCATTCACTTTGTTATATTTGGGTAATCTTTAGTGACATATAATTATACAATAGTAGATGTTAAATAGTAGCCTGCGCTCTGTTTGAAAGTAAAAAAAAATAGTTACTAATATTCGTCTATATAGTAATGACACGCTGTTCCGAATTCCATCTCATCGGTTGTGGGTTCCAATTGTTGTAAACAACAAATCGTACAAATTCGAGCATAATTGAAAAGGAACCTTCAAGGGTCATATCTTATAGATAAAATTCTTGTGTCACAATGTTACTTACCATACTCCTGCGAAACGACTTGACCGTTTTTTACGAAACTTTATATGTATATTCAGTAACTCTGATAATTGGTTACTATCTATTAATCCCGCGCGGACGGAGTCGCGGGCGTCAGCTAATTGCTTCAGTAATGTAGTAAATATATGCAGGGTCCCGGCAACATCCGCAACTACTACATACTGTGCCAGGCACCGCTCTCTAACACTGTCGCAGACTTCTGGCGCATGATCTGGGAACAGAACTCCAGACTCATTGTCATGCTCACCGAGTACATGGAGAATGGTGTGGTAAGACAATTCTTTTTATCAATTTTCGTGTAAAATTTTAAAATATGTAAATTTCTTATACGGACGAAGTCGAGGGCATCTAGTAGTAATTAATAATAGAGCCGGCAGTGTACAAAAATCTTACTTGTTTCCAGGAGAAATGTTACGAATATCTCCCCCCATCCGAGGTATCCGACAACAAACGATGCTTCGGAGACTTCCAAGTGGTACTCAAGAAGCGGGAGCAGCGTGACAAGTACGCCATCTCCAGTCTGCAGGTGATACACCTGGGCACCAGGACCTGGAGAGAGGTCACCCATCTTTGGTACTTCTGGCCTGCTAAAGGAGTTCCAGATGACTACGACTCGGTGATCGATTTTATATCAGAAATGAGGAGTTATATGAAGATCTCGCAGACTGCTAAGGAATATGACGAAGAAGGTATGTACTCAAATTTTTTATTATAGTAACTTTTTTTTTAAGTATGATGTTAATTTTTCTTAACTTTAGGTGTGGAAGTAATCTATGGCGACGATTCAAAGTCATCACTGGATAATCTGTCGAAGCTGCGAAGTGAGGGACGCGCTTCGGGCCGCGGACCGCATGTCTACTCCCCTGCCAGGGCAGAGGAGATGATGCGCTCCCACAACGGCACACTGCGTACTCAGGGTAATTTTAGAAACATGAAGACTATGCATGACCAAGATGGTACGACTTTTCATCTTATACGTAGATTTACTAACAGCGTGTAATATTTCTACCACATTCAAGATCACTTAAATCCTTTCTTGAACACTTTGTATATAACAGGAATGCTTTACTTTTGTATATAAATAAGTTTTGTTGATTGCTGATGTATATCAAAGATCTGTGTATTTAAAAATCACATATGGAATCTCACAAACCTACTTATATCACACGATTAAAAGTAAATTGGCACGGTTATCGATTAGAATCCTTCATTAGAGTCTCATAAATCATTAACCATGAGTCGGTACAGTGAAAAATGATGAAATAATTGTTTGTAAATGAATTCCAGGTGTGCGCCCGTGCGTGTGCGTGTGCGCGTCAGGCGCGGGCAGGTCTGCGGCGATGGTCGCGCTGGAGACGTGCGCGCGCGCGCTGTCTGCCGGCGCGGTGGACGTGCCGCGCGTCGTGCGTCGTCTGCGCGCTCAGCGCCCGCACGCACTCGCCAACAGGCACCATTACATATTTATATACAAGGTACTTGTTATCCATCTCAATCTTTTTAGGACGTAACATTGTGTTCTGCACACTGTGTTGTAAAACCTACCACACCTTATTATATGACCCAATCGTTGAACTAAAACCAACGGCTCAAATCGAAGCGCCTGGGAAAGCCCTCGCTTTCTGCAACCGAAATTGACGCTTATACTGAAGTCTATAGCGACACTAGCAGTCACCCGCGTCACCGTTCACGCGAAATTAAAAAAATAAACAAAATTAAGTAGCCTATGTGTTTTTACAGACTATATTCTACATCAATGTCAAATTTCATCAAAATCCGTTGAGCCGTTCAGAAGACGTCCATCCATACATCCATCTAAACATTCGCATTTATAATATTAGTAAGATTTATGATGTAATATTACAGGTGCTCAGTGAATACGGGAACAAGCTGATGGGCAGCGGTGTTGACAACATCTGACCACAAGTACATGTTATTTGAATGAACTGACTGACACAATGACATCCATGACACATCTCACTATTGTCCACTACATTTCGTTAATTACTTTTATTAGGTGCGTTGTTTTAGCTTATACCAATCTCATTTTTTCTAATATTTGTATAAAAAACGTGTAAATATTTGTACACGTAAAGAAATTGCGGAAACGTATGAAGGACGCAGATAAAGTTAAACCAGATGTAATAACTATTTAATATGAAAATATATTTGATTATGAATTACAGTCAATTTGGCTATAATTTTTATCAATGGTGCGTCTTTTTGACAACTTTATTTTAGTACAGTTAAACCCAATTTCGACTAAGCGATGATGGCGTGACTTTTGAAGTCGTTTGATTAAAATCCCTATCTTATTTTCACTGACGCGACCATTGTTAGACACGTGCAGCTAGTCGTAGTGGAAAATTGAGAAGAGAATTGTTAAACACACTGTTGTTTTGTTTGCATAATAAATATACATAATAAAATAAAACATTGCACTGAAATAGTTAAAAATCACTTGTGTAAATAAATTTACACGTATTATGTTAAATAAAATTATTTTAATTATACCAAAGTGCACGAAGATCTCGGTTACTCAAAAATTTCTATTTAATTTGGTACTTGTTTCGTTTGCACTTTAAGATTTATTCTAGATCTAAGGCATATATGATAAAATTCTATAATTGTACATAACAAGAGTTCATGAGATTAAAAATTTATATAATACCCAGTAGATAGTATAAAAAACGCACAAACCTTTTACACTTTTGCCGAACCTGTGTCCACTCAAATAGTCTTTAAGAAATAGATTTAATTAATTTTTAAATTTATTTGTAAATAATATTAATTATAAATGATAGTTGCATATCGAACAATTAATGTTTATAAAATAATAACCACTAGTCTCTCGATTTTTATCAATAAATAATTGAATCTCAAAAAAACAGTCGCTCCAAAATTTTGACAAGCCACGCGCGGAGTAGAGTGAGCGAAATAGATATACATTAGAGCTGTTAGTGCGAAAGAGATAGGATTAGTATACGTTCCTTTACAAGTTTTGCTGCTGTTTTTTTTTAATATCTATGGTTCTTAAGTGGTATCGAGATCTGCTGTGATTTCTACTAATATATTCCTAAGATTCATTATTTAAATACTAATTTTAGTTAATATAAAATTTATATAAATTATATTTTAATAATACTCGATTTAGATTTGATTTTTATTATATTTTTTTTTCTGTTATATTTGTTTATAAATTAATTTTATGTATTATTTGTTTTGAGCATTTACATGGTTAAATAGTACATAATGTATTATTATGTATATGATAAATGTTTATAAAATATATTGAAAATTTTTTACTACTTTATGACCAAAAAATATTTTTTATATAATTAAGTTTTGCCCTACGATTAGCTTGTAACTTAGTTAAGTAACTTAGAAAAAATAATAAAGATTATTTGAAACTGGAAATTATTTATTGATCCCAAATGAACATCTTATACCCAGTGCATAAGTTGGCACGTAGGGCACAAAAGTACCTTTGTTTTCAACGTGCCAACTTAAAAGGCTGAGTACTATTTTATTTATATAATTTTTATTGTTCTTGGATATCTGTCTCTGATATATCTTCAGTGATGGATATATCAGATTCATCATCAGCATATAAAACTTCATCATCAATATTTTCACATTCATCACCGAATTCTTCAAACTTATCATCTTTTACAATCTCTTCATCTATTTCATTTTTAAGTTCATCTTTTGCTGTTATAAAATCAATATGCTTTTTATCAGATTTTTTATGAATTATTTGAAGTTCGTTTTCATGATTTGGTGTAACAAATTGGTCTTTGTTTGTTTGTTCTTTACTTATAAGAGGTATTCCATATGACCCAGCTAGTGATGTTAACGAAGAATTCTTGTCTAAAAAATACACATTACATCTTCATCATCATCATCAGCTCACTATACGCTCCCACCGAGGGGCTCGGAGCCTACCCAAAGTTAAGGGTGATTAGGCCATAGTCAGCCACGCTGACCAAGTGCGGGTTGACTTCACACATATCTTTGAATTTCTTCTCAAATATGTGCAGCATCACGATGTTTTCCTTCACCGTAAGAACGTCGAATAAATGTACATATGTAAATCGAAAATCGAAAAACACATTTTTACATGGCGGGATTCGAGCTCAGGACCTGCAGATTGCAAGTCAAGTGCTTGACACCTGAGCCATCGACGCTCTCACATACATCTTACTAATAAATACGAATGTTTGTTTGAAGATACCTCCAGAATGGTTGCATGGATCTCGTTGAAATTTCAAAACATATTAAGTTTTTTTTGATTCCTCGCGGACAGAGTCGTGGGTGATAACTATTAAGCAATTAATTTTAATATAAGAGCGTCGATGGCTCAAGGGTTAAGCAAGTGACTTGTAATATGCAGATCGATTCGAATCCAGGCATGTACCAATATGTATTTCAATTTACATATGTTCATTTATTCGAAGTTTTACGGTAAAGGAAACATTGACTTGCGCAGGCTTGGCAGTAAGATGAAATATTTTTGAAGCTGCTTGTTTTACTCAAAATATAATGGAAAATAAGTCGTTTTGGTAATTAGCTTACATAATAATTAAATATTTTTTCATACTTACACGGCTTGCAATTGCTCGAAATATATAAATCTTTAATCTAAAAGGAAAATATTTATTATTCCTACTGACAAAAGACGTATAAGAACAGTCATCCCTTTCTTTCTTATTGAAAAAGACAGAGATATCAATATGCTTTGAAACTTAAAATATGACATTCAAACGACTAATATAAGTGAAAAGCAACTCACTCCCCCATCATACGCAATGTTTTTGAACATACATTGGGAACTATTGGATGACGAAGCTTCAGTTATTTGATGGTATTTGTTTTGTCCAGCGTCATAAAATGCCGGCTAAAAACCAATAAACATACTGTGATACCAATCTTACTAATATTATAAATGCGAATGTTTAGATGGATGCTTGTTAGAAGATATCTCTAGAACATAGGCATGGATCTCGCTGAAATTTGGCATAGATGTAGAACATAGTCTGGACGAACACATAGGCTACTTCTAGGGTTTTTTTTTAACTCCGCGCGGACGGAGTTGCTGGCGACAGCTAGTATTAAGCAATACCTGTTCTTCATTTGTTTCAGCATGTTTTCTATCAGGTGATCCTGACTTCAAATACGATTCTAATGTGTACTTAGCCGCTTTCGTGACGTCATCATCTGAACCCTTAGGGAAGGAATATAACTTTCAAGTCAAGTATAGTGTGGCCAGTATCATTTCTATTTAGTATTTTTATAAATAAAAAAAGGTTTATTACTCGATGTTATTTCTTAGCTTTATATTGAAATTTTAACCTTAAATTAAAAATGAAATACTTCATAATTAAGTAGGATACATATATTAAATACTTACATCAGAGTTTGTAAGCTGTAGGTTTCGTTTGTAGGCGGCCTTAACAGCTTTTTGTATGTCCGGTAGTTTTTGTTTATCAATGTTTGTTCTCAATAACTTAGCCATCAATTTCTCTTCTTTCACTGAAAAACTTTGACTTTATACGACTTTTACAGTATAAAACAACGTGGAATACAACATGGGCTGGTTAGGCCCAAACCAATGAAAAACTAGATGTGTTTCGATTACGTTTTATCTTAACCATATGTCAAACCTTTATTTGCTTTATTTGCACACATCTTTGGTGGTACATTTAAGGGAAAAACACTCTTTTATAACTACGTTGATACATAGGAATCACAGGCGGTCAAAGCTTTAAAACCCGTGTTTAAAAACAATATGCAATTGTATTATTTGAAGTAAAATAGCATTTGGTTCTACCAGAATATTGTAGAATTATATTTGTCGATGTAATTGCTTTAAACTAAAGCTTTTGGTCTATTTGTCGCTTTAAAACTCTTACAAGCAGTCTGTTTAAGTTACAATAGCTTTTATAAATAATAAACATACTGAGTAACTTATTTATAAGCGATTTTTGTTTAAAAATTTTAACCACTTGATAACAATAGCGACATAGAAATAATTCCATGATAAGTATTTCTTGTATACAGGCTGTCCCAAAAGGTTACGTACATAGGAAGGGGGATGATAGGGGTGGTCACAAGGGTCACCAGTAAAATAAAATAAAAATCCCCTCTGGGTATTAAAAAAAAATAAATGGCATTTTTTAAAAACTTAAAAATTTTACACCTTCTGGGGCAATTTTGTAACCGATGACCTACAAATATTGCTATATTTAAAAAAATGTTATCGTCAACCCTTTAACAATATGAAAAAAAAACAATACAACTAACAAAGATTTTAAAGAAAATTAAAATTGCCCCATAAGGTGTAAAATTTTAAAATTTTTAAAAAATGCCATTTATGTTTTTAATACCCAGAGGGGTTTTTATTTTATTTTTCTGGTGACCCATGTGACCACCTCTATCATCCCCCTTCCTATGTACGTAACCTTTTGGGACACCCTGTATAGTTTCGACGACACAAACTTTATGTTCTAACGAAAATATTACACAGATAAAAAAAAACCAAAACCTTTATCTTTCTCTAAATATTGAATTATAATTGTCTTAGCTTCTACGATTTCTTCCTGTGTCAATCCAATTTTTCCCAGTTCGTCATCCAACTCCGGTTCGCAACCGCAGTTACAAATGCCTTTACATACATGTCCAGCAATGGTCAACGTTTCACGCGCAACCAACATAGCGGCTAGATAGTCAGCGATAAATTGGTACAGGTCCTGTGGTCTGGCTCGTAAGACCTAAAATGATGACAACAGATGATAAACAAATCTTTAGACACAGTTAGGAATTGTACGAGTTAAATAATTGTTCCGTAAAATAACAAAAAAATGCGTAACAGACCTCTCTAGAAATATCGCACATTAAATCCCTGAGGCCCTCAGGGAGTGCCAACTTGCAACTGTCCTTAATCTGGGACTGCAAAAGGTCCTGCATCTTCAACAAATCTATCCAATTTAGGTGACAACAAAACTAATAGATCGATCTAGACCTACTAGTTAACGTATTTTTTTTTATAAAATCTCTTTTAAACCAACTTACTGTGAAATTTCGAACACACAAAAGAAAAAAATTTAAGAAATAAAATATTTTTTTAATAACAACCAATAATATAAATAGATTTAAAATACAAATAATTTTGCATTCATCAATTAGAATAACGAAAGTAATAAATGAAACAGTAATTAAAGGTAAGAAAGTTAAGCAACATAAAATGTATCATCTTTAACGTCGACATTGTCTTGGTCTTCTATTTCTGCACTTGTCAGAGACGCGACCGAGGAGACCGGCGTGTAGTCAGGGTCTTTGTCATCTGCGGATATTGCTATTGTCAATTACAACAACTATAGTTCGATTAATTTATCTCACCCGGTGTATATTCTTGAAGGAAAACATCGTGATGCTGCACATATCTGAGAAGAGATTCAAAGATATGTGTGAAGTCAACCCGCACTTGGTCAGCGTGGTTGACTATGACCTAGTCACTCCTAACTTAGGGTAGGCTCCGAGCCCCTCGGTGGGAACGGGTAGTGAGCTGATGATTATGACATAATTTGAGTAGTTTTGAGGAGTCATAAAATATTTAATGTTTACCAAAACTATTTGGTATATCTTCAGGTATTTCTTGTAATACGTCATTTGTGATGTCATCGAGTGCCTCCTGTATCGCCTCCTGAATCTCAGGGAAATCGTCATCATCATTAGGAATCATTTCTGGTGGCATCTGTACATAAGAATTCGCTTTTGCATTAACTGTAAACATAACTAAGCTCTGTCTGTTCTAGCTATAAATTCCACTGGAGCTGTTTCGACAGTCATGAAAACGCTAGTGGAAATGTCCTTACAGTGGAGAATGATATCTTGCGAGCTGGTGTGCCGAGCGCGCGGTGGTCGAGGCTGTAGCTACGATCACTTGGCTGCTCTGTGAATACGTCCATAGCCTCGCGTTCCATACACAGCGGCTGTGTGTCCTCTATATCATCCTCCGGCCCACTGACATCTAGCGGTGATATTATTAAAAATAATCCCACTGACCTTTATAAATGGATAGGCGATTGCATGGAAATTACATTTCCTTCAGTCAGATTAATATGCGCCTATTGATGTTACGTCACAGTTAAATCTATCTATATTATTAGTTCGAATCCACACCACCGCTCCAAATCACTACCATCAGCACCAAAATGGCGGAAATCAAAAAGGCACAAAATACCACGTCTAATAGCCAGTCCATATAAAGAGGTCAGTCTTTCTGCAGCATTAAGAGTAATGCTACTTAATATGAAATGTCAACTGCAGCCATAAAATATCAATAAAAGAAAAAACCTCTTGATCTAGCATCAACTTGGACCATGCGTATTTCGGTCTTCATAGTTCCGCAGATGGGCCACGTGCCGGTCTTCCCGGTCTCGACCGCGCGACCTTCATCAAAGTCATCCTCAACGTGGGTCAGAGTCTTCGTAGGATGGTAACTGAGACCTAGAGTCGCGGTCGCCTGGTCTTCGAACATCGCGTACACGTTGTCTTCGCGTACTTTGATTTTCTATTGAAAAAGAGTGTGGTTATTACATTGAGATACATTCGCATGACTGTTGGACCAAATATTGTCATCCCTCACTTTCTCTTTGAAAAAATAGAGACAACAAGAGTCACTGCAGTCGGAACTCAATTACTGACTGTTGTGACGTCATACGTTGAGTTGTGTGATACAATGCCACATGAAAAACATGAGAGCGAGTTACGAAACAGTTGTTATCTTGTTTCCATTGACAAAATATTTGTATAAAAACATTAGTTATCTGTTCTCTTAGAGACAAAGAAAGTGAACGTTTCGTCAGTGGACACACTTGAGATATATATGGTTTGAACCACTAATACATGATCTCTACTCGGTAACTCACAATGAGCGGTCCAAGGTTAATCTCCCTGGAGCCCCCGATGTCAGGCGTAGACCCTGGCGCCGACTCCTGCGGGCCACTCCTCCTTTTCTTCGGTTTTAAGTGCTTCAAGAGATTTCTCCGCACATGATAACCTCTGTACGCGGCCTGTAAATTACAAACATTTAAAACAAATTTGCGTAATTCTGAGGGCCCATCTGGTACCGACGTGTGAAGACATGCGGTCGCAGCTAACCGCGAGCCGCCATGGAGTTGGAACCTTATAATACCTGTATTCTCTCCGAGGCTCTGTGGAGTTCGTGCAGGCTTGGCTTGGTCTTCTTGTAGAGCGCGAGGGTCCGCTCTGCCGCTAGCTGCCATGGCTCATCACCACGCATCGATGTGCTCTGATATAAACATTTTACAGGTTCACCATAACATGATATGTTGATGACACTCAGGGGATCTATCCGGAATTTGTATGAGACTTATATAGGCATGGCCGTTGAGGGCATTGTACAAATCTAATACAAATTTAGTAGATGATGTTTACGTATAATTTCACGCAAATTTTCGTGCTAGGCCCTCTGATCTTTTCTCGTCACTGTCATTCTATAAAATAGGCAAGGTATTTTGTAGAACAATAAATCCGTTATCTGCTTTCCATTCTTATAAACAATCACAGAGCGGACGTGATTGCGAGAAAGCTGAGCTCTTAATTAAAACTATTTAAGATATACAACCGTTGTTGATAAAAACTTCTAAGAACAAATATAACGATAAGTCTTAAACTAATAGACCAGTATACTTTGAACTATTTATAAAATGTCTTATAAATATTAATTTAGCAAAAACGCAAACGCTTTTTAAGGTATAAGATTAAAAAAAAATCAAAGGGTAACTAAATAAGATTGCAATAGGTCGCGGCTCCAAATGTATTAAACAGAATTTACAATGAGTAACAGTAATTTTATTAATTTTTTCGAATATCCAATGTCAGAAACTATGGTTACCAAACCATTTTTTTAGTGTGTGTTAGTAAGATAGTGACTTATAAAAGAAATTATTATTTATTTATTAATTTAGGATTTAATTCTATTAATTCTTATAGTTAACTTACATGTTCCATTAATTTCTTTTTGTAGACATAATCTTTATAAGCGTTCCTTACAATCTGACAAACATTTGCCGCCATTTCTTCGTCCAGAGGTACACTCGACAACATTTTCTTTAATATATCCGATTCTTTAATATTCTCTGGAAATAAAACTTGTCTACTAATTTAAAACACGTTATCAATAAAATTAATTTAAGAAATAACACATTTTATGGTTTACTTAAAATGCATGTACTGTGAAGTTTTTTGCCGGTATTTTACCGCTAAAGCAATATTTTGAAAGACATTTACATCTTGAAATGACAAAAGTTGGTAAATATTGTAAAATACTGTAAAATATGGAGTATACAATAGTTAGGGAAACAGTGGCCCTACACGAATATTTGTAACAATCCCTTTCTTATCATCATCGTCAATCATGTTAAAATTTGTCAAGATTTTTTGTGTATTTAACGCCCGATAGAGGCGCTGCTATTGGCGCGCACAAATAATCGAGTGCTAGTACTTAGTAGGTAACTATCAATTGTTTTTTTAATTGGTCAAAACAACGTAGCATGCAAAGTTCAAGGCACTTCTGTAACTAGAACACCGTTAACATATTCAACTGTACCTTTATCATCGCTGGTCTCGACAGTTTCTAGCTCGTCTTTTATGATTTGCGCGAGAGTCTCCGCTGAGGTCCGGTCTAGACCAAGCTCTATCAAATGCTGGGAGACCGACGGTCGACAGTCGCACAAATCCTCTAGGATCTTGACCGCCATTACGCCGTGCTCGCGCGTTATTAAAAGTACTGATAGATAATTGCTGATGAATTCGTGGATGTTCTTTGGTTGTTCACGAAGTACCTAGCTCATTATAAGATTTTTCATTATTATTGACAATTTAAACTAATTTTTAATACGCTGATAATGACTGTATTATGGCTTATGGTTGTAGTTAACTATGTCTTCAGCAAAATCACCATTGGGTACTTAATAAAATAAATGTGAAATCAGATTATGTCATATAAGTAAACATATAACGAACTTGTAAGTATTTTTATATCGAATTTGATAAATAAATAACCCTTTCATTGCAGTTGTCTACACTTAAGCTATCACAGTAAATATGCATTTGTACTTCTCTAGCAATATCCGCCATTAGTTCCTTGAGTCCTTCTGGTATTGTGAACACATTGGCACAGCCATGCTTCTGCAGTAACTCGTTCATCACGCCAATAATCAAAACAAATCAATTATTGATTTTATTTTTGAAGAAGCTGTTACGTCAAAAATCTGACACATGTTTGACATTTTATGCCAAATATTTTTTTTCAAAAAAGAAGTCTCAAGGTACATTTTTATTAATATTATTTTAAAGTTATTATTAACGTTGTGTTTATTTATATCATTATTTTATTATTAGGAAATAACTCAAATACAAGACAGGAATACAACTGTAATTTAAAAGTTACAACAACGCCTGTGGAATATAATAGCAAAATTGTATAATTGTGAGTTTTATATTATTTTGTGATCAGAATCACAATTGAGATATAAAACCACGCTTATAATACTTTTGCTTCGATTATTGTAACAAGTGACTATTTAAATTCAACAAACATTATTTTTTTTAAATTCAAACAAGCAAAACATGTTGAATTACATTTTATAAAATTGTTTCATTGAAATAAATTTTTCACTTCGGTTATAGTCCACTTATATTTAATACAAAATACAGTAAGCACGATTGATATATAAGTCTTTGTACCTAGACTAATCATTCTAACAACTCTAGTCTATTGTTACAGTCATTCGATCCTGTCTGCGCAAAGGATTAGTAAATCCATAAAAAAGCAAAGCTGCGGTTTGTTACACGCAATTATTTATCCAATAAAATTAAACAGAGATTACAAAATTAACATCCAAACAACAAGAAAAAAAATTCAAACTGCTTATATGCTATTTAATACTTATTATAATTACATATATCTTACAAATCAAATGTAATTGAACAATAAAATTATGATGATTTTTATTGTTATTTACTAAACGACAATAGATGGCGTAGCTATCTTATTACGGTAGCCATTGTTTATTTAGCCGTTCCTAATTAATTTATTTTGTCTCACGAAAGTTTAAACAATGTAAAATTAGTTAATTATTTTAATATTTCATAATCTTGTAAAACAATAGTGTAATCTAATCTAGAATGATGTACATACTTGTATAATATTGAAAGCATATTCAGTTTTTTTTCTCTAATTATAAGACGAAGTTCATAATCGTGGTAGTTTTGTTTATTTTTACTTTTTAATTAATTGACGGAAATAATACAATCACCCGCCTTTATCATAAGACATACAAAAGTTATCTTTATTTGTATTAATACTTCTTTGTTTGATAAAACGCTTTACTAGGGCATGATTGTACGTAATTAATATTATATTGTACCTTTTTAGCACAAAATTCAAAGATTCGATTCCTAGCTGAGAATGAATGCAAATTAATTTATTTGTCACCATTACTTCAACATTGGTTGCCGATTATACACATTTTGTGTAGCAATATCGATGAGTTTTCCCCAACTTCCTGGTAATTTTATTTTATTACACGATAAATACTTACTAAACTAAGATAACAGCATTATAAATTTAAAAAATTTATGCAAACCAAATTCGCATTTTTATATTTTCATTAGCTTTTATTCTGTTTTTGTGTTTAACATCTCAATTTATCTTTATTAGTCTTTCGTAAATAACGTCTTTATTAGTTTTGATAATATACATTAACTTCTTAATTACTATCTTGAAATTTCTTAAAATTAAAATATATTAAAAAGTTTTGTTCAATAGGAAGATTTTGGGTAAAATAAAATCTGAATATGGCAACATTTAAAAAGCCGCAATACAGATTATAAATGTCAGCGGAGTTGATCACAAGTTGACAAACGCTGCACGAGCGCGCGCGTTAAATGTGTTGGAATTCATAGGTGTGTGAAATTTTGTCCTTACGATAAAAGTGTGTGTAATTATTTTAAACTCACGAAACAATAAACATTTCGTAATTATGTGCATACGGTGGTAAATCTGTACGTGCTTTAAATACCAGCTTTCAATTCATATTGTGTTTTGGAGGGAAACAGTGACAACAAATTATTGTTTATAAATAAACGGAATATTGACGGATCAATATCTTATGATATTGTTATGATATTTACTTAAGAATTATTTTTGTAATAAAAGTAAGTGTATTAAAAATAAATAAAAAATGGAGGTATCAACAGCAAAAGCAATATCGATGGTTGCTTTAGGAGTCGGCAGTTTTATTACCGGTATGATACCGGCTTGCTTCACAGAGGGAGCGAGACGGAGACATCCTCTTTTCATTTCTACACTCCTATGCTTCGGAGCCGGTGTTCTTCTGTCAACTTCTTTAGTCCACATGCTTCCCGAAGCGCGGGAAAAGTTACCAAAGTATTCTGAACTGATGTTATGCATTGGATTCTTCATCGTTTACTTTGTTGATGAGATGGTGCATTTGTTTTATGGCGGTATGGGACATAATCACCAAGGATCTAGGTATGGAAGTGGGGAAGTTACTAGTTTACTTTCTCATGGTAACGATGGTGAAATGGACAGATGCTGCGGGGATAATGGTAACCAGAGGATTTGTCATGTTAACCACACGCCACCGTGCAGTAGAAGTTCATCAGGAGTGATCGGTCTGCTGTGTGCCTTGTTTGTGCACAGTCTGCTTGAAGGATTGGCGATTGGATTGCAAGAGACTACTTCCCAGGTTAGTTTATTATTTTTTGTTAGTTTATATAAGAGACTGATGATTCATAATACCAATACGGTTCTTCCCCCACTGAGTAGCTTATTCACAAGTCAAATCTTACTAATATTATAAATGTGAATGTTTAGATGGATGGATAGATGTTTATTTGAAGGTATCTCAGGGACGGCTCAATGGATTTCGCTGAAAATTGGCATAGATGTAGAACATAGTCTGGAAGAACACATAGGCTAGTTATTGAGTTTGATTTTAATTCGTTGCGGACGGAGTCAGGGGCGACAGCTAGTGGTACTATAATTTAGTCATACTATGCGTTTACACGCTCTTCTTGCATCTTTGTGTGGTGTCTTTGTTTCAATGGCGAGAAATTAAAAACTAAAAGATGTTTGTTATGTATAAGACCAAGTAAATTATTCCATGGTTAGCCCATTGTTATAGATTGTGTAAAAAAGTTTTTGTTACGTTTATTATTATTAACGCAAACACTGTGTCGAATTCAAAGACATGTTACTAATTATGGAACTGTATGAAGTTTATGTAAGAAGTATGAAGAAAATTATTGGTCGCAGCGTAATGTTATATAGCCTAAAGCCTTCCTCTATAAATGGACTATCAAACAAAAAAAGATTTTTTCAAATCTGACCAGTAGTTCCTGAGATTAGCGCGTTTAAACAAACTCTTCCGCTTTATAATAATAGGATATTAAAAAATTAGTTTTGTCTGTACATGTTGTACGTACGTTGATTAATGGTACGTATCGAACGCTAAATAATTTATAGATTTTCGTATAAATGTCAAATATTCGATTTGAATACCTCGTTTGATATTCATTAATTTTGTATCACAATTTATGTAATTAAATAGCTATTTAATAATAATTAGGCCATCAATTATAGTTTTACCAATTTGCTAAATGTGAGCACAGTTATATCTTTAATAATATATTCTCGATTTGACAAAGATAATTACAGGAATGATGATATATTTTGTACATAGATTTTGGTCTCTGAAACCCACGGTAAGTACAAATTGTAAGAACAAAGCTGTACGACACACCTTGAATGAATTCTCAAATCTTGCGCAAAAATCAGAAAATTCGAGATAATTTCAAAAATAGTTCTTATTGTTTATAACTTCACAGGTCATTTTTCATTAAAATCATTAACAAGGATGTATGGACAATACATCGAGCCTGTAATTTAATCTCTCTGAATGTCACGGACTGCGAGCGTGACCGTATTTCCTTTCATACGAATATCGCTCAGGCATAAGTTTTTTATCTATACATATAACAAAATTGGAGTGTCTGTATGTAATATAAAAATTCATATTTCGTGCACATGATTTGAGTTGTTGATAACGATAATATTTTTGTCTGTCTGTTCACAAATCCGTGTACGTTCCGGGTAAACTCAGAAACGACTGGGCCGATTTTGACGGGATTTTTGTTTAATTCGTACGCTGACGAAATCCTAATCTTACTGAAGTCAAATACGTGTTATGTATTTTCACAGAATAGTATTATTATTTAAAGTGACTTGACCTATATTAATTCAATAAGAAATACTTGAGATAACGGTTTTATAATGAAACTAGCGGACTCGACAGACGTTGTCCTGTCTACACGTCTTTAATTTGAAAATTTCAATATTGTTTAAAATTTGACACTGCGATGGTAGCGCCGTCTGTCGGATCCAATGTAAAACATTCCAAAATCAACAACTACTAATAAATTAAAAATTAATTAAAAAAATATTGTCCAGCGGACAAAATTGTGAATCTAAACCATTCCCAGATCCCCTTGAACACATACAAAAAATTTCATCAAAATCGGTCCAGTCGCTTGAGAGAAGTTCAGTGACATACACACTCACAGAAGAATTATATATATAAAGATATGTAATCTTTGCCATTAATAAAATTTAAGTGTCTGTACTTAATATTAAAAAAATCATATTTCGAACACATGTATTTGAGTTGTCGATAACGATGTTAATTTTTTTTTAATTTTGTCTGTCAGTTTGATCGCGATTGTTCCGCGTTAACTCCGAAGCGATTGGGTCGATTTTGACAGGAAGGCAGTTGATGCTTACGGGAATATTATGGACTACTTTTTTTTAATTCCTCGTTGACCAAGTCGCAGACGACTGGCCAGTCTTCATAATTTTTTTCATAAATACCAAGCTAAGCATATCCTAAAACATATTGCCATCCTTCTTTAAACAAGACTATTATGTTTTGATACAAGTGTTTTGCAGTGGAAACGGATAGACTGTATAGAATGAAAAGTAGGCGATTGGTATTCGTACGCTTACAAAATGTAACCTTGTATGAAATAACGAAAGGTCTGTGCATGTAACCTTTTAACGAATATATTGTTCAACGAAATATACATTGAAGTATTGACACCATTGAGAGAATTCATAAACTTTATTCAGGGGGGCTAGTATGAATATATGTGACATTCGCTATCGTACCATCATCGTCAATTATGTTGAAATTAGTACGAGATTTTTCCTGTACTTAACGCGCTGTACTAATACATTTGTCACAACAAGATGGCGATTATCGTAAACATTTGTGCTACCTTCATTGGTTCGTTTTCAAATTCACAGATGACTGTCGCTTTATTTAAATCTAACATCAATAGTACATTCTTAATTTAAAATTCTTCCACTTCTGTCGTTTTGTCTTCAGTTAAATTATGTACATTAGTTTTATTTGATCAAAGAAACGGTCTAAGGAATCGCGGTATTAAAATCACCCGAAACTAATAAACAATTATAAAACTCATTGATTTCTTCTCTGCTTTCGCTGCGCCGCTAACGGTTGATTTCTGAGACCCAAATCTCTGTACAAAATATATTCCTCTTCTACAATCTATCTATGTTTGACAGAACAGAGTTAATAATATGTTTTAAACGGGGATTTTGGCTTCAGAAACCTGTGCCTTTTTCGTGTACATTCATTAGTTGTCTTTTGTATTTCCAGGTGCTGCTCTTGCTAGGCGCAGTGGCAAGTCACAAATACGTGGTCGGATTCTGCCTGGGCGTGGAGTTGTGTGCTAGCTTCGCCCGCCGGCTCTGTTTGCATTTGACGTGCGTGCTTCTATTCAGTGGTGGCTCTGTTGTCGGTATTGGCCTGGGCGCCGGTATGGATGCGTTTAGTTCAATGAAGGATTCTGCTGCTGTGCCTATTATGCAGGTTAATATTGTGATGTTTTTATGATGATTTTAAATGATTTAGTAATTATGATATGTCATCAATTGTTTTTACTCTCGGAATACTATAATGTTAAGAAAGTAAGGTAATATGTTTAAGTTTTTTTTTTATTTCATAAGGTGGCAAAAGAGCAAGCGGCCACCTGAAATCGCTGAAATAGCGAAGTGACCGTTGCCCATAGACATACGCAATTGCATATGCGTTGCCTACCTTTAATCGACGGAGGACAGGATGCACAGAAAGAAAATATTTTCTCTTTCCATGCATCCTCTCATCCGGAAAGTCCACTTCCACTTCCCAACCCTTCCTCATAAGAAAAAGGTTGGGAAGAGAAAGAGGACTAAATTAGTCCTCCGGGACGCACACTCATCGGACGAAACGCGGAATTGCTTCCACTTGACGCCTGTATTCTGTGTGGTCGTGGTATTTCACCGGGCGAGCTGAGACAATTCGTGCGAAGATGTTAAAGCGGGCTCTACCGCTGTTTATAGAGGGAATTTTCAGTTAGCAAATATTAACATCATAATTAAAAAGTAAATGATTGAATTGTGTTCTTTATAGTTCTAATTAATAAGATTTAATATTAAATTAAAATTGTTTTTGATTAGATAAAGCGCGTGATTATAGTTTTAAAGTTTGATATGTGATGCCATAGTTTAGTATTTTGTTTCAATCGTCTCATTTGATTTTAACTCATTGTCTGCAAAACAGGTTTACCTGCAATATAACAAAATGCGGGTTCTATTTATATTTAAATGAAAAAATGCATACTATATTGCTAATGAAGCTTCGGTTTAGTAGTTTATTTTTAAAATGATATTCATATTATTATGTTGGTATAACGACAATTCTTTGTTGGTGGTAAGGGTTTAGACGTGCATTGGCTTTGAAGCGATTCAATAAAGAACTTCAAAAATGTATGAAACTAACGTGATAATCCCTTATTAAAAGTTATTGTCTGTTCGATATACTTAAGTTCGTTATGGAATCGCATCGGAGCGAACTTTGTCTAACCCCCTAGTTCTCTATAAGAAGCCAATTAGAAGAATAAATTTCATGGATAGCTTTATGCAGTCGACAGCAGCATCTAGTTAACTTGGTGGAGGCATATTTCCAGCGACACTGATTGCTTGAATCTGTTTGTATACGGCTTCTCTGATAACTTCAAGCTTCTTTGTGAATATGGTGCAGGCGCTGGCTGCAGGCACTCTGCTGTACGTGACAGTGAGCGAGGTGCTCCCCCGGGAGCGCGCGGCGTGGCATGAGCGGCGGCGAGCGGCGGGCGTGTCACAGCTCGCTGCGGTCGCTGTCGGCTTCGCACTTATGTACATCACCACGCTCTATCTCGGTGAGTTATTACAATATGAATAATGCATTTTGAATAGATGTATGGATTTTTTTAAACTAACCTAGATAAAATGTGGAATTAAGATAGAATATATTCAATAATAAAAAAAAAAAACTTTATTGTTTTTCTTCAATGGACAGGGGTCTGGTGTCCAAACTAAGGTGACACCATTAAACCTGTGTTATGGATCACTAGGCCTCCGCTCCAGAGACCAAAAAATAATAAATAAACACATAATAATCGACATATTTTTATGAATAGGGAGGGTATAGGTACTTTAATAATGGACTTTAATAATGGACTTTAATAAATGACATTTTTTGAAACCATAATTCAATGTTGGCGTCCCCATCAGAGGCACTGCATAAATAAGTTGCTATAAAACATTTATGTTGTTCAAAAACTGGACACATAGAAAACTGTATAAAAAATAAAATAAAGCGATCTACATCTAAACAAATCTTGTATAACATCGTTGAGGAAAAACAGCATGTAAATTGTTTTATACGGATAAATGTTCCACTGATTTGTCCTGTCTCTGTGTTGCACATTTACGGTCGCAATAGTGACTTGAATATAAACAAAGTAAATCTCGTCACAAACACAAATAGAAAATGATACCTTTGCCACGTTTTGTCTTATGTTCTGTACGTCTCAGACACCACGTGTAATACGACATAGTAGAAGATCGACTAATATATTTATTACTAAGATAAGAGTTAAAATCCTACCAAATTTATAAAATTATATTATACATCTGTGTCATAGTTTATTTTTTAGTGGAGCTAAGAAGCAATGATAGAATGGAATATGAAGGAACATACGCTTTTTTTTAATTCCGTTTTTTAATTTCACATTTTTGAATTCGATCGACCTTTTATAATTTTTTGGTCAATATACATATAAGGATCATAGCAATAGTGTTATTCTTTATCGTGACACTAGCAGTCGCACGCGACATCCTCGCGGAGTTCAAATAGAACATAATTAGTGGCCTATGTGTTCTTCCAGATGTATGTTCTATATGTATACCAAATTTCATCGAGATAAACGGAGTCGTTCTGAACTTTCGCATTTATAATATCATTAGTCATAATTATCATCATCATCATCAGCTCACTATACGTCCCCACCGAGGTGCTCGGAGCCTACACTAAGTTAAGGGTGACTAGGCCATAGTCAGCCACGCTGGCCAAGTGCGGGTTGACTTCACACATATCTTTGAATTACTTCTCAGATATGTGCAGGTTGCATATTAGTAAGAAATATATAATCAATCGGTTGCATTACTACAGTTATAATTGGTGATATAATAATTCAATCTCATATAAATGTATAAATATAGGAGTGTTTCGATATGTTTTATATAACCTTGTATTCCCGGAGTTTAAATATTTGTAATATGATGATAATGTTTACTGTTAGAATTGATAGCGGCTTTGTGCGGGAACCTTCGTATTTTGATAACGAGGCAGGTGATACAACATGTTGGACAACATGCATATCGTTTAATAAAGGAAACTTTGTTTATTCGTATATAGAAAAATTAGTTTCAGGGTTATCAATTTGCCCTTATCCCTACGGAGGGTCGGCACAGTATGTCCTCAATACACCTCTATCAGCCGTCATATCTGAATCTATCCCTTTCCTATGCGTATCCTCTTTCTCACAGTCATTCCATACTTTTTTGGTCTTCCTCTACCTTTGTATATACGTGACTTGCGCTTTAAAATTAAACTCATTTTTAAAAGTAATACTAGTAATTGTTTTGTAACAATAGATGGCGCTGAGATCAATTTAATCAAATTAGTTTAACTACTTGACCACAGATGGCGGTAGTGATATTAGTGAATGTATTCATGCATTTGGTGCCGAGATTCCATAAATTACTTTAGGCGTAATAATGTTTTTTGAGTTTCATACTTTTTTATTTTTTTTCAGATGAGGATGTTTAACAACGTAAGTAAATCAAGACAAGTTTAGTAATTAAGTACTAAATAATTTTAAGTTGAAGGACCGGAGTGATTGACAATAAAACATTTGTGTATTTCAGAGTTTTATTTTAATTGTGATTTCGATGTCAACAATATGTTATAAGTATAGTATTTGATATGACTGGATTTTGACACCACAGTTTGGTTTGATTTATTTGTAAATAGATATAAAAATAGTTTACAAGGTATTTGTTAACATCAAATATATTTTTAAGGTTTTATATGACTGTTAGACTTTACGATGAAATGTTTTTAGATTTAAGAAATAAATAATAAAAACCAAACCATGTTATCATTGAACCTAATTCGGAGTACGAAGAACCAATTTGTAAGTACATAAATTATGTATATGTGTATTTTCATGTAACAATAAAAATAACCCTTTCTAGGGTATTGCATGGATTCGATATAAGATAGGTTACAAGTTATGAAAGAAATTGTCTATAATTTTTTTAACATGATCCCTATCCAATTTGATACTCCATTGGTTTAGCTTCTGCACAAACTTTCTTCCAGGTATTTATATATAAATCGCTTAAATACATTTGTTAAATTATAATACATGGCACCGTTGTTACGTTTAAATTTTTATTTATTTTAAGAAATAACGCCATCTATCGAGCGGAATCTGTTACATTTTGCTATCCGACAACAGATGGCTCTGACAGTTCAGACGGGAAATACGTTAGTTTCGCACTGTTACGAAATACGTTAAATAATCTCAGTCCACAATACTATTTCGCGTTAATATTTACATCGATTAACATTGAAGCGACTTCATTATAAACTAAAATCCATACTGAATAGCGGAATACCTCGTATTATTTAACAGTATAAATAAATGAATTAATGCTTAAATTAAATATTAAATACGTTAAAAGTATTACAAAATAGAAAATAATACAGATCTTTGACTCGACGTACTTATATATCTAAAAGTAAGTACAATTACTATATGACAAAATATTAATACAAAAAAAAAGTTATCTTTGAATAAATACTCTTAATTAAGAAGGTAAGAGAGAGAGAAGAGAGCATTGCAAATGGAACTTTAGTAGGACATCACTACGTCACATTTTTCCCTGGAAATATGTCAAAAAATATTATGGCAACATTTGCTTAAGTCAATATAACCTATAAGTTGCTTTGCTTTTTAATATTTTTCCTTTTTTATTTATGATCTTTATTCATAATTTATAAATGTCTGACGATAAATAAACAGCGTAGATAATCTATACAAAATAATTAATTATTGTGTCGCAAGTTTCCTGATACATTTGCATTTTAATAAAGTTATTTAAATAAATATTATATCGTCTACAATTTTATTTAACGACAAAGATATAAATAATAATAAACACTTTGTAGTGATGTCCGTGGAAATAATATAGTTTCAAAATTCGGTAACTGTAAAATAACTTTAATGCCAACAAATAAAAAATAAAATTCGCATTTTAACCAGATATAAACAGATTTTATTTAAAAATATGTAAAATATATTTTTAAATTTCCTTTTTAAACTACAAGGAACTGTATTATACGAATCGTCTTGATTGAATATATTTTGTTATCTGTGTGTTTTGACAATATGACAGGTTTTGCCGCCATTTTTATTTTTACCTGTTTGAACTTTAAAATTATAACAATCATTAATATAGATTTCCTAAAGCATCTTACTGCTATAAGTTTGTGAAAATTAGATATAAGTTTGATTAGTATTGTTGGTATGAAGTAAAAATAATTCGGCGGCGAATTTTACGTGCGCTATTGAATAAAATGAATGCGATTTTGTAATGTTGGCATGTCGGTGTACAGCAATAAGGCGATAAGGCACGGCCGCGGTTATGAGCTAAGAAGCGTAATAGAATAGACTTGAGTTCCGAAAATAAATACATTGAAATACATCAACCGATAGCGGCTCCTGACTCGGCATCGGTAACGTGGGATTATTTATGTTGTGCCGTATCTACTCGTTATTATGTCTACGTACGAGTTTACGATTTTGGATTTAGATGCGTATAAATTGTGAGGTCAAGGGTTCCATTGAATATGAAGGATTTTAATTGAATTATGTGTGTACAGTTCGGTGGTTTAGTCGACGATATCGGTAACAGACCTACCGATCACACTACCTGACAGACTATTTGAACTTGGGTATGCGAAATGCTTAAGATGAAGTCAAATAGCTACTTGCGAAGACAATATCGAAACGATACGACACAACAGTGATAACTATACTAAATACAATTTGTTCAATGTCAACACGAACTGTGTCACTGCACTGCACTGCACTGCACCGCACTGCGCCGCACTGTGCACCACTCGTCAAGTGTCATCGTCCTCCTCTTGGCGGCGGTTCTTCCTCCTCTGTCGGTGGCGCTCGAGACGCTTGCGGTGCGCGGCTTTGCGCGGCGGCTTGATCTGACACTCGCAGCCGGCGCGCACTATCACGTAGTCCATCGACCAGCCGCCGGGCACTGAGAAGTGACCCTCGTTGCGCTGCCGGTGCGGCACCTCGGTCGTGTACCGCACCAGAGCGTACGAGTACGAGTACTTTTGCACACACTTGGAGTGGTTGTAGAGCCGCGAGTCGACGAAGCGACACGGCATGTCCTTGACGCCTGGTGCACAAGACAGCTCGTACAACCGCTGTGTGTTCTCGCCATCCTTGTATAGCTCAACGTAGAGGCCGGTTGGCGTCTTGCCGCCCTTCGTCTCCACCATCTGCACGACGGAGGGGCAGCACTCGACCTCGTCGCGCGCGGCTCCTTCGCGCCGCAAGATGGCCTGCATCTCGCGCCAGTGCGACCGCTTCCACGACGTCGCCTCCATCTCCTCCTCCGTCCTGTAATACACAATTTACACTGCTGTATTCTTGATCAAATTAATTATATTGCAATAAGGATGGAGCAATATTTATTCGTAATAAATTTGTATTATTTTTAATAAGCTCACAGAATATTATAAGTGATTTTGACTGGTTTTGGATCTGAAGCATTCGGATAGTAAGATTTTTGGGTTCAAGTGTATATTAAGCAATTAATCAATTAATGATTTTATTGTTTTATTAACAGCAATAGTGGCAGTTTGCTGCGCTTTGGTTGTATGAGTTGTTAGGGTGTTTGAAGTATTTGTTTACATGGAGTTGGTGTACTTGTGGTGCGCGGGCGCGCGGCGCACGCGGCTCGCGTTGCCCGCCACGGCGCCCAGGTACTCGTCTGCGCCCGCCACTGCCCCACACAGCACCTGCACGCACAAAAACACACAAGCATTACTTAAAGTGCGTTTCCAAGGTCCTGATTTTGCGGATACATCTATGAAATTCCGGGAAATGCGTCATTGTGATTAAGGTAGACTATCCACTTTGGGATCAAATACAATTGTAATTACACTTCAATTATCAATATCTGTTCACCCGTTTAGGGTACAATAGAAGCCACAATGAAATGGTAGTCAGTGGGGTATTAAAAACGTCAACTTAAGTTATTATAAACTTGTCAACATCTATAGCAAAACCAAATGTTCACAATAGATGGCGGTTTTATTGATTACCTAATCCATAGAAATAGATGGCTATCATTAAATTCAAATAGTTATCTGCAAACCATAGATTTAGAAATAGTTGCAATGCAAATGTAGGGACATGAAATAATCAATTAGATAAGATTTGACGAAGTTAACGCAGATGAGATTACAAAGATTTATTGTTGGATGTGAATTTTGTTGGTGTCAGTAGACAGCGGATATAGTCATAAGAGTAGCGGGTAATTGAAACTCCTAGTAATTTATTATATTTATAATAACATATAAATAATTGTACATTGATAATATCAATTATAAATTAAAATTGTCGTCAATATTGTAATTTTTTTTTATATCATAAGGTGGCAAAAGAGCAAGCGGCCACCTGAAATCGCTGAAATAGCGAGGTGACCGTTGCCCATAGACATACGCAATTGCATATACGTTGCTTACCTTTAATCGATGGAGGAGAGGATACGGAAATACCCGTCAATGGTAGACAAGACTTAATACCAACACTTCAACATTCTAATGACTAACTTAAGCATGAACTTAGGTCCACAGATTATCCTCTTGTTGATCTCTGCCTACACCACAATGGATTTACTTTAATAACATCTACATCCAATTAGATAAATCCCATTTATTTGTTCTTGTTAGTCATTGAAATATTGAAATCAATTGCATATATTTGCATATCGCTATTTAACGTCGAATGTAAACACACCCTTATGACTTGCGAATTCCATTCATGTCGACCAACAAACAAATAATCAGCATGAGAATTATAATTGCCTTTAATATTTAAGTCTAGTTACGTATAAGGCATATCTTACACTATAAGCCTTTAAGCTACTGAATTATTCGCTTAAAATCAAATAAAAAATTATGTCCTTTGACCTGTTGAAAAATCTTTTAACCTGTTGTATGCAAAAACTAAAAATATGTATTTACGAGGCATTTATTGTGCTTTTCATTACATACTACTCCAACCAAAATATATCGGTTAATAATTGTAAAAGATTAATCATTTCTCGAAAGATGCAAGATTAAAAAATTACGGTTTTTGTGATTTCCATTCCTGTAATAGTGTGTACGTGCCCTTATATTTGCTATTATGTCGCGAATTGTCTCCAAAGATTTGATAAGTGTCGTGAAATAGTTATGGTCGCGTTTACTTCATAATTTAAGCTTATCTCAGCTGTACCTTAGTGATTAGTGTCTCTAGGTCCTGGGTTCAAATGCTAATGTTACAACAATGGCCACAACTGTCTAAGTATTACGCGATTAATTGATTTAAGCTCCTGTTATACGAGTATGATAATTAATTTAACAACAAAATGTGATTTCGTTAAAATTTAAATAATTTAAGGTTCAAAATCACGGCTGTGCATAGGGGTTAGTCAAAATGCATTCGCTTCATAGCGATTCCATAGCGAACTTAAAAATGTATGGAGCGAATGCACTTTGTCTGACCGCCCTGGTGATAATTTTTAACGCATAAAAAAGGTTATTTTGCACTACACTCGCAGATGCTGGAGGCCATTTTTCTTACTTTAAATCGAGTTCTAGTTAAAGCTTCTTTAAAGTTAAATATATGAATTTATTCACATAATCTGGAAATATATAAAAAGCCCTAGGGCTGACCCCTACTGTTCTAACGCTTGTTAAATGAACTTCAAGTTTACTACAGTATTGCGTGCTTGCTGCAATAGCTAGGGGTGACAATTGCACAATATTTATTGTGACATATAAAATGCATTTTATAATCTCACTAGTTTCTGTAATCCGTTAGTTCATGAGCAAATACGTTTTAGTTAGAGAAGGCTTCTAGAAGCATTTCATAATTAAACTATGGATTTTTTATACTTCGCAGTAATAGACCTTGAAATGAAGATATTTAGGTAAAAATTCGTAGTACCTTAGTACATATTTAATTCAAATAATAGTAAATTAACCAAGCCGCACTTGGCAAGCGTAGTTGACTATGGCCTAATCACCCCTAACTTAGGGTAGGCCCGGAGCTCCTGGGTGGCGACGTATAGTGAGCTGATGACGATGAATAGTAAATTAAAACTTTTTTGTGTTTATTTATGCAAAAATTGCCACATTTTTTTATATACGTAGACAGTGTGAGATTAAAGAGAAATAATGTGAGAGGCGTTTCCGACTTTAGCGTCCGCCCATGTCTGTCGGTATTACGTAAATACGTTATATTAATCGTAGCATAATTAAACGTTTCAATTGCGACATACGTTCATTATTTTATAATTCGTATTTGTCGTGTTGTCTAATGCAAGGGATTAAGATTCAAATTCGTATGACAAATAATTGTTATATTTAAATAGATAGTAAATCGGACCAGACAAAACAATCGGTTTAGGTTACGTCAAAAAATTAAACTTAGTACTACAAGTTCTCGAAGTTATTTTGGTTGTTACAAGATATTTTTAAAGTTAATTTGTTTTTTTTTTAAATTTATTTACAACTGGCTTGTTGTAAAAAAAAAAATAGCTTTATTTTTTATTTCTTATAAATATTTATCTCTGTTTTCCTTTTGAATCCATTATTTTAAAAGATAAAAAAACAATAAGCTTATATTATGAGTCAGCATAGTTTTGTATTCGATTTATTAATTGAAATTAAAAATTATTAATATCTGTTGTAAGAGTACATTTGTAAAAACCAGTCATATTTGACTTGCAGTTTTATTTGTTCGAGTCAACTTCGATTTTATTTCGAGTTCTACTAAAGTGAGTTCATAGTAGTGGTTACGGGTGTGGTGTCAAAAGTGTTATGGCATGGTGGCAAGCAGACACGGCGACCCATTTCTATCAATCTTGTTAGTCTGGCGCATTTAAACACGGAACCCGGCAATGCTTTGTTGTCCGAATGTCGGACACACGCCGGCAATGGTAACAGTGGCCATAGCGAATAGAAATAGAATTACCATACCTAATTGGACCAGATTTATGACCAGCATGGTACATGTAACATTTTACGTGTGTAATTTTGTGCAGTGAAATATTAACTACAACTATAGATGAATATAGGTTTTACGTATTTCAGTGATGAATTTAAAGACATCAAAATTGCAAGGTCTAGCATATAGATGGAGAATATATTCGCGGCTTAAACTAGTCTCAAATTATCTCTATATATAACTAGCTTCAAAAATTAACTAGATATAGTAGTTTTCAAATATCTTGGCGGCTCATAACTTAGTGCATTTAGCTACGCAGACCACAATGTAATGCACGCTGATGACCTTGGTCCGCCAAGATATTTGAAAAGAACTATAGTAGTTTATGATGATTCTATAGTTTATTGAAGAATCGAATAGGTATACTTAATAATCAACTATAGCTTGCCTATAAAGTCATCGTGGTTTGAAAGTATCTATTGGCAAAAGAGACTAAAGTGTCCAATGAATTACACTCGAAAAATAAACTACTTTCAAATAATTTTTACAAATTAATAGACCGAGTTTACTAAGTCCTTATGTGGGTATTGTTAACTGTGAGTACGTCATAGTTCATTCAAAAATAGCTTGCTATTACGTTTAGTGGATGCGATTTACTGCGGAGCAATTTGCAACTGTTCCTGCGGCAGGAGGTAAAACTTAACCTATAATTTAACAAACGTCCATTCCACATTCTTATTGTGTTTAAACTTCCCATACTATTGTGGGTGGAAAATATTCTGTGAAGTAAATCGTAAAATACCTAAACTATATATTTGCGAAACTCACGAGTACTTACGAGTTTGTCTATTTTTTTCTGGACTCTTAGTTTCACGTATTTTTAGGGTTCCGTAACTCATAGGAACAAAACGGAACCCTTATAGGATCACTTTGTTGTCCGTTCGTCTGCCTGTCAAGACCCTTTTTTAAATTTCAGAAACATATCTTTGTTTTAAAACGCTTTACCATAACTTATTATTGAATTACTTAACTCTATATTAATTATTAAGTCACTAATTAAATTAAAATTAATCTACCAAAATAATACTATACTATAAACTAAAACTAAACCAAACTAAATAATATAAAAAATCGATCCCAAATCGCTGCGGTCGCACGGTAGGGTTCCCAAGGGGCTGGCGGCATTTCCCCGTTGGATGGCCGTTGGTTTTCTTTGTTTTGTTTACTATGTTCTAGTTATGTTTTTTTCCAAAATCGATAACTCTACGGTGAAGGAAAAACATCGTAATGCAACCTGCATATATCTGCGATGTAATCCAGAGATATGTGTAAAGTCAAACAAAACTGGGCTACCTGGTAGACTATGACTGGTCACCCCTAACTTACCTCTGAGCCTCTCATTAAGAACGTGTAGCTGATGATGATCAAAGAACTCTAACCAACTTATTTCTAACATAACTATATTACTTACATTTTTTAATTGTTCACTGCTGCACAAAACAGAAACTACACAGACACAGGGCTGTGAAATTTTACGACAAGAGATAATTAATATGGTTTTTTTTTCATATCAAAGAAGATTGTTAACTTTAATCACAAGTTAGACAGTCGACCTACTGAGAGATAAAGTTTCCATTTAGTAAGGTGACACTGGTTCATGTTATAGCGTGGCCTGACCATTACTACGACGATAAATTAACGAATACCGTTCTGCAGTAACTGGCAGTAACCCAACACTGTGATATACACGTTATTTTTAATGACTATAGTGGGCTTTCACTGAGGAAACTTACTATAAGATGGTGATATTCTTGGTGCTTTTCTTGAAAGTTTAAGCAATGGAACCTGACTGTTACACTTATTAAATCTAACAAGGTTATTGTAACTTCGAATATAACATTGGTTATAAAGATGTCTACTATAAATATACTTGTTATGTATGTTCTTTATGTATTTTTACAGACTTAAATAAAAAAACATGTTAAGAACTATCTAGTATTATATACTTTTAGACATTATTAGTCAGAAGCTTTGGCGCGAATGACGCGCTTTTATTATAAAGTCAACTGTCAGAATGCTTAGTGAGGGGACGTATACGTCGATATTTTAGTAAGGCTAGTGTTGTGCCAGTACACCGGTACACTGTCGATTTTTTTTCCTAACAATATTTAGTTCAAAGGAGACCACCACGAGTATATGTCGCAAAAAGAAATATACATTTTCTTAACTAATGCATGTGTTAAATCTGTCACTATATATTTTGAAATTTAAATTTTTATCCACAATATTTATAATAGTAGACGTGATAAAATCTAAAATAACATCGCCTTTGATTCGGCGATGCGATTTATGTGTTGTGGTCAAAAAGTTAAGTAGGGCCAGCTTGATCATCAAATCACACCTAGTTCTAATAAAGAAGAAAATAATCTATTTTATACCTTGAGTTTAGGGTTACTAGGTTCAAATTACATTGTATATGTTTCGGTTTAAGATTTAACTATGTGTTTATAGACGATTAGGCCATCGCATTCGCTATAAATTACATACGACACAAAATTTAATTGGACTTCTTAACTTACTCCATTACAATTAAAGCTGTTTTGAATATTCATGTCATAATCTCGGTTTTACTTTGGATTATTGCTTATGTTGAGATAGTTAACTTTTGAATCAAAAGTAATAAAAATCATGGAGTTAAAAAATCAAGTCATAAAAGAAATTCCTAGTGAGAAAACCAATAATAAATATAGTTAAACTAGCCGTCGCACGCGACTCTGTACACGCAGGATTAAAAAAAAACTAAATGAGTATCCTATGTGTTCTTCCAGACGATGTTCTACATTTGCGCTAAAATTTCATCAAGGTTTGTTGAGCCGCTCTGGAGATACCGTCAAACAAACATCCATTAAACTAAACATTCGCATTTATAATATTAGTATGATAGATAGGAAAAAAAAACATTAAAATCGGTAACCGGAAGTGAAGTTATGAAACAAATATTAAAAAAAAAAACATATAGACAAATTGACTTTCTCCTCCTTTTCATGTTAGTAAAAAGTAATGGTATTTCTCTAATAAAGCAAAGAAAGTAAACAATATACCGAGATAATTTTGTCTAATCTGCATCACCGAAATGATTCATCGTTGGTTTCTGAGACCACAGTATAAAACTAATCGTCATCGTCCATTATCTTTTACATAACAGAGATAAAAATATTTTCAAACGGGGATTTTTGTTTTAGAAATCCACGGTAATTCATTTTAAAGTCATAGGAAATCCCGACATTAACACGTGTGGTTATAATAAGGCTAATAAAAAACCATCTCTTCATAAAACAGTTGAGTAACGCCGGTATATTAAAGCGATATAAAAATAAACAATTGGTTAACGATGTTGTTACATCATAACATAATAATGAGGCAATAACGATTTAACATTGAATTATTAATGCTTTTATGAGCTTAATTCTTTCAATACCTAAATACACGTAATTAAAATAACACTAATAGTACGTAAAGTTAATGATTGTTGAGATTTTACGACGTGGGAAATTTTTTATAAGATGGAAAAAACAGCATTCAATCAGCCAGTGAGTACAAAGCTGATACGAATTTCCAAAATGTCGGTTGCTTAAATTTGCTTCGCCATCTTGAATATCGCGGCGACTTCTTCGCGGCGACCTTGTAGTCGTAAGTCGCTAAATTACTAAAATCGATGTATGTCGGAGGTTCGCGTATCCTTGGGTCCGACAGGAATTTTGCAATACGATCGTTATCATATAAAGTCAATTATAAAACAATAGAAGATGATATAAAGATCGTAGCTTCACCTTTTGATAATTTCGTAATGTAATTGGAAACAATTATTCACGGACTGAGGCGAAGTTACGCATGAGCGTGAAGACTTATTACAACAGGGCAGAACAGTCAGGTAGAACAATATACATTACAGTACTGCTATTGTTTGAATGCATTGTGTACTGACCAAACAATAGGAGTACTGCATTGTCCTACCGTTCAGCCCTCGTGTGAAACTACCATGAATTATGTGCATAGATAGGCGTGGGAGGCGTGAGGTGTTTGCCTTTATAACCGAAGTTAATATTAATATTAGAATAATTTGTCGACAGATTAGCTGTATTAACTAAGCCCTCAACGGAGTATACAAAGGAAAGATTTATCTAGGAGTAAAATATAAATTTATAGGTGCATGACAAGTTTGTTGGATTTTAGAAAAGGGCTTCTTAATTGACTTTAAAAGGGACTTTATTACTTAGACTAAGTTAGAACTTTTAACATGTCTGAGAATCTGGCCTCTCACTTGACTTAGTTCTACTATTAAAATAAAACACGACTGATTTCACAAAACAAACCATGACTGAAATACCGATCACATAACACTCCGTCCTTATGATTTTGAAAGTCATTTCAGATTTGCGTATATAACGAGATATCCTGAGTGACGGCGGCTTATGAGCGTGTATAATTGAATGTCAAACATGTTGTGTTGCTGCCGATCGTAAAAGCTCGGTTGGATGCCAGAAAAGCTCGGGCTAATCCTTTAAAGTTACCGACATCGCTAAGGAAGCATTTAATTTTTAATATTCTATCATTTGTTTTTTTTGTGTTCCTAATTTGATTATCTGTTATAAGATTTGATTTCCATAGACGAAACATTTCTATTGAAATATTGTTATATCTAGGAAACAATAATGTTCAACAAGTTTACCGACAGTGTAAACTGACGGTTATATTTAAACTTCTGTTGTAACAATGAAACTGCTCTATGTCCCAGACGGACTTTTACCGTTCAGACAGATGAAATAATCAAGAATAAGGTAAGCGGAGCCGATACCGAAGTGCATGTAAGCGTAGATGTATGTAGAAACGAGAGAGTTGTGTCAGGACCGCGTCAAATGGAGGTGGTCTCTGACTATCATCTCGGTTACGGGCGTGATTGTTCGTCTTCTTCTTGCTGTTTTTCACGATTGTGTTACTAATTTTTGTCTTTATGTTTTCTAATCAGAAGTTAAAGAAATACTAGTATCAATACAGTGGAGTCCTAGGGTTAGGTTAGACTCTTAATCCGTTATGTTATTGTCAATTCATAATTGCCGTACAAACATTGTCAGTTTGTACAAACAATAACAAACACCGTCTTCACTTAATGCAATGTCGTAAGTAAATGATTTAAAATGAAATTACCATTCAAACGGAACTGTACACATTTACATTTCTTGTAAACAACCCTATGACTTACTTGAGTGTTAGAAAGTTTGAAGTTCGATTTTTAGGTAAGACTATTATTTGTATAGCCTCATAATAAATTAACTATGAGGTATGCGTTAAGGTGGGATTCCACTGTCCGAAACAAATGAGACAAAAAAAAGAAAGATTAACATCTTACTAATATTATAAATACGAATGTTTGGGTGGATGGATGGGTGGGTGCATAGATCTCGCTGAACTTTGGTAGTTGAAGAACACAATTTGATAGAACATATAAATAGGTCTTTATTTAATTTCCAGCGGACGGAGTCGCGGGCGACGGCTAGTTCCACATGTTGCACACAGTTGCACATGTTCGTGATTTTTTTTCCATATTACATACTTTAATTTATTATAGTTATTGTGTAGATATCAAGTGACATCTAGTGTAAAAATAGTATGAACATAATTAAACAGTATTTCTATATACAACCGGACTGGAATCAGTTGTAACAGTGCGAGGTAACGGACAGACGGAGAGATAAGATAAGATATAGACTACATTTCTCACAGCGAGATTATGAGTGTTGAAATAGAAAGTTATTGCCGGTTAGTGCTAAGAGCTATTTAAAGTATACACTTAGTTAATATGATGTTAGGAGATGGATAAAGATCGTTTATAAGATTTAATTTCGCACTCAGAGTTGTTTAAACCTAAGGGATACTGGCCACTAAACAACTGGCATGCGAGTAAATCATTCAGTTATCCATTTATAAAAGTTTGTCTTAAGATATTTGTTATTTGATAACATTGGCTATATTTTCATTAAAATCTGAATCTTAATCTGGTAATAATTCATACGATTAATGTACAAGATGTTTTGTCCTGCAGCTAACTTTGTACATCTAAAGATGTGAATCGAGCGCGTCTATAAAACGCCGCGGTGAATTATCAGCGTCGTAAAAGCTTAGCAAAGATCCTGACAGGCCAAAGATTATTTATATTACTGGTTACACCTCTAGCTGATATACGAAAGGGGAACGGATTTCGATCTGCATTCGCGTAATACGTCTGTGTGAACGTTTGGCGGAGCGAATCTCATGTCATGGTCAAAAAGCGCTTTGAATAAATCTTTCATTCATGAACATAAGCAAGGACAACAAAATTACATTTAGAATTGTGTCAACATTGGATTTGTCGAAAACAAACGCGAAACGCTATCGCTATGGATTGCATGCGATCCATTTGTTGTGTGAACATCACCAAATATTGTCCCTGTCCCCAAGCAATTCGCAGACATGATAGTATTTCGGTTCGATTCCGCTTCGGATTGTGCCGTGTGCTTGGGGCGTAAGATCGAGTCGTTAAACTCAAGAGTGTACAGAAAGTATAAATCTTGATTAAGTGTTTGAACTCTGTTTTGACACAATAAAAGCTGGAATTCGATTAAGTTTACGAGTCGGGCGCCATGCAATTGCAGCTGTCAGTCTTGCGATGTCTTAATTCGTTGTGCGCAAAGATTCGCACATCGTGAAGTTAATCCTTACGAAGATTGACTGCATTGTTAGCGGGTAAATAAGTTTTGATTAATTCTCAGAACTGAAGTTATTAATACCTAGGATACGTCTTAGAATGTATAAAATTTGTTTAGAAACAAAAGTTTGAAGTGTAGCAAAATTAACTGTGCTCCTTTGATAATGTTTTGCGTTAGCAAAATTTGTTTTCTGTGAAGTAATATTGTCTTTAAAGCTTCTTAATGTACATTCAATTACTCTTCAACTTTAATGGATTTGTCTACAGTTTTGGGCCATCTTAAATATTCGACGTGCTAAAGGAGTAAGTAATTTGCTATTTGAAAACTTGGTTAGTAAAGGCTCTTATAAAATAAACTTTCTATATGAAGACGATTTTTTTAAATTTATATATTGATTTTTTAAACAGAATAGACCATATTTTTTTATAATTTTTACTAACACCGGTCAGTCCAACTTTTTAGACACTCTCGAAATTCCGCATATTTTACTATTAGGTAGTAAAACCAAGATTGGGCAATGAATGGCCAATGTTTGCACAAAATGTGTTTATAAAGACGGTCGATGATTCAAAAGGGCCGGTGCCGTCAATATTTGGTAAAACCTTTGTCCAAACAGTCTTACACGAGATGGCGTATGTAAAACATTTGCCTAGACACCTTGCGGTCGAATGCTATTGGAGATCGGTTTCCTGTTTGCACTCGATAAGGGCTTAATCAAACATTGTTCAGGAATGTTTGGGGTCGTTCGGCATCAAGTAAATTTGGAATTTTTATCTTGTCAAAAAGTTACGTAACACATTAACTGCCACACTTATTGCACTCAGAGAAAATCCTGGGTAGGAGACCTTTAGGTTTATATTAAATATGAGTTTTTATATATTGAATAAACCAATGCTTGATCACAAACCCACTTGATAGTTTTAGTCATTATTAATTGGAATCCTTTGGCGCGAATGGCGCGCTTTCATTACAAAGCCAAGAGTCAGAATGATTAGTGAGGGGACATAAACGTCGACATCTTAGTAAGGCTAGTGCTGCGCCAGCACACCGGCACGGTGTCTGATTTTCTTTCTAACAGTTGCATGTGGCTATGTGAAGGATGGTATGTACTAGCTTAGTAAATACCTTTCTTCACCCTACTCTTGAAGACATCCATGTTATAGCTGGAGGGAAACATTGACGCTGGCAACATATTCCAATCCTTTGCTGTGTGCACGATGATTTTATGCTATAGGTCTCTTCTTAGTTACCAATTAGGGACTGCGAATTCTTGAGCTCTTTAATGGTTACTTAAGCAAGGACTTATAGTAGGTTTTTCATATTTAAATATGAAATGTAATATCTTAAATATTATAATATTATTTCTGTTAATTTCGTGTAACGACAAGTTGAAGCTTGTATCTTCATAGTTGTTACGTTCAATTATAACTTGTAGTTAAATACATATATTAATGTTTTAAACTTAATCCTCAGACTAACACTAATTTAAAGCGAAGTAGGTTAACATCTGATTTCATCGGTTTACACAACATGTATGAACGTCGGATAGTAGTTAAGGGTAATGTTACATTAGCGTTTATATTATTAAAATTGAACACATAAATTACAAATGAAATAAAAATTAGCAGATTTGCTTTGTTTAGGTATTTAAACGTTTTGTTTATACATATTGAAGTTACGTCAATTTGAATTACTAACCCTCCAGTTACTAGGACACCCTATTGGGCGATCTAGATCAAATTGTATATTACGCAGCATCCTTTCCTCTAGTTTTTCCTTTATGATTGTAGAAATACGAATCGATCTTTAGTGATTTTTCCAACACAATACAAATTCTTCTTAACTATTATTACGACTATTCTACACGTAGTATTAGTATTCATATTAATAGTACTATAGGGCCAGCGTTTGAGTAGAGTACGGTTGGGCGACCGCCCAGGGCGCTGGACACAAAGGGGCACCATAGGTATGTAATTGTAAATTACAGTCTCACATAATCCCGTTAATCCCCTATCCTAAAGGCAAGGAAAATTAAGGGCGTTGTAGAAATCTCGCCCAGGCCGTAGGTATAGCTAAAACGAATTATACTATTATACTATTAACGATACTATTTTAAAAGTACTAAGTATAGAATGAGAGTGACTTATTTATTTTATTGCTTCCCTACATTCGCTAGTGCGTAATGCCCTAACTCAATAAAGCTACGACCGTTTCTCTTGGTTCAGTGACAGTCCGTATGTTTCACTACATTAATTTCTTGCTGTTCATGTTTCTATGTTATTAAAATAACTTGCAACTTTATTTATAACTTATACACGAGTCTCTAATTTTGTTAGTTATATTCAATATTATATATAAAGATATCTTTACTGTCATTTATGTATCTTTATTTACTCATTTGCAATTAGTATTTGCAAGAATGACACAGCTAAAACTAAGTTATTGGAATAACTTTCAAGTTTCAAGTTAATCTGGGTTTAAATTTGGATGAAAAGTAAATCTGATATTGCTGCGCCTTTTTCCCCCCGATTTAAGTGCCGTTATTTCTCAAATCTGTCAACATTTAGACAAAAAAAAATCGATGTAAAATCAATTTGTCCATCTGTGTGTCGCCAACTTGCATATTTGTCGACTTTATTCTTATACTATTTGTGATACAAATGTCAATATCTATTAATATCCTGTACTGTTTGATCATCTTTAAATATTGAATATCACAATTTGTTCGGCAAATTGTAAAAATTTACAGTCACATGTGAATATATAATTTTGTGCGTTCTCCTGGTTCATTTTAAATTTATTAAATGGCAGCAATAACCAATAAAGTAGGTTAATATACTAACTTATTAAAGAACTTAGTGATAAAGTTGTCAAATGCCCTAAGCGTTTATACGAGCGCTTTTTTAACGCCGCGTTAGAACATGGCATTCGCGGCCATGTCCCTTTCGTCGAGCAAAGTGAAATACTACGCAATATTTTTTTTAAATCATTGCTGTATGACCAGATACATAGATGTTAATTTTGTTCTATTTGAAAGCTTTTTACCGCGCGATAAAAACGCCCGTGCGAATGAAATCTAAAGATGGCCCTCTAAAGTAGCTAGAAGGAGATTCCGATTCCAAATCTTATAAACATGACCCTATAGAAATAACAGAGAAACAGTTTTGGCACATGACAACGAGTTGTTACCAACGATAAAACAATGAGATATTTTGTAATATTGCGTAGTTAGAAATCTTTATATCAAGAGTGGGAATTCCAACGTCCATCATAATGATTGATTTCAACAATATCATTTTAAAATGAATTTTCCTGGCGTCTAGACTTTATTGTATAAGTCGCACAAATACTTTAATCTCATCAATTGATTTTTTTACCGATAACGCCAATATAACAACAAAATTATATACATAATGCGATAGTACACATTCTTTAGATATCATTTATTGTATAGATACGAGCTAATTTGTGAAAATATTTATCTAGACTTCCTGCAAGAATCAGTTATTTTCCACGAAATTTTATTTGAAGGATTTATAGTTTTTTTTATTATATCATAAGGTGGCAAACGAGCGCGCAGCCACCTGAAATCGCTGAAATAACGAAGTGACCGTTGCCCATAGACATATGCAAGTGCATATGCGTTGTCACTATTATATTATTGACATCAGAGAAATATACATAATATTCTACGTATTTCGTAGCATTATTTCAAAGTTTTACGTAAATATTAACTAACTTGTAAATGTAACATTAAAAAGAGGGGATCCCTTTTAACAAATATTAGCAAACAGGCTGACGCTGCAAATAATTATTACTATCTTTGATTTTTAAGATTTCAGAGATTATCGATTTAACGTATTGTTTGTCTGCTGCATATCAAGGCAACGACAAACAGAATAACTAAAAACATATTAATACGTACAGTAACGATGAAAATAACAATTTAAGCACCTTAATACGTGTAGTTTAGAGGTAATAGAATGAATTAACCGCACCCTACCACGTTAGTAACAAGTGTCAGTTGAAAGACAGCAAATTGTTTTGTTAAATTTGTTGTGGTTAGCACCGGTGGCAGCTAGACAGCGCCGCGTCTTGTTACAATCGAATTATGTAAGGTGATATCTCTGATGGTCAATGTCAACGGTCAAGGTGCGGAATACTCTGGTTTATAGTTGCACTACGTTAAACGTGGGTTTCTAAAACCAAATTCCCAGTTTAAAGTATATCGTTATCTCTGTTCTGTTAATGCTTTTAGTATCAGAAGCCCACAGTATTAGTAATAATTTGTATAAGTTAATGTCCGGTACCTTAGGGGTTTCAAACATCACATTGGATATTAGTCAATAGGGAATAACTAATGTTAGGACCTACAGAATCATTTCAACGTTTGGGTTCTATTCTTATCAAGTTGACTTCCAAGACAATAACCTGATATACGGTCAATATTTTTCGCAAGTACAGGCTTATTTCATAATGTGTAAACTATAAGAATTTAATACGCATTTTAAAAGGAATTAAATCTTAGCTTAATAATAAGTACTGAAAGAAGATAAATAAAGCTAAGCTAAAGCCTAGCTTTTAGACAAAATATAATTGCGTCTAAAACTGCATTTATAATTTCGCGTAACTACTCCTTTAGCTGGTTTTAGACAAACACAAATAAATCCAGATTCCTTATCATAAGGAAATGTAGAGAAGTTTGCAGTTCGTATTTAACACGGAATTACATCATCAAAGTCAAGGCTTTGATAACAGTTGTTCGCGCCTGAGTCAGAGAGACCTAGGTCTTAGAACAATGCTTATGGAGGTCAATGCGCGGTCCATTGTCGAGAGGCTTGGCCGATAAGGGCTAAATGGATTGATTGTTTTAAAGCTTTTAATTATTTTACCTTTGAACTATTAAACTACCTAAACTCCTTAAAATTTAAGTGACACATATCATATGTATGTGACAGGAAAAATTCCTCAAAATTAGTTTTTTTTTTTCTAAAGTCTTAGAAAGAGCAAACCACCATTCTTTACGTATTTGTCTTAGAAGTTTTATAACTTCCGTCCAAATCTATTTCCATTATAATTGGATGTAAAAATTGTTTACCTTTTTAAGTTAACAACGGCGTTGAGTGATTTACATTAACTGAAAACAACATTTTTAATCTCTTTTTAAAAACTTTTATAAATATATCGACTGCCTTTTGTTTGATAATTATTTAAATCAATAGAATATATGTTTTAGTCTCTATAAAAAGTAAACGTAAAACACGCACTTATAAGCTATAATATAGGTTATCCCAGAGGGGTAGGCAGAGACTACGGACTTCAATTTGTGCGGTACTGACACAAACTCTCTAAAAGTAAAACAAGCAAGTATTACTTAACTATGACGAAAGAATTTTAATAAATTGAATTGAATCATCTGAAGATATCTACTTAATGTGTTATAACTTTTGACGATTTATAATTTTATATCTAGAAATATTTCCGAGAGTTAATAAGTTTGCATACTCTTTAGTAAAAAGTCTCTTTACTGCCAATTTCCACTGGCGAAAGACTTAAAACACATCGGTATCGCAATTTTGTCAAAGTGAAAAGGGGCCTTAATATTTTTATTTTATGTTTATTTTATTTACGAGTAATTTGATGATATAAAATCACAAAGTTATAAAGACAGTCTGTTTCATCGTCCTTGCTACATGATCTTTGTTTTATTATATGTATTATTTAATATAAATGCATTTGTCACGTTACTATATTTCAATAGCTGAGTGACGTAAATTGACTGCAGTACGTGTGGTTTCACAATCACCACTCATGCCATATTTATTCAATAAGCTCCAGCTTTTATTATGTTAATGGTAATTCAGATGTACTAACGTTTTCAATATTATTTATACCACAATTGGCAATTTAATCAAAGTCTTCTTACTAATATTATAAACGATGTTTTAGATGGATGTTTGTTTGAAGATATCTCCAGATCGGATGTACGAATTCTGATAAAATTTGGCATAGATGTGGAACATAGTCAGGAAGAACACATGCTACTAAATATGTTCTTTTAAATCCGCGCAGACGGAGTCGCAGGCAACTGCTAGTGTTATAATAAGTTTACGTCATATTTTATTAAATGTTCTAAAAGTCTGACTGAACCGTAGATGGTTATTCTAAATAAGGTTATGACTATGTTATAAGTAAAGAGTTGGAATAATTTTGAAAATTAAGATGGCATTAGATATAATTTTGTATACGATGATGATTATACTTTTTTTTTTAATTAAGTAGTACTGGATAATTTAGGAATAACTTTTTTGTCTTAGTAAAGGACGAAAGATTCCTTTATTTCGTAATTCGTTACGTGAAGGCTTATTCATTTATGTATCAAGTACGCCTAGTATCGTATTAAGTAAGTGAATTTTTCTTTGTTATTACTCTGGTTATGTCTTAGCAATTGATGAATCAATCGATTGATAGTTTGACTAATATTGTAAGCATTTCAAAATGAATTGTTGTTTAAATTTAGTATTATTCATTGTTTAACAAGTTTAGTTAAAGAGGAAAAGGAAAATTTTTGTAATTATTGTGGTTTTCTATGTGAATAAAACATTCTAACGATCAATAAGTTAATGAAATTAACATATTATTACGTGACAAAAGTATTTGCCGCAGAATTAAAAAATACGATTTAAAAGCCATAAACAAAATAAAAAGGTCACCTTTTTAAATAATTAGAATTGTTAATTTAAATGTAACGGTAGCAACAGAATTCATTTAAAAATAATAGACTATGAATTAGTGAATCACTTTTTCGTAAATGGAACGCGACAATAGAATTAATTATTTTTTTTAAGGAATTAGAGTAATCGATAATTTTTTCAATATAACTATTTTGTTACGAAAACCAATTTCATAATGTATAATCTGTATTGTGTAATAAATATTATTAAAATAGCAATTTGAAAACTTACCATTTTAATTGCCATGAGCAAAAATAAATTTATCCAAGGGCTTGAATAAATCATACATAAAATTTAAGGCCGACACTTGCGTTCATTTGAAATATATTTCATTTACATAAACACTTATTTATTAAAATATCACTTGAAACATTATTTAACACAAAAATATTAAATACTAATAATATTATCTCATTGTAATAAACGTAGAATTAAGAAATCATGTTTTTTTTCAACACGCGCTGTTCGCGCCTTTTCTTCGGCGCATAGAGAAAAGTTTTTTTTTAAACGTGCTCAACGGACAACGATCGCCTGCGCACTGCCACACGTCGCTGTCAAGATACTGAAAGCGTTTTATAAACGGCCAATCTAATGAAATTGTGGCCATTTCGCCTTTTGGCGTGGAAAAAAAATAAAAGTCAATTAATAAAAAACAAGATTTTTTATTGCTTTAACAAAGTGTTGACATTTATATCGAAATTTGTTTTGGTAGTAATTATGAATAATATAAATATTTATTTGGTTAAATTTTGATACTTGAATAATGTAGTGTTTAAATTGATTCACTATGATAATATTCTCGTTACTGTTTTGTACTTTCGAAAAATACTGAACCATGTCAAATAAGTGACAGATTATTTTTGAAGAGTTTTAAATGATGAAACAATTAACGTTTTATGTTTTTTTTTAGTTTGTAATAAATGTAGTCATAAATCGCAACATTTTGAGTTTATGTGTAAAATACGGAATGCTATTTGCGGTGTTTCGTTGTTTTTTTAATCTTGGACAAACTTAGTACTAATGATGGTCATTCAAAGCAAACTAATTGACCGTCCTGATTTTAGCAGCACATAAGACGCCGACATCGGCTTATGTTTGTAGCAATGAAGCGGCCATTTAAAATCAATTAATATACGATCAAAATAAAACAAAGATATTTTTATCATTTTTTAACGTTATTAAGAAATTGGATTAACGCGTTATTTTTGTCGGCTCTAATGGAATAACGCTTTTATGTTGATAACATTGTAAACCACAGACTAATAATCAAAAATTAAAATTTCAAATAAATAAAAGCGCCATCTACAGAGTTCAATTGTAAATCTTAACTCAAATACATATTTTTTTAATTAATGTAGCAAGAAAAACATCTTTTAGCATCTGCTTCACTCACAGTTACACAGTGTAGAATTAGTTTAATAAATATACATTAAGATACCCTTAGCGACCAATATAAGTAGATGCGGATCCTCGGTTATATGGCCACTATACATATATAATTTAATATGATTTAATAATTTCCCAAATGACACCGGTGCTAACCAGACCGACACCGGTGGAGCGGAAACAAAGACCGTCTGCAGCAAATTGGATTATGTCGAATATAGTAATTGAGCCATTGTTATAAAGGCAAAAATTATTTGTTTAGTTAATGAATTCATTATAAAGAACAAATTGACCGTAACATGTGTGTTTTTTTGTTACAATGCAACAATCAGAAGTTTAATTACGATATTTATTTTACTGCTTGTGTCAACCCTATTTTGTAATATGGTAAAAATATGGTTGTCAAAATTATAAGCACATTATCTAGTACATGAAGTTATTTTTATTTTATTTATTTATCACAACCATATTTTTTAATAAAAAAAATAGCAGATTTTTTATCTTAATTTACAAACATTTCTTTTACCTCTCCTTAGCTCTAGGCTTGTGCTAGGATATGGTTTACGACAATAGTCGAATGGCGGGATTCGAACCCCCGACCTCGTGATCGGAAATACGTACCCACCATTAGGCTATTGACGCTTAAAACTTATATTGGGAATATCTAATGATATCCTAATTTTCGTATTGTAATAAGTACAAAAATTGATAAATAATACTATTAAATTTTATATTTATTATAAAAATCTAATTGTAACCCTTACGCGATCATAACTAATTCATTTAGCGAAGTCAAATCACAAACATGACACGAATGTTAACCTAAACGCAACATACTCCGGTCAAATGTTAACAGCCGCGACGTTGATATGTTGCTTATAATTCGGCGTAGAGGGCGCTGACAGCTTTAATTACAGATTATATAAACATTCACATTACTGACAGATAATGTAAATTGAGATGTGCTACAAAATTTGACGGATTTACACAACACTTCCTACCGTTGGATACAACGTAGTCCAATTTCGTATCACCAGTTTAAAAACATGCCATCCTACTCTAACACTTTGATAAAACAAAGACAACATGTTTCATAATACACCAATAGTTATTATGAAGAACGATTAATAGGGGAACCTATTATGCCTTAACTCATACATTTGACATTAAAGAATGTTAATTTTATCATAAATATGGTTAGTACAAGAATTCTAATTATTATTGTAATATTATTTAATATTTATAGGGATTCAAGTTTATCGATCAATTGTGAACAAGTTGTTCATCGACTATCCGATATGGGAATATGAATTATTAATATTGTTTTTTATTTATAGGTTATTTATATTTATACGGATGCGCATAGCATAAATAGTTAAGTTAAATTATGCCAAATTATTAGGGTTCCTTTATTGATCACTCTGAGTAGAGTATACGTGAACTTACCGCGAGCAAAGTGGAGAGGGCGCTTGCCATGAGCATAGTAGCAGGTGAGGGCGCTGGGCGCGGCGGGGGGCGCGGGCAGGGCGCGGGCGGCGGGCGCGGGGGGGCGCGCGAGCCCGCCCGGCCGCCCTCCGCCGCTCTACCACCGTCGCACCGCCATCCCGCACCTGCAACACAACACAACATATAGCTAGGGGCCCAAACAACCCAAACACAAGAGAAAGAAATATCAACTCAAGAAGCTTGTCTAGCTAAACACCAAAGTGCGAGGCAGAATAAGCGCCAGAGCTCTATCGAAAAAAAAATACTTTGTCTAAAGCTCCCTAAAGACACGATATCGCTAATTAAAATGTCGAAAATGTATGTGGTCAATAACTTTCGATATGTCAGATGCATGTATCACCTTTATGCGTATTGTAAAGACGATTTTAGTAGGGATGTCTCTATTCCAATAAGACTTTGCATAAGGACAGTGGCAATTTTGGTGTCAGTTACGACATATTATATATTACCATTTTTAAATGTTTTACACAGTTAAATATTTTATTACTATGTGAATGTCATTGAATGCGTAACACTGCAAGACATTTGACACAAAGTATCAACCACTTAATTGGAAAATACCGCTAATTACCTTTGTTACTAATGAGAACTAACAAATGTCTTTAAATATTTCCATTTTAAACGATTTCAAATAATATGTTGAATGAATAACAAGAAAACTTAGAGCAGAACTTTATGTCTCCCACTCTCCCTTTTGTTGCGTAGTTTTTACTATTGGATGGTATTATGCAACATATAATTTCAAAAACAACTTAATTTGTAAAACACAATTTCAGCTTAATGAAATAGCCTGTTTACATTATTCCAGTCCAGCAATCAAAATAAGCGTTGGATAACAACTGTCAAATGCAATCGCTGTACTGTAATAATGTGAATCGGGTATAGAAATGGATGGCATTATGCAATATGTGGAAAGTAAAAGTTTATATCAAGGATCTGTGAAATGGTATATGTATCCTTTATTCTATGACCTAGTTATCTGAGTGTTGTTTCCACAGAATAAATTTATTTATACGTTGCAAAGCAGACGTAAATATGAGAGTTACAAACTCAAATAAAGATATAAAGATAAGAAATTGAAAGGATGCCGACCTGACGAGCGGATCTTCTTAGATTGAGAGAAGACATATATTAAAGATTTTTTTTAAATGATGAGCTTTTACTGGTCTCTGTGAATGACTTAGAAACGAATAATGTCCCCTTAAAATATAAATAAATAAAAAACTAAACGCATTTAAAATGAATATTGATTTATAATCTAAAACAAAGGTATTTAATCAGCTCACACCTCCAATTCAAATCAATTATAGCAGCATGCTCTGACAAATTATCAGAAGGAAAAGGAAAAGGAATTTTGGACCTTCACGTTAAATAATAAGGAGGTAAATCCATTGAACAAAGTTTTAAGATTATGAATGATAAAGGCGCCTTATAATAAATACTATCTGGTAAGTATCGTGGCGCCAAGTTTTATCGCGCACGGAGAAATATTTTTATTGTGATTCATTAAGACGAAACGTGACTTTAACAAGAAATTGCATTACTATTCACTGGCGTAATTTATTTTAAGGAAACAAGTGATTAAAATCTGCGTCACTTTAATCAAACGCTAATATGGATGTTAATTTATTTATAAATCCGCTAAATAGAACTTATGCATAGATTTTAAGCTGACAGAAGAGCTTTTTAACAATTGACTAGCTGCCGCTTGCGACTCCGTTCGAGCGTAATTAAAAAAACTTTATGTTCAACATCTGTGCCTAATTTCATCAAGATCTGTTGACCCATCTTAGAACATACATCGATATATAAACGTTTGTGTAATTTTTGAGTAATTCGATTCAATGTATATGTCAAAGGTAGAGAAGATAGAAGAAAACAGTGGTAGAGCCCGCTTTAATATCTTCGCATGAATTGGCCCAGGTCGCCCGGTGAAATACCACGACCACACAGAAGACAGGCGTCAAGTGGAAGCAATTCCGCGTTTCGTCTGATGAGTGTGCGTCCCGAGGCCTAATTAAGTCCCCTTTCCCTTCCCACCCTTTTTCTTATAAGGAAAGGATGGGAAAAGGAAGTGGACTTTCCGGATGAGTGGATGCAGGGGAGGGGAAAATATTTTCTTTCCGTGAATCCTCTTCTCCGTCGATTAAAGTTGGGCAACGCAGATGCAATTGCGTATGTCAGTGGGCAACGGTCACTTCGCTATTGCAGATTTCAGGTAGCTGCTCGCTCGTTTGCCACCTTATGGGATAAAAAAATGTGGATGGATTATGTAATAAAGGATATATGTAAAATGATCCTTCCATGTTAAAAATGTTCGTCATAAAATATTTAAAAAAATCTTTATCATCTATCTTACAGCATCAATGAGTGTAAACAAAATATTGTCGCAGATATCCTGTTGAATAATTAAAAAGTTATAAAGGCACTACGTCAATGACAGTAACCTTTGACAAAATAAACACCATCGCTATTTGCCACTTTGTAAGTGTGAATTCAATGGTTCCACGAATTCGTATTTATTTCGGATCTTTTAAATTTAATTACATAACACGTACTCCTGTATCTCACGTGGGTACCCAGGTTATAGTCAGAGAATTCTTTGATGTGGGTTTACATTGAGATATCCTACAAATCATCTTTGTAAAATGAAAGAAAACGGAATTACCAATACACGTTTGTCTTTCGGCTCTGTAAACTCACGGTTAGAATATCGCTATTAAGCTTGTTCTGCGATATCTTGCCAACAATATAACTTACTAATTACACTTCATAAGAATGTATCGATACGATTATACTGAGAAATACATATTCAATCGTTATCTAAGAATTTATGTTGAACTTCAAATAATTCAATCGCCTTATCATTTAATTGATAATGCATGTTTTTTTTTATTATCTGTCATCAATCCGACTAAATCCATCAATAAGGTAAACACCGGTATGGAATGCGGGAATTTCCTCTGGTTTGTGATATGCATTTGATAACGATTTAATTTTAAATAACTGTGTTTCAGCTATTTATATGAAGTGCTTATGTGCGTCAGTTGCGTGATGCTGAATACTGATAGGAGAAACGGATGAAGTATTGATTAAAATACGTCAATCCATTTCCTTTTAGCAGATTTACTAACATAATATATTTTTATATAATTTAAAAAACTGTCTTCTGCGACTCCGTCCGTTCGGAATTAAAAAAAACCTAGTAGCCTATGTGTTGTTCCAGACTATGTTCTGTATTTGATTTCAGCCGGGTCCCTTTCGCCGTTCTGAAGAAACCTTCAAACAAACATCCATCCATCTAAACATTCGCATTTATAATATTAGTAAGATAATATTATATTAAAAATATTTAGGCCCTCTACTCCTAAACTGATACAATAACAACTTAAAATAGCAATGATTGTAATAACATTATTCATACAAATCGTTTCTCTTATAAAATTGAATATTTACTACAATAGTATCGTAAAATTAATAGACATGACAACAAAACAAATACGAATCTATTTAAATTAATACCTTTCAATAAACGTTTTAAAGGTACGGTCGTGTCTAACCTCGCTTAGTCCTTCATAAAGTTTGTCTTATTCCTTCTATTTGTCACCGTTTGCGGAATTTTGTTAACATGACAATGGAGTGTCAGTTCAGTTAATCTCTTAAGCCTGTGGGCGTGGAGATGGTTGCTTAATGTGTTTAGCGTACTGTAGTTTTGATTCATAGTTGTTATTTAACTTTTCGTATTGTTCTTATGTAAACCGTACCTTATCAACACCATCAGCTCACTATACGTCCCAACTGAGAGGCTCGGAGCCTACCCTAAGTTAGTGGTGAGCCACGCTAGCCCAGTGCGAGTTGATTTAACACATCTTTGAATTTCTTCGCAGATGCAGGTTGCATGTTTCCCTTCACCCCGAGAACATCGGATAAATGTACATTGTATAATAAATCGAGATCACGAAACATATTTTTACATATCGGGATTCGAACCCAGGATTTGCAGATTACCATAACTGACTAAAAACGTAAATACATCACAATTAACGTAGTATGCGCTATAAATAGCCTCGTTTCACTTGTGTTGTGGGAGTTGATTTATTCGCGTAATGTTTGTTGTTATAGAACATGAGGTCAATCACGAGGTGCTTTATCGCAGTCGATAATCATCTAAAAGACATACGGTTTGATATTGACACCTTTCTAACTTCGAAGTAATTGCAACTAGTTAAAGAACTTAAATTATTGATCTTCTGTTTGCATTTTGTCCGTCGCTATTTACTCTATATTCCTAAACTTTTCATCATCAACCAGATACTTAATTGTAGGTAATTCTAGTCTTAAGAGACTGTTAAAACCAGTTCAGTCTGGATAAAACAGTATTGCATGGTTTGACGAAAGTCCTTTGGAAGTTATTTTACTTTAAAAAAAGGGTCGTGACAGACAAACGTTCCGTTTTTTCCTATCACCTCATATGACTGAACCCTAAAAAAGTGAATTTATTACCACCAGAACATTCAAAATTTTCGCTAATTCTGAGGCAACTTAAGAATAGTCACATATAAACATATATAGAAAAAAGTATAAGTTTTTCAAGATCATACCACACCAGTTATTATCAGGAGCTATCAGGAAAAACCCCAATTTTACTTACTAAGATACGTGTATGCCAATTAACATTATTTCTCATCTCGCTGTAATCCCTAACCTCAATAAACCTAGTGAAATGACTATTAAGCATTGAATACTTGTTAACTAGCTTCGTGCAATAAATCGCTCGCAAGGCTTATGAAGTGTCCGTTGCGTCAGTTTTACCTTCGGCCTCGAATTTATTGAAGCAGATAAGTTTGAATCACCCGATGATAACTCGGCTAACCTAACTTGTTCTAAGTCACGGCTCTTGTGAAATTTACGTGAACTATGAACCTAGTAAGTATATTGTCTAGTTGTATAATTTAAATTAAATTTGATCCATATTATGTAATTTGAAAATCTTCAATATACCGAAAAGTTTGGTTGCAGTTTTTGACGTTACTTTCGGACGCAGCACTAGAAGTACTGAAGATTAGGGGCCTTCAAGAAAACAGTGTACACCTTCCTTAAAGGCCGGCAATGCATCTGCGGTTCCTCTGGCGTTGCGGATGTCCATGGGCGTCGGATCAAATAATATTAGGCGATTCGTTGCTCGCTTGCCCCCTTCTCCTATAAAAAAATGAGTTGCAGACCTTTTCTTTTAAACAAGCTATCCATACTCTCTTCGGTCTTCTACTGTCTGGACTATGCTTATGTAGTTCCTATAGGCCCCTTCACTTTCTTGATTCTTATGATTTTGATTGATTCTTAATTTTCTTACTTCTTTGGTTTTCTCTTAATGCCATCTTCATAAGTCTTTCGTTCACGGGTTAGGCAGCATGTTAGTTTTAGGGATTTGTTATGTTGTAAAAATATTAGGGAATCGTAATCGTATGGATTACGGCTTTAAAATTCAAGTTACAGCGCATTCCGAATGTTACTTGGAATGTTAAATGTGCAGTTCATTAATATTATTAATTCGATTACTTAATTACAGGCCAACTCGATCGGTTTACTGTTAAATTATTTTAAATGCTTTTCGATTACTTAATATACTTTGGTATGGCAAAATATTTTGTTAACACAAATTAGATTTGTTTGTTCGAAGTAGATATATTTCGTTTTTTTTAGGGCGAAGATATTATGGCAAAATTTCTATCATGAATATACTTTGGTCGTTTTTTATTTGCACATTTGAAGACTATCTTAATCTTTATATATATATATATAATTATTCTGTGAGTGTGTATGTCACTGAACTTCTCTCAAACGACTGAACCGATTTTGATGAAATTTTTTGTGTAAGTTCAAGGGGATCTGATAATGGTTTAGATTCACAATCTTCATCAAATATTAACTTCATATTAATTTATTCAAATTAAAGATATGTAGACAGGACAACGTCTGTCGGGTCCGCTAGTTTCCTATATAATAGTTGAAAAATTTATAGCATACTCGTGCCCGAGTCCATAACATGTAGCTTAAGTATAGTACAATAGAAATAATTAAAATAATTAAATAAAATTAATAATTTATAGGTGCCAGTTGCTATACTAAATTGAGTAACTAAAACAACTTAAGATGATTACTATGATAAAGTTATTATTAATAGTCAAATTAGTACTTTATCATCCTAATCTTCTTAGCCACTAAGGCTTGTCTTTGATTAAACACATTCTTAGTAATTTAACAAAACAAAATTATTTATAATGTCTTTATTATTCTGGTAGCAAAAGGTAACCTTTTGGCTAATTCTTGTTGATATTTCCATAGTGTTCCTTCGTTTGTATTTCTTAGCGTTTAATCGAAACACTCCGAATGTAAGTTCAATATTTGCAAATCATTTCAACGTTCAATCTGGTACTTAGATTATGTTGAATTCCTTCAATTTATCCGAAGTACTCGGTACTTGAACAATTTTGACAACAACAACTTCTAGATTAAGTGTTGCCTTTTATAGAACGCCTAGATTACCTACCGACCTACGACTATTGTACAGGTTTTGAGGTTATTTATGAAGATGATCAAATAATTTTAGGCGATCCGCTGCTCGTTTGTTTTCTTCTTTAAAAAAAATATTTGTAAAGTTAACATACATACTACATTTTTAATTTTACTTTGGGGTTATGTCAGACTGTGTAACTCGCAGACCCGTGGCGCACATTTGTGTCATGCACCCTGGACTGTCGTCCAACCGCGCCGGTAGTTACCATCAAAGAGAATAAAACCTCTAGTAAATCAACGCAATTATGAGATAAAATTCAAAAGATTGAATCAATTCACGCACATCTTCATATAGGTTATGATCTTACTTAAGTACTCCAATGGTCAAGGAGATAATTTTTGCAAAAGCATTTTAAGTTTTCATGGATAACCTTGTTTAAACTTTTTAAATTTATTCCTGCTTGCTAAAATTCTAAATTGTAAAGGTAATTTAGGCAAATCAACAATTGCGTTTCAGTTACGCACAATCTTAGTGTAGATTATTCGTGCGTTGCAATAAATTTATGAGTCAATGATAGATTGTTTACTTTAATCATTATTTCCATTAAACTATGACCTAATTGCTGCGGACATTTCATTATTCTTATCATTACACCTGTAATCATTAAATAGACGTGTAGCTATAACCAAATTTGTTAAATTAACAATATTGCAAAATTAATATCCTAGTGATGTACCGTGTTCGTTTCGGTTACGGTTAACCGGTTTTGTGTGACCTAGTTAAATTGTTACAGTGATATATGTTTATATATTTTAATTAAATTTAATATCATGTGCATATATGATTTTGTACATGCCAATGCTAAATCAAACTTGCAGAATCTTTAATCGTATCTTTGAGCTTATTTAAAAGCTAAAAGAATTTCTTGATATGTTTATATTACACGAATTAGGCTAGGTATATTGTCGGAAATTTAGTTTTTTTTATATTAATGATGTAGTTATGAGTTAAAGAGGATATTTTGTGAATATGTCATTTCAATTTTTAACATTAGAGTGTGAGGAGATTTTTTACATCGATAAAATTATGTAATTTTTTTACACTTGTTACATCCCTATTATTAATAAATAGCGTAAACACAATAATTATTATAAATCACTAGAACATACTTCACGCTACGGGATTTAAACGATTGAAGTTTTAATTGAAATATAAAATATGACATTTGCAATATGAACGGCGCCATATTTGATCGTCGGTATCAGCCGGTGTTGCTATCTCTTACTGATTTATGTTGCCAGATAAAATTAATGAATTATTTAATGACGACGCTGTAAACGGTAATTTTATAAACCGATACTTCACAGTGAATAGTGAGGGGACATTAAACGGTAAATCGTTTTTAGATCTTTTTACGTTAGACTGTAAGTTAAAAGCTTGCCGTTCAAGTTAAACATAATAAGAACCTTTTTAAAGCTTAATTGAAGTCTATACTGTAAATTTTGAATTTAAAAAGTTAAATCATTGATGATTAAGTCATCAATAAGTCACGATGCCAAATAAGTTTTGCTAAGAGAACTGCTTGGGATAGGAGGCAATCTTACTTAGATGACTCTCTTAGATAGATGGATGTTTGTTTAAAGGATCAATCTCCAGAACAGCTCAACGGATTTCGGTGAAATTTTGCACAGATTTAGAACACAGTTTGGCAGAATACATAGACTAATTAACTTTTATTTAATTCCTCTAGACATGTCTTTGTGATCTCTATACTTATTAGTCAGCGCATTAAATAAATGTTTTCCAGTTGATTTTGGGTGACTACTATAATTAAATCAATCATTGGTCCATTGTATAATTGCATTGGTATTATGTAAATACCTTCTGTCTGTCCGCTGATATTAAATTAATTTATGGACAGATCGTTATGTCGCTTGTAATATTTCATCATACTTGAACAAAAGCCGTTTTGATTATTATTTATCATTAGCTTACTATAACTCCTCACTTAGGCTTCGCATCTACCCTTAGTTAGGGGTGACTAGGCCATAGTCAATTACGCTGACCTATTGCGGGTTGACTTCACACATATCTTTGAATCTCTTCTCCGATATGTGAAGGATGCATCACGATGTTTTCCTTCACTCTATATACAAGTTAAAATACATTATTAAGATTTAACTAGCCTTATCAAGGTAAATAGTTCTCTAATACAATCGGTTTCATTCTTACATTTTACGAAGACATGTGATCGCTCATTGGCCGAAATTCTGAATAGTATTATGCACTTCTTCTCAACAATTACTTAAACTGTGTCAAAGACCTTCATCCTTTCACGCGAACTCCTTAAAAAACAGAATATTATTGTAGCCACACGTATTAATATTATGAATTACATGTTATTGTCAATATCTTGTTATTACTCAATTAATTAATGTCACAAATGACTGCGTAGTTTATTCTTCAATCGTAATAACAAGAAACACATTGTAAGAAACATGTTCAATGAAGTTTGAAATGCCCTTAACGCCTACAACTATGTAGATGACACTTAGAAGCGTCCTGGTCGATAGTTAATTGCTCGCAATAAACAAGCAATTAAATCACTAAATAAACATCCAATGGTCCACAATTATCTTAAATCATTGAATTATTTTTAAAATCTTTAGTAACATACAAGAAATAACAAAAGGACCTAAAGTAACCTTGTACGATACCCACGTAGAGAAGAGTTCCTATATAAAGCCATTCATTAAAATTACACATATTTGACTCGCTTGAATATGTTCTTTAAGAAATGTTATCTTACGAATGTTAAGATGGAAGGATGCTTGGATATTTGTTTGAAGGTATCTCCAGAACGGCGGCATGAATCTCGCTGAAAGGTATGTAGAAAATAGGCTGGTAGAACACACTATTTTTTAAATTCCGTGCGGATATAGGCGCGGGCGCCATCTATCCTATTAAAAACAAACTAATCAGTAGTGAAGTACGATGTTTTTGCATCTAGTATCAAAAGGCGCGTAATTTACGCGGAGCACTCGTTAAATCAATTATCTGTGCTGAGTGATTAGCTAGTCCTACCCACCCTGTCTCCAGTGCACAGACCACTAATGTACAGAGAGTTTATTATGCATTTATTATAAATAATTTATTTATTTGCCTTTGATATGACGATATCGTTTTTAATGTATGATCTCTAATCGCGTGATTGGAATCAATAAATATGTATGACAAATAAGTTTTATTTATGTTATATAAAAATTCAAAGCAGAGATGTGTTCTTCGGTAACGGAACCAACACTAAGCAACCAAACTTAAATATCTACATAATATGCATTGTTTTAATTCCACATTAAGTAGACACACACATTTCACATTTCCGATGACCTGGTCAAGGTTGCGGGAGTGCACTGGATGCGGGAGGCACAGGACCGGACATTGTGGGGATGCCTACGTCCAGCAGTAGACAAAATTAGGCTGATTATGATGATTGTTTTAATTTAATTGAGGTCAGAGCTCTTGTCTAACAAGCTGGTCACCTTTAATCTTTGATCAAACAGTTTGAGTACTTTTTCCAGTGTGACCTTATGAACTCGTACTTTTCACATGAGCTTATATGATTTTACTTAACATGATATTGCAATTATATCGACTTTTCTCTGTAAAACGGATTTGATAATAATGACGAGAAAATAAATTAATTACACATTAGTACAGACATAATTAGTTGCCTCTGTTAGTAGTTAATCTGTGCGAGCTATAAAAAGAGGTGTTTAATCAACGAGAAAGTTGATAAATATTATACGTTGAGAATCGCGGCCGGCGCGGCTGCTCAGCTGCTCGGCTTCACGGTGCAGCAGCGCGGGGACAGATCCAGTCCAATCTATTAAGGTATTGCGGAATTATGCAGATTGCTTGTAAGTGAATAGTTAATATTCAGCATTTATAACGGAACTAATGTCTCGCACCTTAAGGGATTTCATCATGTATGCATTCACAAAGAAAAATAATAAATCACGCTAATCACAGAGTCAAAAAAAAAATAGTTTTAATTGTCTAACAGCCGTATCCATTTCACTAGTCCCTTAGTGAACTTTAAACATGCTGCAGTTAATATCAGACAAGTAGACTTTAAGGACTTTAAATGATAAAGGCTTAATGTAGTAAGAATATGAAACCAAATAAAAAAAAATTGCGTTATAGTCGATGCCGTTATCCTCAATATACCCACGCGCGTAAGTCAATAACTCGCCTGTCATCACGCTACGATATCCTATGACTACAAATTCAGAACTTTCTAGACAAGAGATGAACCATAAACAACCACGCTACACGACCGGCCACAGACAATATTATATGGAAAAGGATAACGCCCAAACATAGATATTTTGTTAGGTTATGTTCGCACTATGAAGAAAAGACATACATACGTAAAAGGGAACTAATTTATTTTATATTAAAATAAGTTTGTTTTCTATTAAAATATTATTTCTCAATTATATAAAGTACAGTTCTTAATGGGAGTTTAAAGCTTATTTTAGGCTTGGTAACTCTTCTCGAGATAAAGTCGCGGGCAAACGCTAGTAGAAAATAATTTCGTATAGTGCGTATATGGTGACTTAGTGAGAAATATAGTGGTTTGTTTATCGCATGAGATAAGGACCCGCCAATATGTTAGGGTCGTGCGTTGCGAAATATCTGTTCGAACCCGGGCTACTTTATTACTAACGCGCTACTTTCACAATGGGAATTAGATCGTCCTTTGTTTTGGATCCGGAACAAAGATCGTGTCGCAGACAAACACGTTTCGTATGTTTAAACAAAGTACTGGAATAAGTCGTATAGTCCTGTATACACTGTTCTCTATAAATGGATAGACGATTGTATAGAAATTATAGATTTTACTTGCTTCATTTTATTAGTTAGAATCCACACCACCGCTACAAACTGCTACCATCAGCGACAAAATGGCGAAAATCAAATAGGCACACAATGTAACGCCTTATAGCCAATCTATTTACAAAGATCAGTGCCTGTATAGTGTTGTTTTTCTTAATTGCGGCGCGACAATGCCTCTGTGGAGGCACCTTATCCAACTTTTAACTGTCGCCCGCGACTCTGTGTTGGATTAAAAAAAAAACTTAATTAGTAGTAGTCACAGACTATGTTCTATATCTGTGCCAAATTTTACCAAGATCCATTGAGTCGTTCCGGAGATATCTTGTAACAAACATCGATCCGTCTAAACTTTTCCATTTATAATATTAGTAGGAAGTAAGATTACCAGTCTTCTTACAAACATTTCATAACATTGCATAATACTTTTCCATCTTTTAGCAATAATTAAATTATATAACATAAAGACATTAATTAAATATGTTTCTCTAATGTAGATGACATATGTAAGAGTTATATTCAGTATTAGAAAGGGATTTAAAATGAGACACAGAATGTAGCAGTTCAAGTGAAAATTCAATAAATTTAACAAGCGGCCGCGACATCGCCGGATACACCTCGCTCAATTCTATTTAGTTCTGCGACTCGCTAACATTTTCATATCGTTAAAATTATTGGATAAACATCAATATTTAATATAATATTGAAATCAACAATAAATAAAAAATAAGTTATAAATTAAATTATTAAAGAAAGTTAGTAATTAAATAATAATCTTTACTTAATCTTTGATAATAGACAAAGAGTATATAAACAACTACCGTTTTTTTCTCTGTTCTTTTCAAAGAGAGTAAAAGGGATGACAATGGTAGCGTTGCACAGATGTACCTACAGGAGAGATTGTCATACAAAAATTACTGTATTACTAAAAGAACACAGACACTGTGTAATTAAACACGTGTATTAACCGTTTCGCTACCGGTGACTAATATTGTGGATGTCAAAGTTGTTATAAAGCTATTTTACCCTTGAAAATGTATCATCAAAACTTTCGATATAGTACTTTGTTATTTATTCGTTAAACGCATTTCAGAAACCTACCTATTCATATTTTAATAATCATGATTTCTAGTAATGTATTCAATAAAGGGTTGACGTGTTTTATCTAAAATGTCATTAAACTTTGTTTTGTCAAAGAGAATGACAGATTTTGGTCTCAGAAACCAAAGATAAGTACTTTATGGTTAAGCCCTTAAATGCCGTTTTAGTATTACGTTATCGCAGTATAAAATTAGGCAAAGGTAACCTTTGGAACTGTCCAAGGACGAACGTATCTTACTCGTGGGTGTTCCATCAATTAAGGCGCAGATGGTAGATATTAATGGTTGGTTTTGAACTGATTTAATATAGCACTATGAATCTCGACAGTACGCTGCATTTAAATAATCATAATCAATTTAGTTACAAGTGCTGCTACTACGCTCCAACTGTTTACTATTTCGCTGTTGGATGGAATACATTTATTATATGTATATTTATTTGTTTATAATGTTAAAATGCTTTAAAGCGCCTGTACCACAAAGTGGTATATATATTTTTTATATCAAAAGATGGCAAACGAGCAATCGGCCACCCGAAATCGCTGAAATAGCGAAGTGACCGTTGCCCATAGACATACGCAATCGCATATGCGTTGCCTACCTTTAATCGACGGAGGAGAGGATGCACAGAAAGAAAATATTTAACATATATGTAATAAAAATCCATGTTACATTACTCTCACAAATGTAATCGTTATAAGTTTTATTTTTTATAACAGAAGGGGCAAACGAGCGGGAACACCGAGGTGTTCAACAACGCCTATGGACATCAGCAATACCAGAGGAACCTCAGATGCGTTGCCGGCCTTAAAGTTACAGAATTGTCTACGATCCGACTTATTTATGGATCGAATGTTGCCACTCATTTTTGTAGGTATTTTCTTATGACTAATTTTAGACGAAATTCAATGTTGTAGGTATGTGTATTCTTTATTCAAAACTGAGCCAATCTTTATATATATAATTCTTCTGTGAGTGTGTATGTCACTGAACTTCTCTCAAACGACTGGACCGATTTTGATGAAATTTTTTGTGTGTGTTCAAGGGGATCTGGGAATGGTTTAGATTCACAATTTTCTCCGCTGGACAATTTTTTTTTAATTAATTTTTAATTTATTAGTAGTTGTTGATTATGAAATGTTTTACATTGGATCCGACAGACGGCGCTACCATCGCTGTGTCAAATTTTAAATAATATTCGAATTAAAGACGTGTAGACAGGACGTCTGTCGGGTCCGATAGTATCTTTATATTTATTCATATAAGAAGAAGAAGAAGAAATTGTAGTACTAGACTAAAATAGTGTTTGTTAGAAGCTTTTGCTAGTTAAGTAATAATTTTATATACACGTGTATCTGACATGACATCAAGGATGTAACCAACACGTTTATATTGTTTTGCACATCATACATTGCGTATTATTATATTGACCCATAATCATACGAGGGGTTCAATGGAGCAATATAAATTATTGCATTACGTGCATTTATTATAGTCGACCGTTCGGCGCCAGTTAGCGAGAAGTCTTGTGATTGATTAATGTTTGGAATTATAAACCGCTTCTGTACCGACTGATTTGTTTTGGACTTATGATGGATGTGAGGATAGACCCGAGCGACCTCTGACTGTGTTGATTACATTCTGTAAACGTAAATATCTTGAAGATTACTCATACTGCCGAATTAACAAGAATAAACTACTACATAAATGTTTAAGTATGCTAAACGATTAAATCCTATTTTAATCCTTTTTTTAAACGACTACAAATAGGAGGAGGTATTCAATTTGTCTGTATGTTTGTTGTTCGTCGATAACTCTGCCCCTGGTTGTCCGATTTTCTTCATTATTTTTTTATTCGAAAGGTATTACGTATTATTTGTACTAGTAGATACGAGAGGCACTACGAGAAAGTGTTCTATAAAAGTGTAGGCTACTGTTATTAGTTGAAATATTTTTTAAGTTTATCGTAAACAAACAACGTATCTGTTGTTCCTCTGGTATTGCAGATGTCCATGGGACTCGATGAACTCCTCGGTGTTCCCGCTGCTCGTTCAATTCTTTTATAAAAAAAAAACTCTCTTGACAATGGCCTCTCTAAGCGTCAATTCTGATTGCGATAGTATAAATGGAGAAAGGAATGATCAATTCGATTCTCAATGACAATGATTTAAGTCCTAAGTATGTTCTAAAGGTGTTTTAAATATTGCATTCCTTAAATATAATTGGATATAGGTCGCATTACTCGTGAGGTATCGAGTGAGTGTTTGCCGACGTGTACACTTCGTTCACTCAGCAATTCAGTATATCAATATGAAAAGGTACCTAAATAAAAATCTAAATATGTATTCAACAGATAGAATCAGAAAATAAAGTAAATAATTTAAATCTTTTTTAAAAAGCGGTCAAATAAACATATAAAGTGTGTAAATTATATTAATGCTTACATAAAGAATTACTGACATACTCAAAGACATTAAATGGTCACTAAGGAAGAACATCGTGATGCAACCTGCACATATGTGGGAAGAAATTCAAAGATATGTGTGAAGTCAATCAACCCGCACTTGGCCAGCGTGGTTGACTTTGGCCTAATCACCCTTAATTTAGGGTAGGCTCCGAGCCCCTCGGTGGGGATGTATAGTGAGCTGATGATGATCAAGGAAGATTTCCCGAAATTTAGTATGAAAGGCTCATATAAACAAAGTGTTATTTACCTTGCTTTGAAAAACTATAGTACAAATTGTAACAAAAATTGTGCATTTTTAATAATTTTATTTAATTTGACTCTTGGACTATTTTATTAGGTGCCTACGTATAAATATTATAACACAAACTTAAACCAAGTTGCAGAAAAAACCATAGTGTATAAAGGCAATAATGCTGTTATATTTTCAATCGATATTAGAATATCGATAAAATATAATCGATTTATTGAATATCGATTTTATAAGATTAATATAACGAGCGTAGCGTCATTCGTCTTGTTCAAGCGACGCCGGCGCCGACTGCGCGCAGCGTTCAACCAGTTCGACTACTGTAAGTATAGACCAAAATACAATTTTAATATTTTTTTGATTTAATTTACTTTTACAACAATTTGAACACATGAACTAAAGGCCTATAATAAAGGGTAGCTTGCTTAAGTCATACTGCAAGCGAACTTAAGACCCTGAAAGCCTTAAAACCTTAATAATTTTAGTAACACTTATATAATTCTATACTATTTATAAAAAAATAATAGTTTCCAAGTCTATAGTGTACGTGGTCTTAATATTGTTTTGTACGCATGATTAAATACGTTAGCGATAAGATTGTGAGCACAATGTTTGAGTTGCATAAAATTTACATAGACCGGCTACACATTGATATGTGCCGCACCTGTGAGTTTGCCGTATGGGGTAGACAGAGTGGAATGTTAATCGTGTCTTATTAGCACATGTGTACATAAATACATAGTACATAGGTCAATATATTATTAATTATTCGGTAAATTTTCAAACTTATCGATTCTTTAACTTTTTTTACAAAACTTTTTTCAGTTTTGCAACAAGCTTAAGAATAATATACCTAATTTTGTACGAAAAGATAGATGGTATAGTAAATTAAATTTCCTATATTATTTACGAATCATATAGCCCATCTGTTTGTAAAGGTTTTTTAAATATCGACACGTTTTTTTTTAGTTTATTTAGAACAATCTGACAAATATCTCTTTATATTATTTCATAATAAGTTACTAGTTAAGATATGTGAAGCAGGATATAAGAACATCCGTCTCAATGGTTGATAATTAATTATAAAAACAGCAATAAACTTTTATTATAGTAATAATAAATTGTTTGTATTTGACCTTACGTTTACAGATCGTGACAGTCCAAAGAAAGTTCCTACTTAAGGTCATTTTGACTTGGAAAAAAGTTAAAACCACAAATAGATTACAACACGTAAAGTGCAAACTGTTTACTATACAAGTGTTTAATTGATAAAGGTGTGGAAATACTAGAGTGGTTCCTTCGTAAATAATAAAATTATTATTTAAAGGGAAATAATGTTAGTAAACTTAAACTGTTGTTAGTAATTAAATGTAAGTAATTAGGAGTTTCAAGGAATCAGTGACAAGATCTGGTGAACAGAAGCAGAGACATAATTAACTAAAATAAACGTTTTAGGGCTATTATAATTGATTTGTAATGATTTTTGTAAACTAAAAGTTACTAATTACCTACTTTATTAAAAAAAACTTAATCAGTAACCTAAATTAACTTACACATTTCAATGAAAAATCTGTGAGGACGTTCATTGTTCGCTTATTACACTGTGTTGTGTACACACCCTAATTAGTCGTAATGAACGCGTGAGGTGAGCTTTGTTGCAAAGATATTACTGTTAATATGTATGAAAGTTTTCCTTATTTGCTACATACACGGTAACACACCCGGATCTGTCCACTTTAAGGCTGCATACTAAATACTACGAAAGTGGGCAATGCCCAGTACCTTATAATTAAGACTACAAAAGTAAAAAGTATCTTATATCTTTAAATGAGCAATTCTTGTATATATATATAATTGGAATCTCGGAATCGGCTCCAACGATTTTCATAAAATTTAATATATAGGGGGCTTCGGGGGCGATAAATCGATCTAGCTAGGAATCATTTTTAGAAAATGTCATTTTATTCGTGTTCTATCGATAATCAACTTAAACATAAACTAAACTTTTTCTATCGTTAAGATCGAAAAATATTATTCATATTTCATCATTTTATTAGTAATTCGTACTTAAATATGATTTCCAAAAAACACAATTAAAAAAAAATACCGAGCATAGCTCCGGTCATCCAGGTACTATATATTAATAGAGATACTGAATCAAAAAGTTTGAATTGAAACCAAAAGAGAGATATCTTACTAATATAAATGCGAAAGTTGGTATGGATGGATGGATGTTTGTTAAAAAGTATCTCCAGAACGGCTATGGATTTCGCTGAAATTTGGCATAGATGTAGAACATTGTCTGGGAGAACACATGGGCTACTAATTATATATTTTTTTATTCTGTTGGAACCGAGTCGCGGGCAACAGCTAGTTAATAAAGCTATTTACAAAAATATATTATAGTCGAAAATAGATTATATTATGATTTTAATTGGTGATATCAGTTTAAATAAAATGAGCCGATTGCTATATGAAGGACTTCAGTAAGCCACTAGTAATAAATGGGCCATGTCAATCTGACGAAATGCAAATCATCGTTACCGTATGACTCAGCGTGTCAGATCCATCTTGCGAACTTTGACATAAACGTCAAACTGTCATGACACACCCACGAGATGCGTTTGCTAACTTAAATTAACTTAACCAATACAACTTAATGAGTTGAGACCGATATTTATCGTCACTTACATTAACTGGTCACTAAGGAGCCCCTCAGTATGAAAAAACAAACCTTACTAAACTCAACGTGTAAAAAGTAAGTTAAATCAGTTAAGAGATTTTCCTTAAATCAAATTACTATCAGTCTCACTAATATTTAGATAGATGATTTTTAAAAGGTATCTCCAGAACGGCTGAACGATGAAATTAGGCATAAATATAGAACAAAGCCTGGAAGAACACGTAGGTTAATTCTGCGCGGACGGCGTCACAGGCGACCGCTAGTTTGCTATAAAATTGGTATAAAACCTTAAAGTGCAATTCGATATCTATTAATGGTCTGGCAATAGATTAGAGATCTAGATATAATTGGCGCTAACGAAGACCGGGCGTAGGTATTTAGCACTAAAACTGTGAACTAGGAATCTAGTTCGGTATTTACTAACATTCCAAATGCAATTAATCAAAAAGAATAGGAACTGGTTGTAAACGACCTTCTAAGGATACTTACGCCAAGGTATGAAGTTACGCTTAATCTGGACCAATAGTTAAAGGTGCGTTTCCATGGTGCGTGATTTTGTAGGCCTACGCAAAGTTGACACCCATGGTTAATCATAGCAAATACCAATTTCCTAACTTGAGGCGAGTTTGAGTGCACGAACGCAACTTTTTCTACGGTGCGGATGGGTATACAAAATCATACACCATGGAATCTTGTCTTAATACATAAATACGTAAGCAGCAAACCAATTAAAATTGATCGTTGGACCGAAAATATTTTTACCTTTAATCTCACTAAGGAATGCTAGTAAAAATATGCCTTTACTGTTTTGTTATAAAAAATATGATGTATTGAGTAAAGATGAATAAAGTACTCATCATCATCAGCTCACTACACGTCTCCACCGAGGAGCTCGGAGCCTAGCCTAAGTTAAGGGTGATTAGGCCATAGTCAACCACGCTGGCTAAGTGGGGGTTGGTTGACTACACACATATCTTTGAATTTCTTCTCAGATATGTGCTGGTTGCATTACGATGTTTTCCTTCACAGTAAAAACGTCGGATAAATGTATAATACATATGTAAATCGAAAATCGAAAAACACATTGGTACATGGCAGGATTCGAACACAGGACCTGGAGATTGCAAATCAAGTGTTAGAACCCTGAGCCACCGACGTTCGATAATACCGTAACATATTAATAGGTCGATATGATATCCTGGTAACTGCTAGCCGATATATCTTATCATATATTTATATCAATGATAGAACATATAAATATATTTGTTCATAAACTCCGTGTGTATTGATAATCAACTACGCGATATTTTTTTTTTATAAAAGAAGGGGGCAAACGAGCAGCGGGAACACCGAGGTGTTCAACGACGCCCATGGACATCAGCAATACCAGAGGAACCGCAGATGCGTTGCCGGCCTTTGAGGTGGTGATAAGCTCGCTTCTTGAAGGACCCTAAGTCGTAGCGGTTTGGAAATACCGCGGAGGACAGATCATTCCACAACGCTGCATATACTTTCATTGATGTATTAAATTTTACATAGAGGTCGCCAATTGGTAAAAACTCAACTAGTAAATATAATCAAAGATTTGTTAATGTTAAAATAATTTTTTGGTACTCCTTCATATTAATATTAACTGTGTCAAATTTCATGTTTATTTGTTGCTAGCGATTGCTTTAAAAAGGGATACAAAGATCCAATGAATTTTTTTTTAATGATAAACATCGTAAGAACTTTCTCAAATTGTAAAACGTAGAGAAAAATTAATTTTAAAATTTTGTATAATTGAATAACACAAGTATGTTTAATATGTTTGTATTATCTTACTATTTGCGAAAGTTTAGATGGATGTTTGTTTGAAGGTATCTCCAGTGTGGCACAACAGATCTCGATGAAATTAGGTATTGTTAGAAGGAAAATCCGGAGATGTATTGACTCAATACTGGCCTTACTAAAATATCGACGTTTATGTCCCATCACTGACACTGGACATTGCAACGAAAGCACAACACTCGCGACAAAGGATGGTATTTAATAATGTCTAAAAGTATGGATGTAGAACATAGTCTAGAAGAACAAAGGTTACTGATTAAGTTTTTTTTTAATTCCACGCCGACGGAGTCGCGGGCGACGGTTAGTTTCTTTATGAAGAAATCACAGTATATGCTTTCAGTTGTATCGTAAATATAAACTAACAAGTGCATTCGGTTTTTTCTAAAAGCCATTTACTGTTTTACTGCATTTTAATGCGCTGTAATGTTAACAGCATCCTGTTGAAAATAAGTAATTCTAATGAGTTCAGATTTATTACATTAGTTATTAACTTAGTTAAGTGTGCGCTTAACATTCAGTAGCTTTCCAAGAGTTATGTTAGATGTTCATGAAATTTCCTTAATATAAGTATCAGTATCAGAGTTACACAAATATTAGTTTCAAATAATCCAAATGCTGTTTTTCAGTCTTGGCAAGAGTTTATACTACTTTAAAGAATAAAGGAAAATATGTAACAATGCAAAAAGATACGAACTTCAAGAACGAAAAAATCTGTTGTTTTCTGAGGCTCAAAACAGACTGGATTTTGCAAATAAAATTGAGCTTTATACGATATGAATAAGGTTTATTTTACTTTGCACATATTTTTATCAAGAGCAAGCATAAAGAAATATATAGTAAAATTAAAACTTATTTCATATTAACCCTTACGTTTATTTTGTATAGTTTAATAATTTTTAACTTTGTCTTTTGGTTTTCTTCAAAAAAGAAATCTTGCCACAATAAGGGTTAAACTCAATTTTGTTTGCGATTAAAATCTCCTGTGGTCTCAGTCGCATTCTGTGTGAACGGACCCTTAAGCTAAAAGTGCCAAAACGTTAGTATTAAAAGCTTTTCAGCTTGTAAAAGGGACAATAACTTGTACTACACGAATGTTTTGTCAGTGTAAACTCACGATTAGCTTCAGTATAAACTAACTGCTCTATTGAATGGCATACTGTCATTGTTAACTCTATAACTGCTAGTAATCAGGGGTCAACAATCCTAGGATTGTCAGGGTCAAGGTCACGCACCGTATTGTATGATAGTCAACGAGTTTCATGTGACCCAGTCACGGGTATGAAGTGGATTGAAGCGGATCAAATGCTCAGTTCCGGTTGACACCTTGCGGGTGTTAGTTACATAACCGTAGAACTCCACTGCCACATATCATCTTTGATAAAATAAGATATATTATATTATATACTAGCTGTCGCCTGCGACTCTGTCTGCGCCGAATTAAGAAAAAACTGTTGGTCGCAGTGTAATAATATATAGCCTAAAGCCTTCATCTATAAAAGGACTATCTAACAGAAAAAGATTTTTTCAAATCGGATCAGTAGTTCCTGAGATTAGCGCGTTTAATCAAACAAACTCTTCCGCTTTATAATGTTAGTACAGATAGTTACATACATTATTTTGAAGAATTATATAAATTTCATCACTCACAACGATGAGAACAACGCCCACGGACATGTGCAATCCCAGAGGAAGTGTAGATACGTTGCGTGGCCTTTGACAAGATATACTCGCTTCTTGAAGGACCCTAAGTCGTAGCAGTTCTACCGGAATAGAAAATTCTAATGACCAATAATATATCAGAAAGGACAAAAATAAAAGAAATATGCGAAATATTTAAATTAAACTAAAACAATTTGTAAAAAGGTGAACGAAACAATATCAGTCTGTTGTTGTATTTTCTTAAGTCTGTGGGATCGATTTGTCGGCTTACGTCTGGGTCGATAACACCGGCCGCCTCTGGTTCTATCTCGTTATCGTCACGGTGTAACACTTGTTGACACGTGGAAGCCACTTCACTGATTATCTTCCTAACACTCTCACTTTAAATCGATTTTATTTTTAATACCCATTGATAGGGTCATGTACTGGGGATGATACCCTAATGTTACAAATTCAAGTTCTAATTAGGGTAAAGTCACCATTAATGGGCCACCTTAACAAAATACTGTCAGATCATTAGTTTACTATTTAAAAGTAAAAGAAGACAAAAGTAAATTTATCATAGGGATATTGAGTAGCAGAGCTTCTAATAAGAGTTTATCATAGAAGTAAGTTAAGAACTAGAATATATAATATATGCGCCTAGTTTAGTCTTTCATACAACATGGCGACGATATCCATTTCAATCAGTTTAGATTTAAAAATAAAATCCATATTTTTAATAATCATCAAACTCGGCACCATTATAAAACGGCCAGAAGTTTAAAAGTTGATAGAATAAACTGGTATCGATTATAAAGTGTTAAATCGATTCCTAGGACAGTCGAGTAGAGACAGTTTATCTTAATAGCGATCTGATGCACACCCACCGCTGGCTGACGAACTGTGAACATATCCCGGAGCTAACATTTGTATATGGTAATTGTGCATCTGCGAATAGCAAACGAATATAGCTTCTATTGTTTACGAATTAGAGATCAAAATCGTTTACGTTGATGAGGAGTTATTGATGGGCAAGAATTTTAGTTATTTGCTCGATCTCATGTTGAATATAACAGGTTGTGAGCGAAAAAGTGGATGGTTTTATGAAATTTTCCAGTCCAGTATTAATTTCATTTAAACTGTCTTAATAAATTTAACAAAAGTTATTTTATAGTGTTAGGAAGTAAATCCGACAATGTGTCGGTGTACTGGCGCAACACTAGCCTTACTGAGATATCGACGTTTATGTCCCCTCACTATTTCTGACACTTGACTTTGTAACGAATGCACGTCATTCGCTCCAAAGGATTCTAATTAATAATGTCTAAAAATAGGTTTTAACAATTAACCTAACAGTTTATAATTGTTATATTTTCAAAGAAAGTTTACTGCACTGACTTTAAAACGTAGTTCTTCAAAGACACCATCCTCCAAACGTTGCACTTTAAAGTCTTTCCTATCATTATAAAACATCTGAGACACGATTCTTTGCTCAATTAAAATTGCTACTGAGCCAGAAAAAGTCTTCTTATTAAGTTGACTAATAAATAACTACGAAAAACGTTAATTACATTCTTATAGTAACAATATAAATTGGTTTGTTTATTTTTTATTGGAAGCAATATGATAAGTCGCACGTTAACTTAAGGACATTGATTATAACCGTACCAGAGTAAACTGTCGGCTGTAATTGCGGACTGCGATGTCGGGGAATCAATCTACACGCTGATAAGTGGTGTGATGAATATTAAATGTATAAAGATACGTTTACACAAGATTTAAAAACGATGTTTAGCTAAAGGTAGGAACTAGATGCAGAATAAAGAGGCATTTGATAAAGGTAAAGCTTGTCTAGGAAGGAAAAATAAAGGTATTTGTCATAAAATCTTTATATTATTAGTATAGTCTAAGGAAGAAAAACTAGAATTGTTCCAAATAAATTGAACACATAGTGTGAAATAAACAAGACACATTTTGAAACTATCATAGTAGCCGAGGGATTCTGATGTCAAAATCCCCGTTTAAAACATATTGTTATCTCTTTTTAGTCAAAGATGATAGACGGGGATGACGATGTGTTTTATATTTAAGTTTCAGAAACCAACGTTAACTTAACTAGATTATTATAAAAATTCTCCTCCAAATCCCTTTTCATAAAGTTAGTCTACGCTTTATTCGTATTAATCGGTTTCTCGGAACTGAATATGAATAAAATTTGCAAGCTTTCACGTTTATTGTGGGGCGGGATATATAAACGATTCGCACATTATAGCCGCATAATAAATACTCACACACGGATTGACATTTTCTGGTAAGCGGTGTTGCAATTATAGACAAGTGCTTCCTACATTATTAAAATCTGGATACGAGAATTTATATACAAGTACTAGCTGACGCCTGCGACTCCGTCCGCACGGAATTAAAAATAACACTTAATTAGTAGCCTATGTGTTCTCCATACTATGTTCTACCTCTATGATAAATTGCAGCGAGATCCATGCAGTCATCCTGGAGATAAACATCCATCCATACAGTAATGTAGTAAGATATACGGTTCCAAATTAAGACTTAAATAAATTAAATATAATAAAAGTTACCCAAGTCTGAAAGCTTTTAATAAATTATTCAATGTTTTTTTTACTTTCAAAAACGTTTGCATATTTATAGAAATAAGTAAGTAGTAATATAAAAAAGTAAAAAGAATTGTGAAAAGGTTTACGGTGGTTTTCCACTGCCGTGATACTTGTAATGCATATTGTCGTCTCTTTCATTTGTTATTGAGAAAACAGAGATAGCAATATGTATCTGTCGCACATCACAAGTATGATTCAGTGAAATTCTAATGTAAAGAACTGTATGAATGCGTTACAGTTTATTTCTTAAATAAAGTGACAAATCTAAGTCTATACTAATATTATAAAGCGAAAGAGTTTGTTTGTTTAAACGACCTAATCACAAGAACTACTGGTCCGATTTAAAAAATTCTTTTTTTGTTGGATAATCCATTTATAGAGGAAGGCTGCTACCAATAGTTTTTTAATTTTGCGCGGACGGAGTCGCGGACGACAACTAGTATATAAATAAAGGGCATCCTTTACTTAGTAACAGAGACTTTTCATTCTATATAAGTACCAAAAGCTCGCTTCCATTTAAGCTTTAGTTAATGTGTGGGTGTCAGTGGTCCGTACAAAGTTTAATGAGCGTTTATTCGTAACTAAAGTGAGGGTAATGCGCAAATAAATAGGTTTATTAGTCTGTGCCCGGACACTAATGGTAACGGTACATTGTTCAGGAAAACAGAGCATCGAAGTCTATATAGAGATGTTGACTCATTCATTCCATTTTTCGATAATCTGCACAATTCAAAGAGCATCGGTGGCGTAGTGACATGGGTGGACTTTTAATCTACAGATTCCGGTTCGATCCGGTATGCACGACGCATAGGTACAGTGTGGTTGAATAAGGCCTTAGTCACCCCTAACTAGAGTAGGTCATAGCCCCGTTGTGTGGACATACATATAACAATTTCGTACAAATATGAAATTAATATTTATAGATTTTTTTGAACAAGCAAAAAATCCTCCCCGGCGGGGAATCAAACCCCGGTCTCCCGCGTGACAGGCGGGGATACTGACCACTATACTACCGAGGACTTGTGTAACGTGACCTAAATTAGTAAAAAATGTCAAAATTTCAAAATATGAAGTGATTTAACTATCATCCTAAAATATATTTATGTATTTCAAATTTATTTTTACTTTTTAGCCTTATACTGTTTCAACCCCTATTTATCATAAAAATAACAACAGTTCCTGAAATTGTTATTGCGCAACAAATAGTTTTGATGTTATAATAAAAATCTTAAACAAGTCGTTTGAATCTTGAATTGTTTCGATTATTAACGTTTATATATGAAATGGGCGGCGGAAGGAATAAAAAATGCGCTAATAACGTGTTATCTTGATGTCAGGTAATCTGCGTCAGATGGATGTAAGGGGCGTGCCACACGTTTTGTTTAATAAAGCAATAAATTGCTTTAATAATTCGTTAATAAAGAATATTGGAATGCAAAGTTACCGTCTCAAGCTGAAGTAACGATTTAAAAAAAACAGAATAACAGAAATAAGTAAGCGGCCAGTATTCATCGAAATAGCAAAACGATCGCTGCCCATAGAAATTCGCAATTGCAACTCGTTGCCCACCTTTAGTCGACGGAGGACGCACAGAAATATGATATTTCCTCTTTCTGTGCGACCTCTTCTCCATCAAATTTCTTTTACATCCTTTCCTTATAAGAAAAGAGTGAGAAGGGAAAGAGGACTAAATTTAGGCATCCGTCACGCAAACTCTTTAGGCAAAATGCGGAATAATTACTGAATACTACATGTTTTAGAAATATACTAATTTGTAGTATTTGTTAGAAATAATATATTTTTTATTTATATTTATTCTAGTATGTGTGATATAAATATATACAAAAATGTTTAAAGACTTCTTCAGTCAAGAACTAAACTGGAAAACTGTTAACAATCTCGAAAGATCCAGAGTTTGCATACAGCTTGTCTGAAATAACATCCTCGGTGGTCCAATTATATCACTTTACAAAAACAATAAAATCATAGCTCTCGAGCTACTCAAGTCACTTATCGCAAACGACCGAGTACATTGATTTCTTTCAACGCCACACCTCAGTTCCGGCGTGCGAAATAAAGCATTGTAAAACACACAAGCAATAAAAACATTCGCTATGATGATTCACATCTGTAACATATAATAAAGGTCAATGGTAATGATGATTGTTAGGAAGGCGAAGAAAATAAAATGCGAATGAATATTCAAGGTCTACAGACAAATGAACCTTGTTCTATTTAAGTTTCTATCTTGTAAAGTAGACAAAGTATCCTTGATCATAGCGAGCCCTAATTTATTTAGTAAATCAGCTCTGTATCGGTTCAAATTTTCAGCTCACAACTTGAGTCGTTGAACTACAGCTTCAATTAAATTGGCAGTTCACAGCTCATCACGATGTATAACTACGTGAGCCGACAAGCTGCGAGTTCGCAGCTAAAAATGCATATCATAACTCATTCAAGTACAAATTGAGCTAAATTGTGAGCCGGTTTACTGAGTTGCTTTACATATGTGAGCTTTGTGTTGATCTGCAAGTCATAAATTTTAGTTGAGTTACCTATGACTAATATTTTCTAATGGTAAATTGTTTAACACTTTTACAGTCAACCAGAATTTATGTAAAACAAAGACAACTCAAAAACGATCACAGCGCCCTCTTTCACAAAGCGCTTTACCAAATTTACACAACAATTTTAAGATCACCTCCTTAATAAAGGGCGTTTCTGATAATTATAACTTATTTGTTATATGAATGGGATACAGACATATTTTACACAATCAAGAACACGCTGTATTTCTTAAAGAACTCACTTGTTTAAAGTAATATTGCCTGGCATTGTCATCGTACGTTAAACGCTCGGACCAACCAAACTATCAACTTGAACTTGCGCGATGACAGGTCTACGATGAGAAATGCGGCAACAATACACCGACTTACCATTTACTAAACTGTGTTATACAGAATTAGTACCTTATTGCACGGGGATAAGGGTTATAATTGTGGGTAGATAGTTTTTTGTTCGCAAATTAATGTTTGATTGGTCGAAAGTGAGAGGTGGCAAGTTGGCAAATAAAGGGACAAAAGCGAAGCGCTCAATTTGTGCCAATCAAAGGCGTTGAGCGAACTTGACCCGGCGAGAGAATGCGGCCCTTGTTTTGATAGCGGCTTTCTGTTTGGCCCTCGCAGCTCGCGGCGCACGCGCGATGTTTGCTGAGTCGTCACTAAATATTGCTTGATTGTCAAGTAATTGGAAGATAATATTGTTTTAACTTTTAAGTACTTTTGAATATACAAAAGTGTTTTATCGAGCCTAATAAAAATTTTAAAATGTATACGTGAATTGTGCAATTGATGAGTTAAGGTAGTCCTATGAAAAAGTTCCACTGTTGAAATGTTGTAATTGTTAAAAAAACATTTACGGTTTTTTTTTAAATAAAATAGTAGTAAAAATTTACATAAATAATAACAAGATTTTTTGTGTATTTAAAATTCCTTATTCAAATTATTTTTTATACGTAATCGATATCGCTACGCTTCAATTGGCGGCAAAATCAATAGATATCTAGATTTAAATTTATTTTATTCATAAACAATATTATCTTGTACATATGCAGGTATACGATACCGTAATACTTTATATTAACTACTGCATTCAAATTTAATACTTATTCCATGACAATAAGGAAGAGATTAGCGTGAGGCTAGCTGGGATATAATTCTAAGTTTCCTTGTCACAAGTAACGCACAGAATATGTCATTACATCAATTAAATAGGCAATAAAGCGATCGTATCTAAGTTTTAAAAGCGATCAGTCGTCTCGTTATAGTTATTAACAATTCAATCAATAAATTTTACATTGCCTTTTGGCGCCATCTGACGGCGAATGACGGCAACTGACGGTGCCTTAAATAGCAACACTTTCAGAACAACATTACAGATCATGTTAGATATAAAACTAATGAATCTCATTATCCTAGATCTATTGCATTGCCTGGACCTACTTACGTAATTGTTGCGTCAAAGGTTAATCGATTCAATGTCAATTTGTAAAGCTATCTATCCCTAAGTTAGCTAGTAAGCTTTGTCATTTAGATTTATGATCTATGTAAGACATTTTTTTTTAGAATTGTTGAAAGGAGCTGAACGCATCCGTACGAGCGCTTTAAGCCGCGATAAAATGCGTTCAAAGAGAAATGTATTTCCATATATTTCATACAGCAATGGTTTTAATAAGCGACGCTTTTTTATCGTTAGGCGTTCAAAAAGCGGTCGTGCGGATGCGATCTTAGACAGAGTTCTTCCTTTCAGTTTTGTTTCACAGATTTACATTACGATTTTTGTTTATGAATAAAAAATAGGAAATTAACTTTAAGTTTCCTGTTCAAAGTATTATTTAAAATGTAAATTAAATTGTACGTTTAATACAATAATTTATTACTAACAATGTAGTTATTAAGACAGACATAATATTGTGCAATTGACGTCATTTGACAGCAAACAGTAGTTACAGTTAGTATACAGATAAAATCAGTAAAAAAGACATCGTGCATAACAAAACTGACTCCTTGACTCTAGACTATTAAAACTCAATAACATTACTAATACAGATATAGTCCTGCAAACTTATCTGACCCGATGGGTATAACTTAAACTATTACTAATAATTACAATAGCTAACTAACGCCTGCTAATGCTGACAATCTTACTAATATTATAAATGCGAATGTTTAGATGTTGGATGAATGGATGTTTGTTTGAAGTTATTTCCGGAACTGTTCAACGGATCTCGCTGAAATTTGACATAGATGTAGAACATAGTCTGGAAAAACACATAAGCTACTTATTACGTATATAATTCCGCGCCGATGGATTCCCACTGGCAAATCGTTTTCGCAATAGATATCTTATCATTTTTTTTTGTATTTTTCTGTGGTATTCATCTTTCACGGGTCAGATAACTTTGTCGCACTATACGTACAATACAAAGGTAATCAGCGGCATTGTCTTACTGTTATTAAAAACACATTCGTATTAATTTATCTGATAGAAACATTGTCTTCGCGATGACAAAGCAAAATAAACGATAATGACATTTTTACATTAACGCATCAATAAAAATTACATAAATCGTTGAACTTGTATATCATTGTTACTGAGATTTATATACTTAACTAGCTGTCGTCCGCGACTCCGTCCGCGCGTAAAAAAAAAAAATTAATATGTGTTCTTCCAGACTATGTTCTACTTCTATGATAAATTTCAGCCTGATCCATACATTCGTTCTCTAGTTCAAAGAACCATCCATCCAAACAAACATTCGCATTTATAATATTAGTAAGTTCAGTTCCACGTATCGCTTTGATTTTTGCTTTTTGTTAAGGAAAAAATTAATTTTAACTTTGAAAAGTTATCGAATAATTTACGAAAGATTTTTTCTACTGTAAAAAAGTATTAAGCAAGTTCATCCACCAGAACAATTTTTTTAAATTTTAAACGTCTAAATAATGTTTAAGTAAGTTTTACGAACCAAAAGCGTACAAAATAACGTACTTATACTAATATAAATTATTATTTTAGCGGCGAAAAACAGTTTCAGAAAGAATATGGTATTTAAAAAGACCAAAAATTCCACTCTCAGAAATAAATCACATCTCAACCTCGTTTGATTGAGTTGTACTCAATGATTGACAACTCAGAACCAAAGTGACGGTGCTGAAAGTACTCGATTGCTTTGACACAACACGTCGGCACCAGTCGGCACATAAACGTCTAAATTAAAGCTAAAAAAGCGGCCGTCACTTACAATGTTAAACGAATACAAAAACAAAACATAAAGAAAAAAGAAATGATGAACATTATTTATATCTTACAAACAAGCTGAAATCAATTGTTCATTAATTTTGGCCAGATGACAACTTAAAAAAAGTGACAGCTGTCAGAGTACTTTTGAAATGAAACGGGGAAATGTCTTTAAGACATTTAAATGAACAATAAAGCGACTAAAGCGCTTTATTCGTAATTGAAGCGACGGCGGCTGGCAAAGCGACAAATGGGAGTGTAAAAGTTGTCGCGTCATTTGTCAGCGTTAATTAGCGGTTTAACATCTCTTTTAGGAGTTGGGAGTCTGTACGACTAATGATCTTTGACCATTATGTTACCGTAGAACACTGCAGAGTTAATACATGCTATCTCTTTCATTCTGTTGTATAAAACAGAGACAACAATATAATTCCAATTCTACTGTTTTTGAAGAGCGATTGTTTTTGTCGGCTTTTTGGAATTCATGTTAACATGCGCGTGGATACATGTGTGCGTTTGTTTTTTATGTGTGTGTGCTTTTAACGGTTACGCTTTCTCCTCTATCTATTGATAGATTTGAATAAACATTATGTATGTGTGATGTTTAAAAACTAATTAATTTTAAATCCGTGGTAACCTTGACTTTTAAAAATGGAAGGTTTAAGATCTTATCAATAATAAAATTAATATTACCTCTGTAATGTCGTACTCCTCTGTAGCTCTATTAAGCTTTGTGAAGTATCTGCAACAAAAATAAAACAAACTTATTTTTTTTATAGTTGACACAACACGTTCAGTGCCATTGCACGCCTTGTGCACAGTTAGAAATCATATTAGCATTGAAGGTGTTAAACCTAAAACTATACAGCATACAAATATATTGACAAATTAAAAGGAAGATAGTTAAATTGTTAGTCTAGATTTATTTTAAATTATCCGTTACCTTTTGTATGACATTAATTGTAACATGAACATGAATTATTACTAATTCGAGCTATTTAAGTCACAAGACGTGACCACTTGACATGATCAAGACATACCATAAAAGGCAAACAATATAGCAATTTGGATTTTACAGAATTGTCTGGATCAACGTCTGATTAATTCAAATCATCTAGCTAGTTCCAACAAGCTTGCATTGATCCATACAACTCGTGTACAAAATGCGACACTGAGTACAAAGATTCTAATTTCCTTGAATGACAATTTGAGTTATCGTGAACATAAAGTTAGTTGTACAAGAATGTGTCAACAAACTATACTTATCTATGAAAACTAACCTAAATTTAAATTAGTCGGTTCATACAATGAAAGAATTAATTTTTTTTTTTTTTGATTTGTAAAACCTGAAAAAATATTTATTTACATCCTTATACATATATATACTTATAATACATAAACTCTTAAATCTATGATATAAAATAAAATTAAAAAAAAACCGAATAATTAACTAAAATATGTTAATAAAAGGAGTCCCTTTAGGCAAGGTCCCGAAGATACTGGCAGCGTTCCCCCTCTGTACAGCTAAACTAATTCTTTGACCGAGGTAGCTGCCAGCTCTTCGGTCCCCTGTTAAGAATTAAATTACATTAAATACTAAAAATACAAGAACTTAGCACGTATGTATACATGGTCGGCGTTAGCTTTTGTTGACCGCCCAGGGGTATAGACTGAAAGGCGCGCCAAGACGCAAAGGCAGGGTAAATGTAAGAGGGCGACCTAGTAGAGTCGTAGAGACCTTGGTACTGTATTAACCTTTTGGTATCCTGTCGTTACGGAAGCAACACTTTTTTCACACATTTTCTCAATCCACGTTTTATGAATCATAGCTGTCTTGTTTATATTGTTGGAAGATTGCGTCGAGTGATGTACATTTTGGCAAGTACTGTTGCCAAAAACATATGGATTGTAAGATTTTAAAAGGGTTTCTTTAATATGTAAATGTTTTGGTAATTGTGCATGTTATGTCGGCTGAAGTGTTTAAATGAATCATCTTGAGAATTATAAAAAAATATCGTAAAAAAATGTTTATACGAATTTCTAGGTTCACTTGGTACATCACTACCATTTTATTTTATGACAATCTAGACACTTCTGGTAATTCTAGATTGTCATATAATGTACAGTGCCTAGATTTTTTTTAATTGTGTTTTTTGGAAATTATATTTAAGTACGAATTACTAATAAAATATGAATAATATTTTTCGATCTTACCGATAGAAAAAGTTAAGTTTATGTTTAAGTTGATTATCGATAAAACACTAACAAAATGACATTTTCTAAAAATGATGATTCCTAGCTAGATCGATTTGTCGCCCACAACCCCCCTATATACTAAATTTTATGAAAATCGTTGGAGGCGATTCCGAGATTCCAATTATATATATATACAAGAATTGCTCATTTAAAGATATAAGATACAACTGTCTTATACTTTCCTTATGTAAATGTATAACAAAGTGTAACATTAAACAAGACCAATAAAAGAAGTTCAAAATAAATATTTAATATGAAAGTAAGAAATGGACAACTTGAAATATTCTTTATTTTAGTATAATATTAACACTTGTGACAAATTAAACTGACCTTATACGTAACTACAAGCGAGAACGTTTAGCCGCTGAATAAAGCGATAATAAATACTTTTAGGGCTGACAATGACTTCGAGGTGACAGTTTACATATTTAAACTCTAAAAACCACCCAACCTTAGCGTACACGTTAAACTACTATCAAAAGTAAGAAAATTATATCAAAAAGGAATCCAATTATCACGTCTTTTGTGATCTAAAAGCCGCCTCTATAAGTCCCTGGCAGCGAAGTACTCGAATAATCAGACACAATATTTGCCTCACAATTTGTTTATGCAACTTATTATCCAGGCGCCCTGTTAGATCCGTCAGGTACCACATGAGAAAATCCCCGGGACGGCGTGGGAACGCGACTTACTCTCAAGTCAATATTAGCCCTGCTCGCTTATTGTTACCGACGAATTTAGAAGCTAGTTTTTATGTATCAAACGATTCCGGCACACCGTACCTCTTACACCTACGTAAGAAGTGCTGTTTGAACTTGCAATTAGTCCGTCTGTCGTTGCCGATATTGTAAATAATGCATTTTTGTGGGTCACTTTTATTGCCGGTGGCTTGGGATTCGTCATGGGTGGCGGATGCATCGCCTTTCTTATTTTATGACGGTTTTTTTGTCTTCCTCGCATGCCACACGTATGTGATGATGAAATTGACTCTTCACACTCGTATCTTTGTGTTCTTCGAATACTTTGACACCTCATCAGTTTGTAAAACAATATGGATGACTAACCGTTGATTTCTAATACCGAAATCTCCGTATAAAACGTATCGTCATCGTTGTCATTATCTTTGAAAAAACAGAAATAACAATATATTTTCAACGGAGATTTTAGTCTCAGAAACTCACGATAAGAAGCGTTTTTTTATTAATGAAATCAATATCTTAATACTGAAGTTTCGAAAACTTACTGCGCTAGATATACTATTTGTGATTATTGCTATCATATTGTAAAATTTCAGAATTCCATAATGATAAGTGAACATTTTATAAGCAGTTAAGTTGCATAACTTAAGTAACAAGCAGCCGTTTGTCGGGATCAAGCTAATAAATTTAACAACTCTATTATATTTAATTACAATCAATAAATAGCGCCTGTGTTTATAGAGTACGCAAGTTGAATCCAGTAAGGTGCATTGTTACAAAGTTCAAGGAACTCTGTTACTTAAGTTTTTAATTACTTACTATTATAATATTTCAAAAGATAGATCAAATGAAACAAAATTCCTTTCGAATAAAAAAAGAATTATCAAAATCGTTAACTATAGAAAATACCAATTGGTTTTATATAAAACTCAACACATTTCATATCAGAAATTGATGTTTACATTTCTTCCGGTCCGATTACGTAGTCGAGGGTTCGAATCTCGTTTTTCGTTATTATCGTTAACCCTAGCACAAGCTTAGATGTTGAATTAAATTAACAAAAGTCTACTAACGACGACTGCCACATGGAATATTTAATAGAATACCAAATGAATGTTTTATTGTGATATCCTTTACTCTTCTCTCTGTATGTGTGGTAGTCCGCTAGGCGTTTGTTCCTTGTGACCTCCTGAACGGCTGTGCTGAACACAAAGTTGTCTTATTGCGCATGCTTTGACGAAGTCGCGTGCGACCGCTAGTGTTATAAATATTTTCATGTACTTTATGAATTCGTTACAAAGCCGCAAATGTATTTAATTATAAAACTTGTATTACTTTATTATTAAGTTGTTGTTACAATCAAGCCTCACCTTACAGCTTAAGTTATTAAAGTTATTATTGAGGAGTTATAGCTCGATTCATGATTCAAGTTGTAACATTAAGTTAAACTTTACATGGCTGTTATAACTGTTTTCGTAACTTTAGTTATTGGATTTTGTAATGATTTATACAACTTGAAATTGGGAATGTAATTTTTTTATAAATATAGGACACTATTAATATACGGGTTAAGTTATCAAGTCTGATTATTTTTTACAATTTGACGTCTTTAAACAAATTATAAAAATCTAAGAGTATTTTTACACTCTAACATCGAACTCATTGTCAATTTACCATTTATTTCTGTGACCAAAATCTGTGTAAAACATATCGTCATCCCTGTCATTATCTGTGACAAAATAGATAACGACTTATAACATTTTACACGGGTATTTTGGTCTCAGAAACCCACGGTTATTGACCAATCCCACTCATATTGTTGCAATAAATGTTTGCGATTTTATGTTAAATATAATACTTTTTTAGAATGATTAAACTTGTTTAAAAAAAAGAATCTGGCAAATATTAATGTAGCATAAAAAGCAATGGGTACGCTACACCGACAGAGAGTTTTCCGTCAATCAAATTAACTCCACCATAATGTATAGAAGAGGTCCAATAAAGTCACTTCGCGCCTAATTATCGCATTTCACACTCGACCCTGGGAAATAATTACACGGGTTCTCATAGGGACCTTGGAGGGAAGGTCCCTAATGGGGTGTGAGCCTTGTAAATAACTTAGGCCGTGTGTAATCTGTACCCATTTTGCTTTGACACAATTAACACGTGTTAGATGTTCTGTTTGATGTGAAGGGAGACATACGCGAGATGTCTTTTACATATTAAAAGACACATTTTAAGTTTATTTTATTTTGAATAGAATTTTAAGGCAAATATTATTGGATTAATTTCTTTTCCTTGTTTCTATTCCTTTAATATATATTTAACTTCTTTAAGCAAAGTCTAGTAACGTAACAAATATAAAAAATGACAGCTGATTTTCCTAGATCTTACTTGTAATATTATAAATGCGAATATTTGGATGGATGAATGGATGTTTGCAGAACGGGTGCATGGATCGCATTGAAATTTGGCGTAGATATATATTATCTGGAAGAACACAGACTACTTTTTAAGTTTTTTTTTAAATATAAAAATAGCGTTAAAATAAATAAAGGTTTACAATCATTAAGTACTTCGAAAGAAGGCGAATTGGACTTTATCTTAATATGATATTATTTTGTAAGTATTAAAGTGTAGATGAACAAACAAACCCAAACATATCCTACACAAGCCATACAAGACGAACAAGACAGAAATAAAGTGAAGATTAATGTAGCGGGACTTAATAATCCTTTGAGACAATGCCTCACGTGCCCACCACAATCAAGCAAAAACAAACTTTATTTTCCATGTAATAGAGTTTAAAATTATACTGACGATATAGGTCTTTTTATAAATGTACATTGAATTAATCTATTTATAACTATTTACAAGTTTACGAGTGTAAATCGCCCAAAAGGACGAAGATTTTTAATAGTCGTTTGAGTGTAAGCAATTAGGAGTTTATTGCCGACATTTATAGTTATAGTGGCGCTAGTAATTATTGTAGGAGGGCTGTATAACACCGCTGTTTATACTCTATCTATATTACGTTATAATCCAACGCCTAAATTAAGTAAACAGATGAACGTCAAATTCCATTCACGGCGGACATTTTGATTTTTCAGTTCTTTTGTTAAAATTTTACTAATATTATAAATGCGAAAGTTTAGATGGATGGATGTTAGAAGCATCTCCGAAACTGCTCGACGAATCTTAACGGAAATTAACACAGAGGTAGAATGTAGTCTGGAAGAGCATATAGGCTACTTATAAAGTATAGGCTACTTTAAAGAGTCGCGGGCTGCAGTTAGTTGTAAAATAAGGGTAACAAATGTGTGTTATGAATTACTTAAGCTTCAAAGTTGTTGTTAATACAAAATAAAACTGAAATGATACTACAATAAGTGTATCTACTCCAAGGTCGTTGTTTTCGCTGGTTTGTTTATTGATTTGTGTAATTAAGTCAAAATCAAATCAGAGGTATAAGTAATCAAGAGAACATATCTTTGGTTTAGTTACGAGTATTTAAATAGATTGTCTTGCATCTAAAGGCCATAAAGTATCGATATCTCGGATGATATCTTAATTTAAATTGAATGCGCACAGATTGGGCGCGGTGCGAACGCTGCGCAATTAGTTGATAGTCCACTAGATAAGAGCGATTGTTTCAATTACTGTAGGGCCATACAGATGTAGGGCCACACTAACCGGTAGATACCGAACACGGCTAGTGGGTCCACACTAACGGTTGAAACATTCCACGGGTAAAATATTTGTACAAACACATAATTGTATCTTACATTCTCTTAAAGATGGCAATTTTTTTTAACATGTGTTTTGGCTGTAAAACCACCAGGATACAGCGGTTAGGTGGCAGCGAGCATAGCTGTTAGGGCCACGCTAGCTGGTAGAGATTGAACATAACAGTGCAGAGACACACTATAAAGTTATGTCGCTAATAAACAACACAAGTTACTTGTTGTAATACTGAAGCGATTTGTTAGTCTACTATAGATACTAGCTGTCATCCGCGACTCCGTCCGCGCGGAATTAAAAATCTTAATTAGTATCCAAATTTCAGCGAGATCCATGCAGCGGTTCTAGAGATACATTCTAAAAAATATACATCCATACAAACATACGCATTTATAATATTAGTAAGTACATATTGATTAATATCTTAATAACCATAATATGTAGTACCGGAAATTATAGTTAAATAAGAAAGTATTTGATTGCGTTTGTATGATGCAATAATAAATCGATGGAAACATCGCTCGATTCCACAATCGAATGAATTGTTTCTACCTCGTTGCCTCGACCAGGCATCGCGTTAATGTTACCTTGCCTCGGTAAGGCATTAATGTTACATTTTATTCAGTTTCATAACATTGATATATAGTTATAGCGGGCGAGCGCTGCCAACTACTGCTGTTTCAAACAATTTATTTCATTCCATTCTTAGAAATCGTTCAAGGAATTCCAAATTGTTAAGATAACATTGTTCGTAATAATAAAAGTTGTATTTACATAATTAATGTTCAAATAAACAGTAAAAACAACATAGAGTTAGGAAAGTAAAGAATGGCAAAACAGTTCATTTATATGAGATTATTTCTAATTGTACAATTCCACTACCAAAAAACTGTTAAAGAATTGTCTTCTCTTTGAATTTTTAAATTATGATTACACTAGCTGTAGACCTCGAATTCGTCCGCGCGGAATGAAAAAAAAATCTTAATTAGTAGCTTGTGTTCTTCAGGCTGTTCTGCATCTATGCCAAATATCACCGAGATCCATGCAGCCGTTCTGGAGATACCTTCAAACAAACATACATCCATTCATCTAAACATTCGCATTTACAATATTAGTAAGAGCAAGATATGTTTTTTTATTCCAGAGAATGTTTATTTATAAATAATACTGTCATAAGTCCTCCACATTTCTTTATATTTCAGACAAGTCATAGTAAAAAGTGCTATAAAACTTAGTATGAGATCATTGAAGGTCATTGACCCGCCACGTGTCTTACGGGAACTAAATGACATAAATCTGACCTCCCACTTAGCACTCTTAAAGACCAAATGTAAATAATTACATTATGAATTGTCAGACGACGATGACGTCATCAAGTCTTTATAATTAATCCACGATGTTTATACAAAACTGTAAATGTTCCTGGAATTCTAATGTTTGTGATTGTTACAGCAATTTATTTATATAGTGAATGAAAGAACTTGTTTTCTTCGTTAATAAAAAGGTTTTAATCCTTATACTAAACTATACACATTATTTACATTAATAATTCCATCCAACACTTCACTCGTCTACATCTCGTTGGTACCTTCCCGCGCAATTCTCCTTTTCTTTACATCTATCTTTTTTATAACAAAAAAGGCAAAGGTTCTGGCCAGTATGCCATGTCTTTGGCAGAATGTTAATTCTGCACTCAAAATAGTGAAATATAGTAATCGTTGTATTCTTCTATAGACCACTGACCAACTCATTAGAGTGTTGGCTCAGGGGTTAAGCACTTGTAAACTGTAGGTCCTGGGTTCGAATCCCATGTACCAATGTGTTATTCCATTTTCTATTTTCATATACATTTATTCAACGTTCTTACGGTGAAGGTAAACATTATAATGCAACCGTCACATATCTGTGAAGAAATACAAATATATGTGAGATGTCAACCCGCATTAAGCCAGCGTGCGTGACTATGGCCTAGTCCCCCTAACTTAGGATAGGCTCCGAGTCCTTCAGTGGGGAAGTATAGTAAGCTGATGAGGGTGTGATACATTTCTATCAAACCAGATGTTAAGGTCGAAAGACTCTAGTTAAGTAAACGCCTAATCATCATGTCTCTTTTGTAAACTTGTAACAAATAAATATGACGTTACTAATGAAGATTTAGAAGAATGTCAGAGATTCCCAGCTGCAGCATCCCGCCCATCATGGCCTCTTTTATGTGAGATAAATGTAAATGCTTCAAACGGCAGTCACATAATTTATTACCTGTTTTCCGGTAAATTTATGTCATTCCTATGCACACTATCTTCCACACGAAAGTAATTAAAGTCTCCCACCTTAGCGGCTGTCAATCGCTTATTTAGTAATAACTAAGCTTTATTGTGTGGTAGTTAATGTTATATAATAGTTAAATTTAACATAAAATTTATAACAGCAGTTACCCTCGACTTTATCTCAGCGAAATTTAAAAAAAAAAACTAGTAATAAATATTTGCCTATGTAAAAGATTTTTTTAAATATGTTAAATAGTATTGGAGGCTACATAATACAAGCAAACAAACAAATCTATCGTCTTTGTAAAATTAGTATAGAAATGTTGATTAAAGCTACTCTCATATTAAACAGAGGCAAACTTGCAAAATATATAACTCAGTTGGGGAGCAATTTAGTCAGTTCTAACCAATTTTTTTTTAATTTTATAGCCCTCATATTGGCTAGTATAAAATTATGTTAAGTCTTGTTTATACTTTTGCATTTATTATACGACGAAATGAAATTATCAAAATAAAGTAGCAATTTTCTGTTAGAATTCAATGTAAGAAGCCTTAGTCTACATTTGTAACTTATCTATATTATATTACCGTTAAATATCCAGAAATTGTCTCTAGATGTCCATTTACAACGTCGCCATTAGCAACGCCGTAGCCCGCGACGTGACAGAGATAATGCTGATTAACGACAAATGTAACTTAGTATTATTTGCTAACGGACCTTAATTAATACATAATTTACATTTAAAAGAAGATATTGGAATGCATTAAAAAGATATGACATAGTCACGTTGTCACGTTGATTCTCAAGCTATGGGAAAGGAAAACTTGGGATTACATGATTCTTATTTGCGCGCTTATCAGATATAGCAATTATTGTAGCAACTGGTTACCGAAAACTTGATGTTTACAATATCATGAGTACTGTGGAAATATCTTGACTTTGGTTGCGAGTTCCGCTGATAAGCGATAGATCCAGATGCTGCAATTGATCACATAGTGAAATATTGTATCTTAATATTTTTTGAATTTAGAAATTTCGCAAAATAACAGCGAACTTTAGCTCTTTGTCTTTACGTCCGCAACGAATTTTTATGGCAATTATTTTCATATTACGTCGTAATCCTATTGATTATATTAAGATACTCGTTGGCTCAGTTATTGAGCTCGCTTATGCATTTATTCTCGTGTGCAAATAAATATAAACGAGTACAATATTAACACTTGTAACACGAGCACGTGTCGCGACAAAACGCACGCGTGTTTTCCTTTGAGAAATTTAAAACCCATTTGCTCGAAATAAAGTCAACTTTGTGTGGAGCGTGCGTTTAAATGCTAATCCCATGTTAGAATAAAAGAACAAATGAACAGACAGACAGAAAATTAGCATTACATAATGAATAAGTGTTAAAATGGTAAACATGCGCTTTGAGTAGTGTTTTTGTGAGGACTTTCTGAAGACTTGAATTAAAGAAGTTGTTGGTCATTTTACTAATATTACTGAATGTTACCTTTGTAATATGATTTGCGATAGTAAAGAGATGTAGGGAGCAGACTTATTCCTCCCGCTGACCGACCGAGAGCTATGACCCGACTCTTCGGAGGGAAAGAAGCCGGAAGACTTAACCCATTTTCCTGCCTTATTTATTTACTATAGTAATACAAAATTTAACAAATGACTACTAAATGTAATCAAATAGATACTAGACACTTGTAGCTCGATGTAGTGGGCAGGCCTCCCAAAAATGGATGGATCTGGTCAAGTTTCCAGGAGTATCCTGGATGCGGGTAGCACTGGACCTATCATCGTGGCGATGTTTGGGGTAGGCGTTTGTCCAGCAATGGGCGTCATATGGCTAAAGAGAGAGAGACACTATAATAGCAACCTATAAAGTATTATTCATGAAATTATAAAAATAAGATAGAAAAATTAGAGTATTTACTATCAAAGACCATCCAAATGGTATTGTTTTAGTTTCGTAATAGTATCAACTCTCACTTTTATTTAAACCGGTCCGAAAAGCTTTTTGTTTCTAACATGACCTCTTTGACACAGTCTAATTCTTAACAATAGATAATCGATTTTGTTATAGTCGATATCACCATTTGCAGAGATTAGACTGTGTACATTTCGTAACATCATTAATCATAGTGTTAGTAACTTCAGTTAACATTGATAAATGTCCCTTCATCTAAATCAGTTTATTCATGTTACTAAAATATCATAGTTACACACATAGTTAAGTAATTGTTTATTAATTAACTAGCTGTCGACTGTGACTACGTAAAAAAAACTTAATTAGTAGCCTATGCGTTCTTCCAGATTATGTTCTACATCTATTGCAAATTTCATCGAGATCCGTACAGCCGTTCTGGAGATATCTTCAAACAAACATCAATCCATCTAAACATTCGCATTTATAATATTAGTAAGATAATTATCAATTATCAAACATTTTCTCGATGTAATCTATCAAATACAATTTCTTAATGACTACTAAAAGTAAGATTTATCAAAGCAATATTGATAAATTGCCTGATAAGTCGATTTAAGAATGGGACATTTAAATCATATTTAATCCAGCTTTCTCGGTGGTCCTTGACTTAATAGTTCTTGGGCTATTGATGGCTTGTAATATTCATTTTAGGATATGTAATGTAAAATCATCAAACATTTTTAGTGATGTTAGAAAGGTGCTTGTTTAAACTAGTCGCTTTTGTGTACTTGTCCATAATTTAACGTAGCGTAAAGTTTATGTGAAAGATAGACACTTGATATTGACGATGTACTACAGTTGACTTTCTAACTCTTTGAATAATCGTGAGCTATTGAAATTACCTTTTGGATAAGCTAAAATATTTATCGATACACTGGTTAATATATCAAAAGGAAATTCAAGTTTATAAGTGCATTGTTTTAAATATTGGTGTTTCTAATGTCTCTATCTTATGGGTAGGTCGTTGCTTTGTTCCGATTTAACTGTGACCTGACAGTTTATTCTATCTTTATCTTACCACCGCCAGCACCACCAATCGCTACCGTCAGCATGAAAATGGAGAAAAGCAAATAGGCACAAATTACCTCGACTTTTAGCCGGTTCAATTGTAAAGGTAAGTGGATTTTGTATTTTTACATTTGTTTATTATGATTTAAATATTAATTTAAATTACTAATTAAGGAAAGCGATGTGAATGTTTTGTTTTCAATTCCGAATCGGTAGACACAACGAACCTTTTAACACACTCAGAAAGAATTTGTCCCTGTAATTCACATAAGAAAGACGAGTAACTGTAGTTTAAAGTTTCCAAATCCAAATAATTTAACTTGAAGTGCACTACATCCCAAGTTGCGCGTGTGAATCGGCTTTAAGCCACCTTTCCACTAAATGACTAGTCGTGAAAGTAGCAAAGCGTCTGTATTACTACTTGTAAGGCTGTCGCGGAAGCACTGAGGACACATTCGCTCGGGTAGTAGTGCTAGTGAAAATGGGGACTAATACACGTGAATTCGTTCCGCAAACACTTATCGCTAGCTTTGGCTGCGTTTGTTAGCGCTTCGCCAACTATGACGATTTCAAGCTGCAAATGATTCAAATACAATCAGACACGAAATAATTCAGATCATAAGCGTTAAGGTTAAAACTTTTCTTTTACCGAATTCTAAAAACAAAATGAACTGATTACGTTATTTTCTAGTACTCATTATATTCAATATAAAATAGGTAAACAGAATAGAAAATACAAAACATAAATTCCAATAGAAAGTTCAAATACGTTGATACATGGTTGGCGAAATATCATCGGGTCCATTAGCTGAAATGTGACTCTGCGCGACAAATAAAATACATCATTGTCAACCCTAAGACACTGTGGATAACCCATGAAAACTTATAATGCAAACAATAAATGTACATTCAGATTTCAACTCTTTTCTTATAACTTAAAGTCGAAGTTCGTTTGTACGGTGTCTGTATACTATGTTTCAATGTTATGCGTGTTACCACGAAGGTAGAATAGTGAGACAGAGCAGTAGAGAATGCAGTACTGCTATTATTTGAACGTACAAGAAAGACTATAGCATTCACATTTCATGAGTGATATCGCTAGTAGAATAGTTAAAATGCAACAAAACTTATTTTGCACAGAATATTACTTTGTTTAGCGACGCTGTCGAGGGCTACACTGTCTCGGCGTGGCGAATGCGCGGCGGCACGGGCGTGTGCGGTCAAGCAGTAGTAATACTGAATAATTTACTCTGCATTACTCTTCTGCCTCGTGTGTTACTGACATTACACTCGTGTGTTGACATTGCAAACAGTGACAAAGTGACAAACAAGAGGGCAACAGAGGCTCCGTGACAGTGCAAGGCTCTAATGCCGCGGCAAATACGCGTATTGTACGGATATTAGCGTGGGAACCGAATATTATGCGTACACACGAATCACGCGTTTCTTTGTTTTTTTTTCACGTAAAATGTTTAATATTTTTGTCATTCCTCAAAACCGTAGCAGAATTACGATTAATATAATTGTTTGGGCGAAGGATTTTCACAGACAATCAGCTAGGTTTTATGTTTTACCGATTGTCATTTGTTAATTGCTATTTTTTACCGCTCATTGTGGATATAAATGAGTTTTAAAAATACCATGGTAAGAATGCTCAGTTTTTTTTTTTTAATTTTAGTCTCTCGCGGGGAAAATTAATCTAAAAATATGTATAAAAATCCTTCAACTACGACCTAAAATCTTGGTACTAAGTAGTTCCCCGAAAAAAATTAAATAGAAACTTTAAAATAAATCATTTAATGTACAATCCGCAAATCTGAACAGTAGAGCTGTCTGTGGTGAGCTTAACAAAGAGTCGAATACAATTTATCATGTTCCTAATGAAAGTTAATTCGTGTAATATATCGCGCGGACATGTCCCGAAAGACGAACGGCAGCTTAGCGGCTGCGGACTTGTGTTTACGCTTTGAATTTCATTCAAGTCAACAGAGGCCGTCTTAGTGCTGGGTGCGTGTCATTTAAGTCAAGGAAATAAGTCAGTTTTCAATATAATGCGAAATATTAATTTCTAGTAGGGTGACCAACGTTTACGATTATTTAATATTTATATTCGTCGCGATTTTTTTTAGATAAAAATATTTTGAAAATATTTGAAAGTAAGTTATAGAACATATCTTAAGTATTATTCCAAATAACCTAACCTAACCTTATAGAGACCAACTTCTAGTTTTGTCGTAATATTGGTACAAAACAGCATTGTCCTCTCTTTCATTCTCTTTGAAAAAACTGAGACAACTATATGTTTTTGTATTTTTCGGCAGTGGAAACTGGTTAATAAGGCATACGTTTTGATATTTAGATTCCTTGATAGGTTATCTGAGATCTCACAATACATAGGCTTAAAACTTAACCTCTTAACTTAACGAAATGCCACCTTTTGTCGAGTGACATTTCAGTACTTGTATTCAAGAAGCAATTGAGTTTTATCGACAACTCACGTATTTGAAATTGTTTCTAAGATTTTACAAGTTCGAATGTTGATGTTCTATAAAATACTTTTTCTTTTTACGTTACATTTAACTATATAACAGTTAAATTTGACAATTTGCAGTTATGACGAGGTGTTAGCACTAATTATTATAAGAGTTAACTTTTTCTTTAGTTATATTCAAAACGTCACTGCCAAATGCAACTACTTTCTTGCTGATTGGCTTCGAAGAAGTTGGACATCGTTATCAGATGCGCCGATAGCGGTGTCCATTTCACAACCGCGTCCCCGCGCCCCTGTGTCCACTATCGCGCCCGCTCTATCTATAGACTACGCGCTCGTGTTTAGTGAAAATATTCCGACGACTCTATAGAAAACTCTGCTGTAGGGTAACCAGGAATAATTCTTTTGCAGGAGTACTGATGGATGGTACTAAATATAAATATTTGTGTTTTAATCATGCGTTATCTCTAGAACAGAAATAAACAATTCCGCTGCTGTATCGGACGAGAAAAAATTGTCATTAAACTATGACAGTGAACACTTATTTAATTATTTACGATTGCAAAAAATTACAACATTTTACTGTTACAATCATAATGTAAATGCGGCATAAAAATATTACTAAAAAAGTTTTCCGGAATGTCTCTTTATTAAGAAAATCGTGGTTACCATCAGAAGAAGGCGAGTAGGAAGCAGTCTCGTGTAAGTCGGGGTTAATTGCCACTATCGCGCCTATATCTTGGGTCATTTCTATTTCACTGCTGGGAATCAGGGCTTAAGGTTTCAGCAGTTTGCATACGTTGCCAGTAAGACCTTCTTTATTATCGTTGTTAGACGATTACCGACTGTATAACGATGTACTTAAGGTTCCAATTTATGTTTATAGTGGGATTGAAATGGTTGTTTCACGATTTTGTTATGGATTTTAAAGTAATCTATACTTAAATTAAAGTATATATGAATGAATAAGGAGTAAAAATTGTAAAATCTTACTAATATTTTGAAGTGTCCATTCATACAATGGATGGATAGATAAATGGATGTTTGTTAGTAGGTTTCACCAGAATGGCTGCATGGATCTCGCTGAAATTTGGCATAGATGTAGATGATAGTCGGAAGAACACATAAGTAAATATTTTGTTATTCCAGCGCAGAACGTGCGACACCGAGCAACATCTAGGATACTTACGCAAGAAATTAATCTAATAGGAATTTAATAATAACATATAGTATTTGATTTTTTTGAGTGATCGAACTATTCTATATGTATATATCAGGAAAGCATGATCAGTTTATCAATACGGTATCACTAAACAAACTAATATAGTAAAGCGTCAGTTCTTTCACTTGCAACACGGTGGAATTTACGTGGGCGTCGACCATCGCTTGTTCTCTTTGATTTTTCGCCTCATTAAGTGTTTGTATACACGCAATGGACACGTCTCCGGGCGCACGATAAACGATTATTAAATAAAAAAAAGTCGTACATCTCTTATGGGAAAAGTTATCAGAATGTTTACACATGGTTTCTTTTGTTATATAGTGTTGCGTAATCTATACGTCTTGTGAGGGATTGTGATACGGAATTTTAGACTTAACCATTTATGGAATAAACTCTAAATTTGTTTAAAACTTGAGTTTGTATGCATACGAAGTGTGGCGCCATAGGTTTGTTGTTATTATTGATAGCAGTAAAGTTTGGTTCTCTTTCGAATGGCGTTGCTAAACAATGTATTTATGGTGCGAGTTGGTCATACAATTTGGAAGATTTTACTTTAAAAGCGCATTTTAATTGAGGTATTGTATTCAACGCGTCACGGTCAAAGCGTAGCTGATAGCTTTATTCTATAAGTTTGTTGTAGTTGTTATGCGTTGTTAAGAAGTAATTGAAAACAAATGAATGTCCAATATAATGTTGTGCAGAAAGTTGGTCGATCTCTACTTCTCTTACTAACACCTCATTCGTCTAGTCATTATTTTTTTAATGCGTGACGTCATTTGACATCGGCAAAGCTGCGCAGCTTACTTGCTACTCTCTAATAATTTTATAACCAGTCAATAAGGTTACCTATTTTCATATGCTGCTATCTTCGTGAATTGACATCGTTCAAATGTAATAATTACTAATATTATAAATGCGATTGTTTAGATGGATGGATGATTGAAGGTATCTCCAGAAGGCTGAGCGGATCTCGATGAAATTTGGCATACATATTGAACATAGTCTAGAAGAACACATAAGCGACAAGTTTTTTTTTTATTACGCGCGGACGGAGTCGCGGGCGATAGCTAGTGAGTACTAAAAATATGTTGCCATTACGTATACTTAAGCTAAAACTTTCCCTAAATTATGGGTAACTAGGAATAGTATAATTTAATCTGAATTCGCTTATATTTTCTATCTATTATACTTAATAATCAAATTCAGACACATCTTTAAATGTTTCCTACCTATGTGTGGCATGTTTAACCCTAATAAAAACAAAAGCGTACAGTTTGCGAAGGTCAATATAGATAACATACCCTTTGCTCATCCAAGTCTACCTTTTTCACAAGTGACCCTTAAGTATTGCAACTCAAGGACACTCAGAGGCGCCAGCTCGAATCTATGAGAATAACCATCATTTGATAGTGCACACACAGAGGAAATTCAACCTTAACTACGTGGATATAAAATTCAAATTTCAGTAACAACATAGTGATAACTTTACGGGAACGTATGAAAGATCATTTACTATTCACGTTTACTCGACTGTCGCTTAAGATCTCATATTTACTTGTATTTCAAAATATTCATTGTTACATTTAATGGTTTTACTATTGTTTGAGTACAAAGGAGATTTTTACGACACTAGAGTAATATATCTTATGCATGAAAGCGCCTTGTTTAGTTTATAGTTCACTAGTTCTCGCCCGCGATTCCGTCCACGCGGAATTTCAAAAAACTTAATATGTAGCCTATGTGTTCTGCCAGACTGTGTTCTACGTCTATGCCTAATTTTATCGAGATCTGTTAAGATTTTTTGGAGATATCTTCAAACAAACATATATCCATCTATCCATACATGCGCCCATACATCCGTACATTCGCATTTATATTATTAGGAATATATTTTGGCAATAATGTAGATTCCTGCCACAATTACTAAATATATTACCAAATGTAGTAAAACACGACTTAGGTTGTTCACACACTAGGACTATTAGATTATTATTATTTAATAGCACTGTTTAATACTCGTAAATAATGTAAACTAAAAATAGACGATAGCTAAAATAAATTTAGTTTAACTTTTTTTCGTTTGCAATGTTCATTACGAATTTAACGCGGGCTAGTCCTTTTGGCAGTCCTAAAATTTCTAAGAATATGTTTGAACAAAAAATCTAAGTATATATTTATAAACAAGGCCACTTAAGGTATCTTATTAGAAAATCTGGAAACTAATTCTCCCAATATCATACCAACACCTTGACTTACTATCTTACTGATGTTATAAATGCGAATATTTAGATGGATGGATGTTTGTTTGAAAGTACCTCCGGAACGACTCAACGGACCTCGCTGAAATTTGTCATAGATGTAGAACACAGTCTGGTAGAACACATAGGCTAGTTATGAAGTTTCTTTGTAATTCCGCGCGGAAAAAGTCGCGGACGACAGCCTGTTAATAATAATAATAAATTAATTCTATTGTACTCTAGTGTGTTACCACCTTATAGTACTATATCAGAAGATCACTAACGTGCCGCAAACTGTTGGATTGCCTCTCCTTATTCAAAACAGATGTAATTATTTCCAAACCTCTGACCTGTGCTATCGACAAATCTTCTACCATAATTGTATTACGTACTACTGAAAGCAACTATGTTAATGTTGACAGATTTATAGATTTATGTTATCCGCCATTTTGTCTACTTATAATTTACCTAATTGCGACAGAATTCAAATGATATAATTGACATTGTTTTATGTTAAAGTAATAATTACTAGCAGATGCCCGCGACTTCGTATGAGCGGATTAAAAAAAAACTTCAAATCGATTCAGGAGTTTTGAAATCTATTCAATGGAAACAAACAAATAAATATTTCCTGATTACATATAATATTAGTGTTGATTTAAATATGAAAAAAGCAATAGTTATTTCGGTTAAAAATCTTCTTAAAAAATTATATAAATATTTAGAGTTTCGTACCTCGAAAGGAAAAAAACGGAAACTTTATGGGATCATTTCATTATCCGTCTGTCTGTTTGTCTGCCAAGGCTCTGTTTTAATCAAATAAATTAAATACTAGCTAAAAGTGAAGAACAAACGAGGTTCAACCTAAGCGCCATCTGCGGCCGGCCACCTCAAGCCTGGTGAAGCTGTAAATGCCTCTTCAAGGCAAACAGTGACTACTCAGTCACAAAAAAACCTAAAGTTCATAACACGAACACTTCTCTTTAATTAATTTTGATATCACGCAGTATGTCTGACAACTTACTTTCGTCTGATTAATTTTTAAATTAGTGTTAGATGTGTCAGTTATCGTACCGAAGCATTTAGAGTTAATGCACAAATCAAAAGCACAGTAAGTCTGTAACATCTCTGTTACTTTTATCCTGTCCCCTAATAGTTGCTCGGCCCATTTTTAACAAAGCGGTCCTCTTTGATATGACACACTTATATCAAACCAGGACCACTTTTGACACTCTGTAACCGTTCAATCGCTGTCATACGAAGATAACCACTAATTGTAACTAGACAACTTAATTTCAATCACGTCTAGTTGATTTATACCATAAGGTGGTGATGTTACTTCATTACTTCTTTCTAATATTATAATAACAAATGTTTGGATGTATGAATGGATGTTTGTTTAAAGGCATCTCGATAACGGTTCTATGTATTTCGCTAAAATTAGGTATAGATGAAGAACATATTCTGGAAGAACACATTGGTTACTTAAAATGTTTTTTTTTAATTCAGCGCGGTCGGAGTCGCGGGCAACAGTTATTTTTTAATATAAAGTACAGTGTAGTGCAAAAGTGTTCTGTGATAAAAGCTTAATAGCAGTTAAAAGTAAATGCTTTTTAAGTGGTTATAATTCAAATTTATTTATGTAAAAACATTACTCTGATCTGTGTTTAATATAGGTGCTCTCTTTGCATTTAATTGTTGTTCTCATTAGTCAAATGTGACACTTTAAGTGTTTTTATTCCCTCTCACATTTACCACACGAGTGTACCCATTCTTTACATCTCTTTGGTGACATTTTCAGTCATTCACAGACTGTTTAATAGTTTTCATTTTATAAATAAAAATACATAATATTTTCCGTAATTTTAGTCTAGTATTTTAGTAGTAGTGAACCTGCGCCTTATATAAGTCGGTTAAAAATATGTTGAGGCGATTAGAAATATCCAAGACAATTAAAAGACATAATTATCTTACTTACTAATAACAAAACTATAGACAAAATTCTTTTCTATGCAAATTTGGGATGGGTATCTATAGCCCGTTTTCTTTGACTATATATTTTTTGCATTTGGCGCCTTAGAATGCATTTGTTTATTCAGACCGTATCAAAGACGTGTCATGTTACTGTCGAAAATAGACAATGCACAGTTGGTCGCACTTCAAACAATGCATGCAAATATTTCCCTTATCACAAGTCACATCAGGCGACAATGGCGTGAGGGTATGTGCTCCTGTCGCCTGTCTGCGTATGACCAATGTATCGAGGGACTTACCAATTTGTTACTTTTTTCCCTTTCCCCGTATTGACAATAGTTTCACATGTTACTGATTTTTGTTTGCTGTATTCAATACGATAAGAATATTTAGTTAAATCGAGCGTCGGTGGCTCAGGGGTTTAAGCACTTGACTTGCAATCTGCACGTCCTGGGTTCGAATCCCGCCATGTACCAATGTGTTTTTCGATTTTCAATATACATATGTACATTTATCCGACGTTCATACGGTGAAGGAAAACATCGTGATGCAACCTGCACATATCAAAAAAATTCAAAGATATGTGAGAAGTCAACCAACCCGAACTGGGCCAGCGTGGTTGACTATGACCTAGTCACCCGTAATATAGGGTAGGTCCCGTGCCCCTCAATGGGGACGTATAGTGAGCTGATGAAATAAGTAAAGAAAAAAAATAGTTCAATTGTAAGTACTTTTTAATTTTTAAGAATGACAGATATTGAAAACTTTAGGAATCTTAGTTAGGTACTTGTTTTAATTTTATATCTTGCTAGATGAAAGTCCAGACGTTGACCGCGCGGATATAAAAAAAATACTTAATAAATAGCCTAAGTCCTCTTCCAGGCTATGTTTTACATCTATGCCAAATTTCAGTGAGATCCATGCATCCGTTCTGGAGATACCTTCTAACAAACATCCATCCAAACACATGCATTTATATTAGTAAGATACTCCGGAGTGTTGTAGCGATAGTCAAATGGATTCATTTGAAGTAATGATTACTGTTACCTTATATACGAGTACATAGACTCCTTTCACCTCTCTCAATAAATACTTACTCAAATGTGACGTCATCACAATTGTCTACTGATTTAAGTATTCAAAAACAATTGCAGTCTTTACACTGACGCAACAGCTATACAGAAACATATAGCTATTTCAATTTGTTTCTATAGGATGAACGGGATGACCATATGTTTTTGTATACATCTCATGGCAGTGTAAACGTCTTATGAATACGGTTACTTGGAATTCTTTTGTTTTTTATCTGCATCATATAACTCCCGGACGAAATCCGTTACTTATCTAAATGAATATACTATAATGCCTTCATCCTTTCACATTTGTATTTTTAGGGTAATCAGTGATTGACTTTAGACAATTATATTTAGTCATGTATGTGTTTTGTTAGAAATTTTTGAATATTATAATATAATGGACATTCTTATTGCTGTGGTTTGAAACACATTGAAATTCTATATTTCAAAGTACAGTCGAACGTGCATATGCGAGAGTCTAAGGGACCGTTAAATGTTAAAAAATAATCGTATTCGTACATAAAATCATGAAAACTAATTTGAATTAAATAGACATAAATCTCAACAGTGGTAGAGCCCGCTTTAACATCTTCGCACGAATTGGCCCGGTTCGCCCGGTGAAATACCACGACCACACAGAAGTCAGGCGTGAAGTGGAAGCAATTCCGCGTGCAGTCTGATGAGTGTGCGTCCCGGAGGCCTAATTTAGTCCCGTTTCCTTTCCTACCCTTCTTCTTATAAGGTAAGGATGGGAAGTGAAAGTGGACTTTCCGGATGAGAGGATGGCTGGAAATGTTTTCTTTCTGTGCATCCTCTCCTCTCTCTCCGTCGATTAAAGGTAGGCAACACATATGCAATTGCGTATGTCTATGGGCAACGGTCACTTCGCTATTTCGGCGATTTCAGGTGGTCGCTCGCTCGTTTGCCACCTTATGATATAAAAAAAATATTATAATAATTTCACTAACCAAATATTAATTACTTTCCATCTTATATTTAATCTAATCATATAAAATAATACATATTTTGGCTTGTTTATGGTATAACACTATTTACTAATGTTATTAATACGTATTATAATTACGATTAAATGGATGGATGGATGTTGGTTTCAAGGTAGCTCCAGAACTGCTCCATCGATCTCGCTGAAATTCGGCATAAATGTAGAACATAGACGGGAAGAACTGCTAATAAAGTTTTTTTTTAATCGTGCGGACGGAGTCGAGGTTGACAACTAGTCATCGTATAATTTAAGCTTTTGATAGAGGAAATAACAATATTAATAAATGACAAATGCGATGTTATTTTTACTTATAACTTCCTATTAATAATCTAAAACCTCGATATGCCGCAATTATTAATGTTCAGACAAGTATCTATTGCATTGCCGCGGGCGATACAGTGAAATTACATTGCTACATAACTTGTATCGAAACATATTGGTGTCTCTATTTTTTTCAAAGACAAAGAAAGAGATGACAACAGTTTTTGTAAAAGTTTGAATTTATAAAACCACATATAGGATGTTCGAAAGTTTAATAATAAATTGGTTTATTTCCGTTAGTAAGTTGTGATTATAAAATACTTTTAAAATTATATATTAGAATTAAAAATTTTGTATTATAATAGTTTGTTATATGAGTTAAAAAGAGAGTTATTTTTTTCTATTTATACTTTTCTTTATTCTCACACACCGGTTACATAAAAGCATACATCAACATTCAAAACGTAGATATAAGAATTTGATAGAGTCGGCAAACCCTCAAAATAAGTAAAGAAAACGTATAACGAATTGTTCTCACACACCAATAAACTAAAACTCATTTTTTTCCGATCAAACACAATGCTATTTAAATACATCGGTATTTTCTTGGAATTTACGTTTCGCCCTTTGGTTATTGTTTTCTTAGAAATATCAACGGATGTAGGTGATGTGGGGGAGACGGGAAGGGGGAGGAGGTACCAGGTAACACAATAAAGTGAGGTATGGTGACCGCAATGAGGTCAGGGCATAAAGGCTTATGATGACCAAAGAAAGGTAATAACACTCCCCTATTGTAACTGACGACGTTTATGATGCAAGAGATAATTTAACATACGATAAAATATAACACGAAATCATTTCTATATGACACAAGAAGAGACAAAAAGATTTTTCAAATCATCCTGTACAAAAGTTTATGTAAAAAAAAGCAACTATTTTTTTATTAAAATAATAAAAAAAACAAACTCTATTTTTTATTTACTTAAAGATAAGAAAATATATAGTCACGATTTTCTTTAATCAGGTTTACTAACAATTACTTTTAATGATTAACCTGGTCAAATCATTCTAGTCAAATGTCCCGCATTAAAAGCGTCAACTCTAGATTTATATTTTAGAACATTGGTCTAAGTGCACCTGACTTTTAGACACTAGGCTTTTATACTCATTAAAATTATACACCTAGCTGGCTGAAATACACCTAACTTCATTAAAAAATTCAATTGTTTCTAGTATAACAATTGAATGTTTTAAAAACTTGAAATATTATCTGTGGGATTTCCACTATCGGAAATTTGTATACTGTCATCTCCGTCATTCTCTTGAAGTAAGACAGAGATAAAAAATGAAAGTGGAATTTCACGGTTACACATTTACAGTCTTACATGATGACAACTACTCATAGGGATACTATTGTAGAGTAAAGAATCTATTAAATAGACAGTACACACATGCTAGTAATTATAGTGACGGTACAAATCGTCTACAATCAACATACGAGAAATTAAACATACTAAGAATATTATATTTTTATCCTTTTTATCTTTTGTAGTTATAATAACGTTGTTCCATATAATGACACGATTACTAAAACGCTGATTTAGATAGGACGAGTTTATTTTGATTAAATACTAGCAATTGTCCACGACTTCGTTTGCGCGGAATTAAAAATGTTGCCCGGTTATAGCTATAGGGTATAGCTTCACAACAGTGAAAGATTACGTCAAATCGGTTCAATAGTTTTGCAGTCTTTTCAAAGCAAACAAACACACCAATCTTTCTTATTTGTAATATTTAATCTTATCTAATATACAATTGTAATTTGGATTTCAATTTCGAAAACAGAACTTTGGAAATCGCGCGAATAGTTTTTGAGTTTCATCGGCAAAGACATACAAAATATTCCTTTTTGCAATATTACTTTGTCTTAAATATCTATCCTCGTGTATATTTTTACTCTTATTCACAAATGTTTATGACGATTTAATTTATTTATCCTCTTCAGAAAACAAATGATCAAAAAAATATTAAATACAGAATGAGACCTAAGAATTCCTAACAATTATTTGATTTATAACAAAACCATAAGCTACAGTCATGGCTGGCCAAAAAGAATATTGTCGATGGTATCAAACAGAGGAATAAAAAGCCATGCAAATAAAAGTGGGACCCCACACGGCAGGCGGACGGTGCGCTTACTAAGTAAACAATACAGGGAATGAAGTTAAAATAAAAAAAAAAACGTTATTTATTGTTCCGGCCAGAGGTTGAAGGTAAGCGATGTTTGTTAGTCTTATTGGTTTATAGTGCTTAATGTGCATGAAAAAATACAATTTGTAACAAGATTTTTCTTCCTTAACAAAGGAATTTAAACTAAGCTATGTATTCAAAAGGATAGTGAAGATGGAAAACCAATACAATAAAAAGTCGGTTCGAAAAGGTTACCTTACTTCTTACTAATATTATAAATTAGAAAGTTTAGATGGATGAATGGATAGATGGATTTTTGTTTCAGGTTATCTCCGGAACGGCTCAACGAATATTTATATTATTTGGCATAAATGTAGAACATAGTCTGAAAGAACAGGCTTAGGCAACATAGGCTTATAACTAAGTTTTTCTTTTTCCACGCGGACAGAGTCGCGGGCTTCAGCTAGTTTTCAATAATCGTTCTGGTGAGTAAACGAGACCTTTAAAAGCTTTCTTTAGGGAAACACCGTCGTTATTTAAGGTTACAAACTCAATGAAGCTGTTAAATTTCCTCAGTTTATAGTAATTTATATATAAATATAACAAACTCGTCTTCGTATCTTATAATTTTCGATTAACTCTCTTGTTGAGCAACATATTAAAATGTTCAAGCTTTATGTCTTCCCTGAAATTAATTAAAAATGTTATGTAGTAATATATTAAATAGGTAATCGCGTAATGGCTAATAAACAGACATACGACAGACAACGCGCGGGATTTTATGACGACATTATTCAGTGTCGCCCTCTACTGGGATGTTTTCACTCTATTGAGTACAGAGTCCTAAGCATTATTAACAGTTTTTACAACATCTTTTGCTTTAAGAACAAGCCAACTTCTCTAATTTCTGCTATGTTACTAATTAACAGAAAAGCTTGGAAAATAGTGAAAGATTTCTCAAATCTCTTTAGTTGTTTTTGAGGTTAACCAGAACTCGATGACAAACGCCATCGTCATCTACTAAAATTGTGCAGCCTCTATCGCGCGTAAAGTACACCAAATTCTAATATTACAATTGCGAATGTCTAGATAAATGGATGTTTGTTTGAAGGTATCTCCGGAACGGCTGCACGGATTTCGATGAAATTTGGCACACATGTAGAACACATAGTTTACTTAATAAGTTTATTTTAAGTACACGAGGATGGAGTCGCGGTCGACGGCTAGTTTTAACATAATTGAAGGTGACGATGCAAAGGCGCTTGCAATTCATCCTAGGCACATAGTTCGAGACATAACTATGTTATATAAGTTTTTGTTAAAGTGCCAATATTGTGTTTAACACTTAATTGGCAGTTAACAGACAACGATTATAATATTTGTTAGAATTGTCAAAGAACGATTGACTCATTGTAAGCCAAAGTTTGAAGATCGTATCATGTCAACAGACACCTGGACGCCAGAAATGCTGTAACTCTATTTAATGATTGAAATTACAAAACCATAGGCATTGCTCCTTTGAGTATCTTATGCCTTGTAATTGTGCACTCGACTTATTAAATGCCAACTCTAGACAGGAAGATTCAAATCAATTTAAACTGTCTTTGTGTAGAATTACATGATTATTATACTTGTATGAAGTAGGAATAAAAAAATTATATGTAACTAGCTGTCGCCCGCAACCCCGTCTGCGTAGAAATAAAAAAAACTTAGTAGCTTATGTGCTCTTCCAGGCTCTGTTCTACATCTATGTCAAATTTCAGCGAGATCAATGCATCCTTTCTTGAGATACCTTCTAACAAAAATTCATTCAAACATGCGCATTTATAATATTAGTAAAATAGTACAAAGTTAAATAGTCATCTAGTAGTTCTATTAACTAAGATAATGATTGAATAAGTCTCAGGTAACCTAATACTGGTCAGTTTGTGATGTATAAAGGAAGAAAAGATACAAGTAAAGAACTGTATTTTACTGTATATTTTTATAGTAAAAAATGGTAAATGTCAAATGCTATGTCAATTTAGTTTGTAATATTATGGCAACAGATGGCGGAACATATTACTAGATCACGATATTGATTTATTTGGTATATTTATCGACTTGCCGATCGCATTTCAATAAAGTTGACTCGCACCAAGATATAACCAGTGATTCAATGTGACTACTCGATACATCTCCAGTGAGAGGGAGACTTTTTGAGACTGCTTTACAGTTACAAAAGGAACTTAAAGAAGACAATAAATCAAACAACACAAATGTTAATATAAGATTCATAAACCAGTGTGATGTTTATAAATAACATTCCTAAAGTAATAGATAAAACAGACAATCGATAACATTGCATCAAATTTGTCAAAACGATCAATACATCAATATACGCCTCCGCAATTATCGAACGTTATCTGAACGATTTGCAGATAATGTTAATTTGATAGATCTATCAATTGCTGAGACAACATCGAGATAAAATTCATATTTATTTAATTCACTTACATTCAATAGACAACGTCTTTAAGATTCAATTCCAATGCGACCATTTGATGAACGTTGCTTTTTAGTTCTTAATTTCCAATTATACTTCTCTCTTCTTCGAACTCTTATATATTTGGTTATATACTATCTTACTAGCGGTCGATCGCGAGCTCGTATACGTAGAATTAAAAATATAACAAAATTATTAGCCTATGTGTTCTTCCAGACTATGTTCTATACGTATGCCAAATTTCATCTAGATCCGTTCATCCGATCTGGAGATACCTTCAAATAAACATTCATCCAACCATCCATCTATTCGAACATTCGCACTTATAAAATTAGTAAGATTCAGTAGGACTGAGATTCGGATACTATCTATTTTTTACTGCCGTTAGGACGGAGTCGCAGGCGACAGCTAGTAAATTTGCATTTAAATTCAGGTATTTATTAATGTTTTCATTTGACACTTCATAAATCTACGTAGTCATCACAATGTCTGGCCATTTCTCATTTAGTTCATACTTAATATTTATTATAATATAAATAACATAAGTAATATTGTAACTGGAAATTATTAGAATTAATGAATTCAAATCAATGACGATAATTCTCAAATCGAAAGCAATCTCTGACTTGACGACACTCATCTAAACATAAGAGCGGTAGCACACAGATATGTAGCGAAGCGCAGAATAACTCTGTAACACTAAAATTGCCTGATAAACTGTTCGTTGGAACATTCATAAACGATGTCTCTATAAGGTTTAAGTTCGCTTTCTCCGCTGTGTGTTACAGACGTAAAATTAATCACATCTTCCAAACTATCGCTGCAACAAACCACGGTGTAAAATCTGGTTTCTTTAATTGATTTTGTTGTGACATCTGGTTACTGCGCTCGCGCTGGTACTCGGTCACATGCGGCGAATACTTTTCATCTATGTAGAGTTACCATAAACACCGTAATTTGTAAGAAAGTCTATATATTATCTGGGAATTTATTAATTATATGCCCTTTGAAATTACTTTTTTGGGTTGTCTCATACAAAACTTTAAAGTGTAAAATATATAATAGTAATTCTTAGAAAAAGTTAAAATTTAAAACGTATTCATTAGTCAATTTTTAGTTTTTTCTAAATTAAATTAAAAAAAAAAGTGTCTTGCATATTTCTTTGGTATGGTGACCATATACTGGAAGTGGTACAAATTTACTAATTTCCGTTTTAATTTACAGCCGTTTTTTAATCAATTGCATAATGTCATTCTTTAATATCATATGAATAAATAATATTATGGAAATCTAGAAAATATGATAAGTAGTTATTACTTCTTCAAAAATGTTAATGTAATTTTAACCAAATGCAATTTATTATATTTAAAAGTTTTAATTTAGGAATTACACAAATTAATTTGGTTGGTTTTATGAATATTTACAATGTGTTAGTTTTATTAAAGACTAGCTGTCGACCGCGACTACGTATGCGCGAGATTTTAAAAAGTTAATTATTACCGTATGTGTTATTCCAAACTATGTCATACTATATCTGCCTAATTTCAGCAAAATCTATGCAACCGTACTGGATATCTTTTAACAAACATCCATCCATTCATCCAAATACTCGTATTTCTAATATTAGTACGATATTGCATAAAAAAGACTAATCGCTTAGTGGTTAATAGTACAAACTGCAAAATATAAGGTAATGGATTCTTATTTGGCATTCGACTCAATTAAGATAATTATGAGTAAGATAGATTTTAATTTTTGTATGTTTTAAAAAATTACCTGAAAAACTACTAGACCGACAGACATAATAGTAAAGCTTCTGATGTAGTGATTACTAAAGTAAATGTTAGTAGGTGTTGATGATTTGTCAAAGGGAACATTACTGTGTCGTTACTTTGTACAAACTAACAAATCAAGAAAAGTGGTCTAAGTCACAAGCTTATTATATTTTTTTATATCATAATGTGGTAAACGAGCTAGCGGCCACCTGAAATCGCTGCAATAGCGAAATTACTGTTGCCCATAGATATACGCAATTGCACATGCGTTGCCTGTCTTTAATCGACGGAGGAGGGGATGCACAGAAGAAAATAGGTTCCCTTCCCATGCATCCTCTCTTCCGGAAAGTCCACTTCTACTTCCCATCCTTTCCTTATAAGGAAAAAGGTGGAAAGAGAAAGTGGACTAAATAAGGCCTCCGGGACACACACTCATCAGACGAAACGCGAAATAGCTTCTACTTGACGCCAGTCTTCTTTGTGGTCGTGGTATTTCACCGGGCAAGCCGGGCCAATTCGTGCGAAGATGTTAAAGCGGGCACTACCACTGTTATTATTTTTATAATTATATTTATAGACTACCAAAATAGGCTTAAAAAAATGTTGTATGCTTTTTAAATCTTTATTTCTCTTTCCATTAAGAGATTTGATTTTAGATAGTAATTATTTAGTGTCGTGTATATTTAAATCCCAGTCATAATTTCTAAAGAGTGTGTTTTCTTTAATCGCTGTTGGCTTGTAACTTGCGCCGTATAAAATCGCCCCCAGTACAGTCATCAACATTTCAGCGCAGGGCTGTTGGCTGCTAGTCGCGCGAGGTGCCTTGATTTATACACATTTCGCTCTTGAAACTGTCTGGTCGTAGCTCATTTAAAAATCCCTACGCCCCAGTCGAGAGTCGACACATTTACTAACTTCTGTTTCATTGCGCCTTTCTTAATTAAATAAGACGATCTATTTGTGTACGTATTCAGAATAGAATCAGAATTAAATTATTCCCACGTAACACTATATATCAATGCGACATATTTTTCTATCATGGACAACCTACGGGAAAATTAAACAAAAAGGTAAAATAAGTCTGAACAAAATAAAAAAAAACTGTTACAGTTCAATTCTGAAAAAAAGTTCTGATTGTACATACCTGAAAACATATTTTTCCTGAAATCTATACACAAAATAAAATTCACAGCTCACTTTAAAAGCACAAGGAAAATTTTTCACGAGGCACAAAAAAATTCACATAAATTACACGTTCCCAACTGAGAATATTCGTGATATAAAAATCGATTATTCGGAACTCCGGAAAATCGTATACGTATTTCGAATAGATAATCGATGTTCGATCGCATCGACACGTGTTGACAGGCTGCGCGTGCGCGGTATACTGCCGGCCAGCCTGCGCCCAGCCTGCTATTGAACTTGCCAACAGCTTTCGCACTCAATTGTTTTACGGCCAATATCTACATGATCAACCTATTTTGTGTACACGTGAACTATTTCTAAACATATTTACTGCATAATTTTAATTTATTGCCGGCTTTAACGTTTCCTATGTGCCAATGTTTTGCGCAGTTTATACAAAGATTTTAATAAAGCTTTTGGAGAATTACTTTCAAGTAAATACAATCTTGCGTTTTATATTTAATTATGTAAGCCACAAAACTTAAATAATGTTGAGCTTAGATATCGTACAAATAAAAAAATACTGGGACAAAGGAAAAGCAAATGACCGAGATTTAGAACCTTGCGAAAAAAAAATGACAATCCCAAGATGACTAACACGAATATGTACTATTTTTTTTAAATAATTAAATGCACGTACAAACTGTCAATCATCTAAAGGCTTTCGCGGCCGTGGAAAATGCACCGCCCGCACAAAACAGCGAGGTAAATGCAATTTGCAAGTAAAAAGTAAAACTGTTCTGGTTTGCGCTTTGTTAAAATAAGCAATACAGTGCTTTTACAACTTGAAAACACACTTTAAACCTTATTTCCTGTAATCAGAGTCATATTTACTTTGTTTTCTATGATATTTATATGATGAAGACTATTGTTGAAGTCTTATTTTCGAGTTTATTTCTTTTTACAAGAGCACAAAAAGTACAGAGATGTGACAGTACTTGCAGGTCTATTGTCATGCAAATGGCTGACACATATACTAAGTATCTTAAAACATATAGGACACATACCAATCAGGACATCCCAAACACTTCTAAATTAATCTTAATTTAAGAAAAATAAAATAAAGTTTAAAGTTTGTTTTATTAAAATTTATTAAACAATAACGTATGGCTGCTCATCGAAAGCAAATCACAAATGCACATAAAAAATGTAGGTGAAATTAAATTAATTTAGCTGTAAAGGCTATCCTCACCACCCACGTTCAGACTTCCGATAGCTTAGTAGTCTTAGGCCATCGCAATATTAAAGACGTCCCACGCTGTTCCCTTATCGTCTTTGCAATATCAATACTCGCAGTTTCCACTCATCGCTCTTCCGACATCTTGGTAACCAGTTTGCGGTCCTAGTTTTGTTGAAACCAGGTACTTCATTGTTTGAGGATTACCTTTTTATAGATGATATGTTGCAGGTAAAATAAACAATTGCTTACCATTTGGTAACGCAACAAAAGATAAAGATAAGAGTAAAAAAGATAAGGTAAATTAAGATTAGTCCTTTGAATTGTTGTAATACATTTAACATTGAATACATTCTTTATACAAAATAAAAGTAAAACTTAACATAAGTTTGTAGAGTTTTTCGTTGGCGCAAATGATGTATTGCTTTAACCACGAAATATCTGGAACTAAAACAATTAAGCTTGCTATGCAATACAACTATGCGGTTTAAACCTAACGCTATAGTTAAAGAATATCTTTATTTGTGAGAAAACGCGAAAGCTTTAAATTTGAACCTTCCATATTAATTGAGCTTTATTATGCAATAATAATATGTAATTTCAAACACGATTAGGAGTTCCTGAAATTTAAACAAACATTTTTTTCCAACGTTAAAGATGTGACAAGGTTATGGTTAAATATCTTGCTACAATATTTGTTTTATAATCCATTTATATTTTTCTAAACATTTCTTTTTAAATCATAGTAAACAAAAATCGCTACCCGCTTATGTCAGTACCGCAAGCGACAGCGTGACTGACGAGCCGCGGAACAACTACGTCCGAGCGTTCGCTTGGGAAAATTCGCAAGTCTTATTAGCACTTTTATGTCAGTTATTTAGTTTACTATTTTACAATATTTTAACACTACATATTTAAATATCGATAAATTTGTAAATTTACATTAATGTATTATTTAAAATTAATATTTAACCAAGTACAATTATGATTTAGTTGCGTTACGTTAAAAATTACATAACTAATTTTCAATTTCGGTGAAGAGTTGCTTACTGTCCCTATTCTATTTAAATCTCTAAACAATACAATGTTTTTAAGTAAGTTAATTATTCTCGCATTAAATCCATACTAAAGATTTTATGGGATATAATTCCAGCACACTTAAAATCTAGTACCAATAACTCCTTAAACATCTTTACAGGCGATAAAAAATGTGCTTAAAAAACCAAATTTAGTGTTATCGACAATTACCAAATACTTAGACTTTCGGGAATACGAGTAAAGCCTAAAAATCCTGTACTAACAACAAAAATTTTATAGCCGATGACCAATTCATATTGACTTGATTCGCATTTATTTTACGTCAATGTCCAAGCGTTTTGTATTAATACATTCATCGTTTTGATATTCAAGTTATGTTTATTTATTCTATTATTGTATTAATATTTCACGAATCGTGATGAAAGTTAAATTTGCACATCAACTTCGTGCGTTAGAAATGAACTGAACGAATTATTGTACGCTGCTACAGCACGTACAATTTGTATTTAAATAACTTACTACTTAATCTATAGTAAGCTGTGTTTACATCAGAGATACTAATAAAAACATAAATTAATCAAATTTCGGTTTTAGCTTTCAGCATTTTTCTATTGAGTTATTAAAGTACCTGCGCCAATTTCGTTGTCTCAGGTCATCGCGTTCACTCATATCTAACTAAGAGAATATTTGAAATTTATAAACTAGAATTTACTATACAATAAAAACGACAATACTTATGAACAATAGCAATCCAATCAGATACGGAACAGAGTCCGAGATCGTGGATAGACTTGTGAAGATCGATAAAATCCCATAACCTACGTGACCACAGACGTTTTTTTAACTATTATAAAATAAAATGGCAATACTTAAAATACATTTAGGACATAGATAATCTGAAAGAACACATAGGCTACTGCATGTTTTTTTTAATTCCGCGCGGACGGAGTCGCGGGCCACCGCTAGTATAATAATAAACAAGGAACCTCTTATTGTAATTTAGCATAAGGAATATTTGCAGTATAGAGTACGGACCACAAGTCTTTACATGACGTTTGAAATAAGAAGAAAAAACAACAGCAATCGATCTACTCTACGTTAAATTACATTTTTTTATTTGAAATCATAAAATTAATATAATAAAATCATAGTAAATTGTGCGTAGTATGAATATTTGTGTAGCCAAAACATTCCAGAATTATTATAGGAAGGATCGGTTACATAAACAATGGAGTGCTCGCATTTATTTTCAAAGTTAGCATTTCTAAAGCAACAGCAGACCGTTGGCGGGCGCGCCAGGGGTTCTCAACTACTGCATTGTGGTCCGCGAGCTTTTATTGCGTACGCGAGAAAATTAACTTGTTCATTAAGACGGCGGCGGCGTTCATTTGCAATAGTAATTCAAATGGAGCCCCATAAAAGTTTTGCTTTATGAATTTCTGTTATTAGTTTCCTGAGTTTAGTGCGGCGTTACATGTTTTTTGTAGAGTTAAAGAGGTAGAGTTGAGAGTTTATTAGAATACGAAATATAAATATTAAATTAATATTTAAGACATATATTATTAACAGTAAAATTATATTTTACGTAAAATATTTTAAAGCTTGACAAAGCACTGGCATTACTAGACGGTCAACTATGATAAAAACCTTTTACTTTGTATCTTATCCTCATACTGCAATGTGGTTTAAAGTTAACAATATAAAACGTATTTAATTCACACGATATACATAAAAAGCAGCAATAAAATGTAGCGAACCTCTGAGTGAAATTATTTGCGATATTTTAATAAAGCTGTGCGGCAAGTCAACGAACTTTCATTTTCTAAGTTCAGTGAATATTTATAGAAGTTTATGTTAAGTCTTTGTTCGTGTTATGAAGTAGGGGTCGACTAATTAAAAAAAATGTGGAGAAAGCACGTACGTTACATACGATGCACTAGCAACTGTAAATTCATACCGTGGGTTTCCATTGTTGAATGTCATATAACGTATTGTCATTAAAAAAAATACAGACGTAATAAGGTAATTTTGTACGGAATCTAAACTATAACAATCCAAGTTATGACGCAATTTTATTAGTTGCTACCCCGGTCGTTATCCAGCAAGCAAGGACTCTTCGTACACAGGCTAAAGACTTAAGAAAATCGTCGGTTGAAAGCGTTGTGTAGGGGCTCAGTTGACGAGTACAATCGTACCTATCGTATCTATCTATACTATCGCCTAACGCATGCAAGCGTTAACGACCAATGAAACTGCGCCCTAATGAAATTGCGCCATAGAGGCATTTGTAGTAAAATAAGGATTCCTGTTATGGATTCCGATACTACTGTATTATTTAATCTTCGTGTACGTCAACCTAAGTAAGAACTACATCGTTTATTAACCTAGATAAACTGCTATGCGTTCCGGGGGTCTAATTTTACTCATCTCTCCCTTCCCTTTTCATTTATAAGGAAAGGATGGGGAAGTGGATTTAATGGAGGAGGAAATACATAGGAAGGGGATATATTCTTTTTCTGTGCGTCTTCTTCGTCAATTAAAAGTAGGCAATTCATCTCACTTTGTGGATATCTGTGAGCAGCGGGCGCTTGGAAGCTTGCTCGTTTACCATCTTATAATATAAAAAGTAGTACTCTACATACTCGTACAAATGTATCGTTTTACTAATGCAAATAAACCAGGCATTGGTAACTGAAGCCATCAAAATAACGTATCAATTCTGGATAACGAACAACAAAAGATTTACGAATAAAGAAACATCGTAGATCAAGCGATTCAACGATTTGTCGCTGGCTGACGATTTATGCGCCCACCGGCGGAGATCAAAGGCACGAAGCCGATATCAGTTTTTGGAGTTCGGCTTTTTAGTTTTTAAATTCCAGAAATAGATTTGTACGTGACTTAGATTGTGTTGAACGTATTAAGTATATTTGTTATTTTTTAGATACATAATACTATTTAAAATGGCGTTATAAAATATTACATGTCGTGTAGTTACAGACAACCTCTCACTTACGCAATAACTTTTTTCCTAACACTTTGAATGTATCTGAACAATCCAAAAACCATAGAAAAAAAAGCTTTTGTTGAAGTGAGATTTAATGATAAAAAACTTACTCAAAAAACTTATTATACTTTTATTATGTAATTATACCTAATACCTAACATATTAATATTTAACAACATTTTCTTTTTAAAGGGGTCATTAACCTCTGCCAAAATCAAAGACATTGGACTGTAGAAGACCGCGGCATTGAGTGAAAGCGACCACCTATAATGACAATAATTAGGACCATTAGCTCTCGACCGTCGCAAATTATAACCGCGCGCTGCACGCTATACTAAACGTCCAAATCACTGCTCGCTTGACACTACACACTGACGTACAGGGGTTGCTAATCCCGGCCTGCTGGTAAATTATTAAATATGTAACAAATATTTCGCATTAATCTTGGATTTTTAGGTAATTTAATATGAATTTCGTTTAAATCATATACACTGTAGTTATTCGCTATCACTTTAAATTATAGAAATAATTATGTTTAAGTTTCATATAGATTACGATTTTTCTTAACTGATTATTTCATGCTTGCATCACTATCAAAGTTATTAAGTCCTGAAAATTCCGCTATATCGCAATTATCCTTTTTATTAACATATTGTGACTTTTATAACAGGACTGATAAATTGAAGGCCCGCTATAAAACTTCGCTAATGGCTGACGAGTTCTTAATGTTAATTCACGGTTCGTTAATCGTCTAGCAACTAACGTTTACGTGGAGACTGCTAACTAGTTGATTACTGCTCATAACTTATGATTTCAAATCCTACAACGCTGTATTACGTTAATTCGACAAGGGTAAGTGACAAATTAAGTTGTTTTATCCTGTTTTCTACGTAAACTTGGTTTAATGTACCGTCATACCATTTTGTACGATTATTATGTTATGCTATTTTACACTTATTTTTCTTATAAAAATTTCTATTCCATTAAATATATATTCATATCGTAATAAAATTTCGGAAACTATTAAAACATAGCATCTAAATAATATAATGTATTTAGAAATTTCAGGTCCGTTGTTGAGCTCCCCTGGCGCGGCGCAAACAACGGCCCGAGATCAATTTGTCGATGAGTAGAGCACGCGATGTCAGTGTTGACCAAATTCGATCGGGGATCGTACAAGCTGACACATAACCAAAAATGCTGTAGTGTCTTTAATTACGATCATGTTTGTAAGTTACTAAGTTTGAAGTAACTTATTCATAAAACATAACGGCATATTAAGTTTTGATATAAGAAACATTATTAAAATGATTTTACCTTGACTTAATTTTCGAGTAAATTACAATTGAACCAAGGGTTTAAGGCAATGTAAGTTGATACAGTGCCGGCGTTAGGTTAAGGCGCGTCTGGGTGACCGCCATATATCTGTTAACCAACGCAGTAAAAAAAGAGGGCGCCGTACAAATTATACAAAATAATCTTCGCATTAATAGACACGATAGAACGAAGTGGAAGGAGTGTTATTACGTTATTAATAAGATATATAAATAAGTAAATAGCAACTAAATACTTCTCCCTAGTAGTATATGTATGTCCCCGTGGCAAGCTTCCAGACTACAACGTAGTTATTGCCCACACAAAATTATAACCAAATTATTTGTATATCCAGTACTGATCCTACTTTACGCTACAATGATGACATCAAACGAGTTATTCTTGAAGTTATCGATGATAAATAAAGATGTAATCCATACAAAGTTCTCTGGCCTATTTCCATGTAGGCTTAGCTACAGGAATGGTTCGATTGACCTTTGAATAAATTTGAATTTTAGACGTTACATATTTGATAGGATAAAAATAGAATAAATTCTTAAGTTTGTAGATACGATATTTTTTAAATACGAATCTTGTTTCAAAATGTAGAGCAAAATAAAAAGATTATATGACAATGAGCAAAGTGGTCATTAAAATTGTTTGATTTGAGGTTATAAAAGAATTGAAAAAACTTGGCAAAAATTTTCATTCGAAATTTAAAAAATGGACATGCATTAAGGAAGCAGCGGGTGTTAGACATGTGTATTTATTTGTCATTCCAAAATCATCTTACACTTAAGCTCGTATATGCAGAAAAAACATTTACGAATTATTTTTCAGGCAAATTTATGCTGCAAAATGCAATGCATTATTCCGCAATGGAATATCAAATTCCCGCTAGTCGCGGAATTAAATTTGGCAATACTCGAAGTAAGTGCGAACAACAGAATGTATCACGAGATTCAAACTTTAAGTCTCGTCTCGTAAACGTATCGTCACTAAGACGAGAACTCTTTAGGAAATAAACTTATCCGGACATGCATCGCGTCGTCCAACTTGTATGTTACGTATGTTTTCCTATTAGTATAAAAAGCAAAATAAATTATGTTGTAAACAAAGTTGTTCTGCACGTCTTATTTAAACAGTGAGCCGCTTTAAAGTTTGGATAGACCTATACTTATCAAAGAATGCCAGCTATTTAACTGTTTGGTGTTGGCGTTTGGCAATGCCTTACCTGGCATTGTGTTAACACTAGTTGCGAGGAATTTATAATGATTACGAAGCAGAGAAATGACAACGTACAGGTAAACAAACAATTATAGAATAGTTAAATGCGCCCTTTCAAGTTGCAAAGCAAACATAATATATTAAGATCTGACCGTCAATACAATTTGATATTTATTCCAACTGTACTAAATTATCACACCAATGACAAAACAATAAACAAATTTAAATGATAATTAACTTAAAAAAAAATTGAAAAACATTCTCCGAAAATTAGCGCCATCTTTTGGCGAATGAGTAAAGTAAGATTTACATCTTTGCAATCGTATCCATTATCAGACAAATTATTCAACTCGGTTGTTTACGATTTCTCTCTATAAAATTATAAGAAATAATTAGTATTTGATTTACTATTCCAGTAATAACCGGATAAGTTTACGACAATCGTTAAAACTTACGTAAAGTTTGTACAACTATTTTGTAAGTCAGACAAGAGTTTAAACCATTCAAGAATCAATGCAACTTAATACAAGTACTATAAAACTAATGATTTATCAAGTGATTAAAATTTGTGGTGACAACTTATTGATATTATAAATAATTTTATTCAAATGCAGTTGCTTTATTATTACTATAAATAGTTGTTAAAAAAATTAAATTAGACATTTTCGACGTAACAAATTCTAACTCGTTAGTGTAAACTAAAATTATTCTAGAAATAATTTAATCACTTCTATCATCATCAGGTCACTACGCTCCAACTAAGGGGCTCAGATCCTAGTCTAAGTCAGAGGTGACTGTCAACTACGCTTGCCAAGTGCGGGTTAACTTCACACATATCTTTGAACTTCTTCGCTGATACGTTCACCGTAAGAACGTCGGATAAATGTACAGGTGTAAATCACACAAACACATTGGTAAATGGCGGGATTCCAACTCAGGACCTGCAGATTGCAAGTCAAGTGCTTAACCCTTGAGCGACCTATGCTCTATACAATTACTTCCGCCAATTAATTGATTTAGAAAATTTATTTTTAAACCTGTCCTTAACTCACATTTGTAATTACCACAACTTAACTTATTATAAACTAAATATAAACAATACATTGCATTCAGTTTTAGCTTGTCGATATCTATTATAGCGTTACATTTTAGAATCACCGGACCGTTTTAATACTGGCTTATAACGTGTCATTTCGCATAAAGCACCGCATTACGCAGAGCTAAGCAGCTTAGGTGACCGTTACCGAGGCGACGGCTGTGAAAATGACCGCACTAAAATTAGCTAGTGGCTCTATCGAGCTGTTATAATGCCGCGACAAATCGTCGGCTATTATAGCTTTTATCGTGGGCTTATGAGAGCAAAATCTATATATAAAACATATCATCGTCCCTTAGATTTTCTTCTGAGGAACCTATGGTTCCAAAAAATCGGAGTAAGCGACTAGACTCCTTGTAATGATATGGATTTTGTTGTTATTAAGAACAACTTTTAATTTAGTAACTCCTTACTTAAACAACGTTTAACTTAATTGGTCACTAATAAAAAAGCTGACTATAAAAAAAAACTTCATAATTAACATAATAAGTACAAAAAAGATCTCTTTGGTGTTCTTTGACTACTGTTTATATGTCGCCATGTTTAATACATAACAGTGCTTTACAAAAAAAAAATTGAAACCAATTCTTAGGTACATGTTAATCGAAACTCCGATAGAATAGCAAAAACTCCGTTAATAAGTTATTGTAGGTCATTACTAAGACGCCTTTCAGACAATCCTAGTACAAGATCTATCATCATTATAGACTTATCGAGTTAACAACTGGCGACATCTAGCTATGATGAATATCACTGCCGAGGATTTCTGCGAACCCAAATCAATATAAATTATATCCATTTATATTATTCATTCAAATCGCACTATCGCGAAGGAGCTTATGGATTTATTATTAATTTCAAGGCTTTTACGACTTATATTTTATATTTGGATTTTGAAGTAAGCTTTATATTAAAGTTATTTTTAGGGTTCCGTCATCATCATCAGCTCACTATACGTCCCCACCGAGAGGCTCGGAGACTACCCTAAGTTAAGGGTGATTAGACCATAGTAAACCACGCTTCACACATATCTTTGAATTTCTTCTCAGATATGTGCAGGTTGCAACACGATGTTTTCCTTTACCTTAAGAACGTCGGATAAATGTACATATGTAAATCGGAAATCGTAATACACATTGGTACTTGGCGGGACTCGAACCCAGGACCTGCAGATTGCAAGTCAAGTGCTTGACCACTGAGCCACCGACGCTCCGTACTCATAGGAAAAAAAGGAACTCTTATAGGATCACTGTGTTTTTTTCATTACATTTGAACATTTGTTAATTATTTTAAAATTTGTTAATTTTTATATCAGTAGTTTTATCGTATCGTTGCCGTGTCGTGAGGTGTAACGCATGCTCAGTAAAATGCGTTACCTTCTTTTGTTTTCGCACGCTTTGAACTTCTATTATGTTACACTGCTGCTATAAATCATGTCGCATTATGCGAAAGGAATTTGATACTGATTTGTTCCTTAAAAGGGTAACTTGAATGTGTGACTATGCTCTTGTTACACTTTTAAAGTAAATCCTTTACTTAATACTTTTAACCCGAATGATTACTTAACAGTTAAACATTTCCAAGCTTAGTAAAGAGAAAATCTGATTTACGTGAGATCTAATAACGAATAGTTTTATACTAATTTTAAGTCTAAATCTTCAAACTATTCCTTGATTAAATAGCTTATGAATTAATTTAAACTTAGATATTAGGAGCAGTCTTAAATGTCTAGATAATAGCGCACATCGTAGCATCTAGGTCTAAATCCGTATCGTCTTATTGACTGGCTAAAATAAAACTTTCACAAAGTACGTGGGAGTCGAGCGACGAGACATTTCAGTAATGAAGCGGAAAACGATGCTATGAATTTGATTAATCGGCATTGCGACAAATGTATAAGACCCCTTTTTCACTAAGAAAACATTTACTACACTTCCCAGTGGCGCAATAATGTGTAGCTATTGGCTTAGTGGAAATGAGGTCTATCTGTTTTTCTCTAGCTAGTATGTATAGTGGTGGGATCTGTTTCCTAATGACTCTTCCACTTCGGTCTGTCCTCGACATCACCATCATTTGGCGGTCATCCTTTCAATGGTATACTTAGTGGAAATGGGTTTTAAGGTGTCGTTAGGGAAGCTATTTGTTTTGAGCGAGTCTTAATTACAATTGGCGACGTAGGCGGCGCTTCATATCATAAGAAATATCTTCACGACTGTTCAGAGAAACGGTAGAGTTCGAAACGACTTGACACCCTTATGATATCTCGAAATGTAGGGCTTGCAAAAAATCTATTTAAACAGCTTTATTTAAATCACATAATTTAAAATGTACTTTATCAGTTGGTTAATTTAATTAAATCAAGATGCACGCACTTGACCAGCGTGGTTGACTATGACTTAGTCACCACTGAATTAGGGTAGACTTCGGCCCCTTAGTGGGGACGTATAGTGAGCTGATGATGATACAAATCCGTCGAGCCGTTCCCGAGTTACGTTATTACGAAGATTCATATATATATCCATTAATCTAAAGTTTCTCATTTATAATACATATTATAAATACAATGTTTTTCTTACATTAAGGGTTCCTAGGTATGTTGTACAGCCCTGCGTAAATCCTATTCAAATGTACTTGCTGCATTGTGCCGGCTTGTGCGCGTGGGTGAACATAATTCACTCGAATACCATTTCCCTTCATACATTTCGCTCGCTCTAATAATTTATAAATGTATTCAATTGTTGCGATCCGATAACTCTTCATGTTGCCCTCGTCGAAGTAAACAAGAACATCTCAATATTTTAATGAAAATACTTAAATAGAAAAGATATTTGTCTAAGAGTTAAGGATACTATACCTAAGGCTACTTCTAACTGTCGCCCGCTACTCCGTCCATGAAGAATTAAAGAAAATCTTAATAAGTAGCTGATGTGTTCTTGTAGACTATGTTCTACATCTATGCCAAATTTCAACGAGGTCCGTTCAGCCGTTTTGCAGATACCTTCTAACAAATATCCATCCAATCAAACTTTAGCATTTATAATATTAAAAAGATGACATAAATATCCAAGACTAATACAAAACAGTTCAATTATTTAATTTCATAGCACGACGTTTAAATCAAGGAGAGTGTTCAACAGAATGTTCTGTTCCCTGCAACACACGAGTTGTACAAAACTGGGAACATGTCCGAAGACTGGACGAAGTGATAAACAGCACGCAAGCGCCACCACTCGCCTCTATGTACTAATTAGCCAGCATTTCGTTTGAGTCTCCACTGTGGATACACTTGTATAAAAACATTTGTTATTCTGCAGATTCTCTTTGTATAAACATTTAACTAAAGTATACCATTTATTGATGTTGTACAAAAATCCTGTTAAAAATAATTTTACGAATACATTTTTTTATGCAAATTTATTTCCCCCATTAAATAAACATATGTATCTATCACTCTAAATTCTGAAAGTTAATTTATGAATGATGTAAATTTTTTTACGACAAAACTATTCACTAAGGAACGATGAGAGAAATCATAAAAGTACTATAAAATCTCTGAAACAGTGGCATGTTTCCGAACATAAGGCGGCATAAGATTTCTATTTTATGTCTTCAAATCATCTAATAGTTGTCCACGTATCGGATTTGATTTACGAGTCCTTTTAGTGTTTTAGTTTTAACACCTCGTGAGTGTCATCTGTGGCTATTAAACATTTTATATCTATTTAACGTTCTGTTTGATACGTCAATAACATTATTAATATTATAACAGACTAGCTTTCACCCGTGACTCCGTCTGCGCGAAATAAAAAAAACATACTTAGTAACCTATGTATTCTTCCAGACTATGTTCTATATGAAATCCAAATTTCATAGAAATCTGTTAAGCCCTTCTAGAGATATCTTCAAACAAACATCCATTAATCCATCTAAACATTCGTATTTATAATATTAGTAAGTACATGAAAATATGATCCAAATGCGGTCAAATAATTTTTCGTTACTCTTTGCTCGGTTAGAAAAAAAAATGTAATAGCGAATTTGTGAAATGTTCATTCAGACCAAACAAATCATTCAATCTTTCCTTACTTTTTAATGATAAAAAAACATAGACTAGAGAAAACTAATTTAACAAAAACACTAGTTACTAGTTTAATATAATTTAAGCTATAAATTGCACAAATTTAATGATTTAAAGTCTTGTATTTTTTTTTAAATACTAATAAAGTTTTTATTACTCACTCCACAATATCGAACACGATCTTAATTGCTATGTAGACATAAAACTGAATAATTATGATTGTTAAATTGCAAATTATCTTAACATCCATTAAACAAAGCTAATATGAGATTACTCGTATGTTAGTAGCGTTTAATTAAAAACAAGTAAAGCACAAAGACAGGCCGCTCCTTGCCTACAAGATACTGCCCACGCAATGCTCTCCGATGATCTTTTGAATAACTTGTACAATGATTCTCAAACTGCACAAATTTGTGTATAATTTTATTCGGCAATTAAAAGTCGACCAATGTTATTCACTAACTGTTGCCTTCTGAATAAAACATAATCATCCCTCTTATTGTCTTTGACGAAACAAAGATAACAATGTTTTAAACGCGAGTTTTATTCTCAAAAACCCACTATAAGTCACCAAGAATGTAACTCCAAAATAACTTAACGAATTTATATGAAATTAAGCAAAAAGTGCATAAATTTTATCACGAAAAAATGTTAGATTTGCTTTTGCTTATCATATAATAATCCAGAAACGGAATATTTAGTTTATTCCACGGGAACGAAGTCACGGACATTGGCTAGTATTTACTTAACATTGTGTAACTTCCCACATGCTGTGAAACTTTGAGAAGCAACGTCCAAAGCAGTAGATCATACTAGTAGCCTGGGCGGAGGCGGCTCGCGTGTGGTCTGTCGGGTCCCCAGTAGGGATAGTGGGGGATAATTGCAGGATTAAATCCTTACACCGACGTTTCAGGTTTCCGCGCCTCGCTTTACAGGTCCAATACGTAAAAGGAATGGTACTATATCAATGCCATTTGTCCATTTCCTTTGCTGTACATACATTTGTATGCTACTAACTTTAAATTAAAGGTTTACCACAATATGTATCGGAGTTCGATTTATTCTATACTACAAATCATAAACAATGTTCGTAAAACACGTGTATTATTAGCAATTTTATACTTAACTAGCTGTCGCCCGCAATTTCTTCTGCGCGGAATTAAAAATAAATAACTTAAGCCTATGTGTTCTTCAGACTATGTTCTACATGTATGCCAAATTTCAAGTAAAATCCGTTGGGACGATCCGGAGATACCTTCAAACAAACATCCATCTAAACTTTCGCATTTATAATATTAGTAAGATTTGCGAATATATTTAAACAATCAAACAATAGAAAAATTTACAGTAAACTTGTACACACTGTAACATACTAATTTAAGAAAATTATTGTTATCCTTATTTATTACAAGAGAATGAATGGGATAGCAACATTAATATTAAAGGACGCATAGAACTCTCTAATTTGAAAGTCCCAATGAAATATTATCGTATACTAATAAAAACAAATGCAACCGTCACTCCGACACACAACCGGCAGCAACAGAGCAAGACAAGACAAAACAAACGATAGTCTTATTTGGCGAGCTCACTTAATCTACGATTCACATGACAAAATACAGAGACGCGGAAGTTGCTTGTGATATAGACAATACAATACCCTTACCTTTGAGAGTAATACGAACTAGCAACTAGCTTGGACCTGACGACACACTTTTTCCACTAGAGCTAGTAGCAACATAGTCAAAGAAATAAATTCACTACCCACCTAGAATAGAATAATGCAAGTCGCCATAAGAACTATTGTCACCATCCCGTTAATTTTCTTTGAGTAAAAAAGAGATAGCAAAAGTGTTTACAATCATATTGTAAGTATCAAATACTGATTCATCGTAATGGGTAGGAAATTAACGTTCTCGGATGTACAAATATGAAAATGCGGAGCTAGATTCGCTCGACTTTAAGCTTAGTGGATAAAGGGTTTTAGTAACATTGGGAATAAATCCAAAAGACATTTCCCGGAGTGCTAACCATAACTTTAGCGTTCCAGTGCAGTGGTTTCTTTATCTATTTTAAAGTATAGTATTCATGGTTCTATGGTCAGTCGTAAATCTGATAGTATTCCATTTAATAGCTATGATATTATTTACTCTGATATCTATTTCTTTGACGCATTTTACTGAAAGTACTTTAGTATCACGAATTTATGAATTGTCGTTTATCAAATAGGAATATTCCTGTGGTCAATTTTATTGTAAATACTAAATTAAGTAATACTTAGTTAGAGACGACGGAAAATAAGGGTGATGGTAAAGAGCGCTTGGATTAAGATAAATTTTGGAAAACAATATTATAAAGTAAAAATATAAAATAGAATAATGATATGTGATTAGCACGCACTATTAGTTTGAAGATATATTTACAACTGCTATTTTAAATAGCAACAAAAAAGGATGAAAAAATACAGTATGTTGAAAAAGAAAGATTAAAAAAATTATAAGTAAAAACGTAAAAGGTTCCGTATGTGTAGTCAACACTTAGTACTTTAATGTATGTATCTCTTTTTCAAATTTATGGTTTGATCGTGCTGACTATAAATAAACCTTAATTTCAATAACTAAACTAGAGTCATAGTACATGTGTTTAGGAAAATGGTAGCTAAAACACGAACATTTCAAATGTAGACAGTAAGTCTGTTGTAGACCAAAGCGACAAGCTAGGAGGCTAGAATCTAGACAATGCCTAGGTCAACGGCAGCATCTCGTGTTTGTGACACTCGCGGTACAGTCGCGTAGTAAAATGGTTACATGGAACTAGTTACAAAAGTGTAAAATGTTAAATATTGTGAATTTAAAACAAATGCATAAACCGTAATTTTTTACGCTCTAACTAATAGTGTTACCATGGGTAAAATACGTGTTTGAACGTAGTAAGGAAAATATTTAACATTTTTTCGAGTATATAAGAGTATATAAGAAATGTTCCATATAACATAAACATTTACTTTTAAAGAAACATAAAAAATTGTTTAAAAATTCAGCTAATAGATGGCGCTATTTCATCCATTACATCCAAGTTAACAAAATTAGGTTATTCAATATCGAAACAAATTATATGCTAAAAAGCATATTCTAATAACGTCTGTTTTTTAATTAAATAATTTTATTTTATTATGTTATTAGTTTTGGCGTGAATGCACGAAAGATATACGAGTCAGCCCTGTAGGCGATATGACGAATAGACAATTCGTATTGACGATTCATCGTTGTGTATACAGCGGAGCTAGATAAAGTGCATTCGCTTTGAAACGATTTTATGACGAACTTCAAAAATGTATGGAACTGAAGTGCGACATTCACGTGTCTTATTGAAAGTTATTGTCAATTCTATACATTTTTGAAGTTAGTTATGGAATCCCTTCGGAGCGATTGCACTTCGTCTAGTCCCACAAAGCGCGCGCTACTCGATACACGCAACGCAAGGATACGATATTAGTTTCAAAAATTTACGTTGCCTCGTGTACGTAGTGCCTTAGCGTTTAAAAATGTATAAACTATTCAAGTCTACTAATTAGTATATAAATTGTAACTCCTGTAAACAATGCGGGCTTGTCTACAACAAAACACTTGTTTAACAACGAAATCGTTTTCAGTTACGAGCGAACATTTTTACGACACGAGTGATTTATGTTCGCGCACTCCAAGAAATTGTACGATTTTTTGATAGACCTGTCACTGGAAAAACGTGAAAGTCGCCAGTTTGGAATTTGTCTAAAATTGTAAAGACTCGGAAAATTGCATATCGAATGAATTCACAAATTAACATGTTACATTTCAGTAATTTGTTAAGGTTACATTTCATTGGTCCACTATTCTTTATTCTTCTTCTTCTAGTGCCTCTTCAGTCTTGAAGGTTGGTCGCTAACTTGGAATATTTGTTCCTGTCAAGTGCAAGGCGAAACAGTTCCTCCGCTGACCTTATTGGCTACATACAAAGTTTCTAAACAACATGATATTGAATAAGTTTACATTTTTATAATAAAGAGTCGAAATATATTCTAAATGTGATACGTAAACTGAATAAATTCGTTCAGAAAGCATTTTCCCGTGTCTATATTTCCCTAGTCAAGTTACAAACGAACGATGTCTACGATTTGCCGGTGACAGATCGACGGCCATTAAGCCGTTTTAGTGTAAGTTTATGACATTTTAGTAACGCCTCGTACCTTTATTGTGGGAAACCAAAGTTTGTTGAGCATCACCTTGACGTAAGCTTTACCAGTTTACGACTGGTTAAGTATTCTTTAAATTAAAACGGTTTAAGAACAACTTTGATCCTTGTTTAACGATTTACGGCTAAAGTGTACATTACCTGATTACTATTTATTTGATCGTCATCATCATCAACATGCCCTTATCTCTATTGAGGGTCGACACAGTATGTACTACTCCTCCATACATCTTTATCAGCCGTCATATCCGAACACAGTCCACACAGTCATTCCATACTTTTTTGGTCTTCCTCTGCTTTTGTAGCCATACACTTTCAATCTCATTACTTTTTTGCTTATAACATGTCCAAACCACGCTAATCTATTACTCCTCAATTTCTCGATCACTGGCGCTACTTTCAAACTTCCTCTAATATACACATTTTTAACTTTTAGCATACAAATTTCATCTTTATGCAACTGTAACTACTATTTATTTGATAAACTATTCAATTGAATACTTACAAAAGGATATTTTTAAAGCTTAAATTATATTGTTAAAAAACAGAGTAACTTTAACTGGGCGGTAAACATTAATAGGTGACAAACAAAAATGTACTCTTAGTAGGAATCCAGTAATTGTAATCCATTGCGAAATACATGTACCATATAGCCATCTTTATCATTCACTATGAAAACAATAGAGATAAGAATATGTTAAGTTCAGGTAAAATTACTGTACTAAATCTCAACACGTACTTACGTATCAAAATTGAATTCAAATGTGATAATTACTTAGATTTTTACGACTGACGCTGTGTTAATAATAATAATCTTAATAGACATAATAAAATTGTAAATGCTAAGGTTTATTTTAAGATTTCTTTCACGTGGATAATTCAAATAAACTAATGTTGTAAAATTCAAATAATACACTCATTTATAAGTAGTAAAAGTAAAGCTTTTATCAAAAGAATTTTAACGATGAATTAACTACTTTAACACATCATCATTAGCTCACTCACTATACGCATCCACTGACTGTGCCTACCCTAAGTTAGGGGTGACTAGGCCACGGGGGAGTCCATCACCGGCGACTGAGGGTTGCCTCCCCCCCGAGAGGGAGCTGCCTCGACAGCTGGCGCTGACGGGGCCGCGGACGAGAGCGAAAGCGTGCCCGTGGCCCCGTCCCGATGCGTTGGAGGAACAGAGAGATTTAGTGGGTATGCCTCCGTTATGGAGGAGAATCCCACATAACTACCGCGTCCCCCCCAGGGCGCGGAGTATACATAAAGCATTCCTCTCTGGAAAAAAAAGGGGTGAATAGGCCATAGGTTAACCACGTTGACCCAGTGCTGGTTGACTTCACACATATCTTTGAATTTCTTTGCAGATATGCGGGTTGCATCACCTTCCGACATTTTCCTTGACAGTACGTCGGATAAATGTATATGTAAGTATGAAAAACACATTGGTACACAGCAGGATTAGAACCCAGGACGTGCTTGCGAATCAAGTGCTTTAACCTATGAGCTACTGACGCTCTTATTTAGATGCATAGAAACTAAATTACAATCAAAATTCATCTCATGTCATTCTGGAGTTCTTGTTCTCTTCTTTGTTTACCTTATGTTACTTTTGAGATGGTTAGTATGTTAGTATGTATAAATAAAGTGTAAAATAGTTGATACCCATAAGGAAACGATAGATAGATTGTGAAGCACTTCCTAAATCCAATGAAGGACATAAAAGTGGCAAGTCAATATCGGTTTGTAGCCAGTTGTAACATTAAGAATGGAACACAAACGCGTGTCGCCCCCTAGTGTCGAGTTTTACGACAATTTTATTGGCAAGATAAAGCCGGCTGACCATGCGCCCAACAAATTGTATAGATATAGAGAAGTCAACGAACCGATGCTGCTATTAATTAACTAATTTTCGAGCAATTAATTTGTGACCGATAGCTGAGTTGAATGAAAGCGGTCTATGGAATGTTAGTTTGTCAACCGATTGACGAGATGTGGGTGGAAATATGACGTCATTAGTTAACTTGTTTTTGAAGAAATTTTAATCCAAAAGAGATACAATCACAGTCGACTTTAATTTTTATTAAATATCTAAAGAAAGATGTATATGGCATGTTTTCATAGCAAACGAGCAAACACCAAGCGAGGTGACCGCTGCCCGTAGAAACCCGCAATTGCATCTACGTTACTTACCTTTAATCGATGAAGGATACTGGAGGAGGATATTTCCCCTTACTATGCATCAGATCTAATCTAATAATAAAAATTAACATAAAATTATCCTAAAAGCAGCCCAGCCAGAGGTCCTTTTAAGGGTTCATTCCTCCTGATCATCCCGAGGCTATGCAAACTAACTATTGGCCAAGCAATTTATGATTGCAGTATTCTTTTGCGATCACGACGTGTGAGACCGCCTTGTCGGACAAACTGTCTCTAGTAAATTAAAAACAGCAACCTTATGTCAAGGGAATAAAGTTGTTATTCGTTTACATTTTCCAAATGTATAGTCGGCTTGACAAAGGTGATCAATTTATATAACTACATTTATAATAAGAACCTTAAACTATTTGGTTTTAAGGAGTATTTTCCCGTGAATAAAGATACCCGAATATTCTGATATCTCAATTGGTATCGATTATTCTTTGGAATTTATGGCTGTGTAACAATCTGATGGCGTGTTTGTTAAATGTTTTGTATCGATTTGGGGGAAAAAGTTTATTCGATACATCGGATAGCTGGCGATCAATCAAACTTTTCTTTTTTTCAAATACATTTTGTTAAGTTTTTAAATGTAATTTACCCGCGTGTATCAGTTACCTTCCCGTCAAAATTAGTCTAACTGTGCCGAAAATTACCCGGAACAAACACAGTCTAACGGAAAGACAGACAGACAGACAATATATAATAAAAATTTTCGTTATAAATAACGCAAAAATATCATGTTTAAAAAATATAACATTCCAATTATATTTATGCTTAATTTTTCTACTCTACAATGTTTTTAATATTGTATAAAACTAATACTAATAATATAGAAGTGTTTTTGACATAATTTGCAAAAAAAAAAATAGACAAGACCTGAATTAATATCTTGTATCCAGCCGCATGCTCTCATTTTAATTAATTTCAAATGTCATCTGATAACGCAAACCTTTATTATTACGTAGATATGTACCCATAATAATAGTATTAAAAAAATAGTGGTTATTTGTTATGTTTTTAATGAAGTATACGAATAGTTAATATTCATTCAATGTTTAAAAATTGTTCATATAATTTTTAACTGTTCTTATAAACATAGGTTTTCACTACAGAAACAAATTTCCAAAACATGTTGTCGAAATCGACCCAACCGTTTCCGAGATACACGGAACAAATGCGAATTTGCGGACAGACAAACGGGAAGACAACAATTTTATTTGTTTTTCATTATCAGCAATGCATAATGTATACGAATTACCATTATTTGGTTATTACATACAGACAAATCTAATTTTATTAATATGTATAGAATATGTATTTATCAGTTAATCTTTAAGTAAATAAAATAGGTTTTCTTAATCTGATTTCTCTTACAGTTTGTCTTGATAGAGATGAATGTAAAGTCGTGTAAGGCGATACCTTATGCCCATTTAGGTAGTCTGCTTTATTGCATTACTTTGTAGGGCTTAATAATTGATGATGATCGCTTTTAACTAGAAAGTCGATGTGAACGTTTGAATAAGCTTTTACTTAAGACTATGCATTATGAAAATTAGGATTAACTTGTTTTATACTATTCTTATTCTTTCCAGGTGTTTTATGGTCATTAAGTATAAGTAAATAAATAACAGAGGCGATAGAGGTGTTTCAGGAACTTACCAAATTTCCGTGGACTCAGCCTACCCCACTAAGTCGTATGCGTGATGGTTGGACAGACTTCAATTATTCATTAAATTGGAATTTAAAAGAAAGCCAATAGTAACATTATGAGTGAGAACCGAACCTATGATTCGCCATAACACACTTATATGATAGTTTATAGTTTGTTAAAATTTCCATAATATTTTAATTAATTATATAATAAAATAGTCGGCGCCGACACAGATCCTGTCCACTAGCAGTAGCCGGCGCCGCTAATCACCATTAGTTTCACACGAGGGCAGAAAACTACAGCAGGACAGTGCAATACTGATATGAATTTCTTCAAAGAACAAAGCTGAGAGAGAAAAGTACCGTTTTGATTATATAGTCTAACAAGGTAATTTGGTATATTTAGTTTATTTTATTTATGAAAGAGGCAAGATATGTAAAACATGACATGACAGCTACACGATGATAAGGACTTTATGACACTTTGTAACATTGAAAGGTGGGCTAGCGAGCTATCATAATGTTTGACTTATACCCACTGGGCCAGATATCCTTGTCGGTCTGTGTGTGCGTTCAAGCAATGCAGTACTGCAACGGTACTGTCTAGTCTCATTTTTCTGCCCTCGTGTGAAACAATATGACAATTCATATTTCATTATTAATGTCCTCATTGAATATAATATTGTGGCTTTGTATGTTTCACAAAATGTAAAGACCTATTTGCACTAGCACTACTTGACTTTCGTTATTTGTATTTTAATGAAAACAGAGTTTTATTAATCCTTGTAACTTAAATTATTCTTTGCTGCTCTTCCGCGCCTTTAACCGGGGTTATTTAAAGAGGAAGAAATTTTTTGAATGTATTTAAATAAAACACAATACGAGGTTTGATTAATAAAAATTCTGTCATGTTTTGTGGCCTTTTGCTACCTATAGATAAAAGTTGCGACTTAAGTGCTTTATTTATTTGTATTTTACATTTTGTGTGAATCGTTTGACTCTAATTTAAAAATAAATTATTTATAAATAAATAAAAAGGAAATTCATTCAACAACAACAACATTACTCACGCCTGAAATCCAGAGGGGTAGACACAGACCAACCTCGCAATCGAAGCGATCCCGACACACCTTTTTCATACATAATTTATTTTATATTAACACTAGCTGTCGCCTGCGACTCCGTCTGCGAGGAATTAACAAAATACCTATGCCAAATAATACACTTATGTAAAATTTTAGCAAGATCCATTCACAGCTCTGGAGATAACTTCAAACAAACATCCATCTAAACATTCGCATTTATATTATAATAATAAGGAGATTGCAGAAAGGATGCACGTAATGAATATTATATTAAAAGCGGTGACCTGTTTCGTTTATATAGTGCATATTTTATCATTCCAAAGTGAATTTGTGATCTTAATAATATCTTAATTGTTTTATAAGTAACTTTATCAATGTGAATCATCAATTTCTGTTCTGAGATCTGATTACTACAAAGTAAGTTATTTATCTATTCAACGATTTCGTTTTTGATTATTTTAATGGTGTATAGATCTTAATTTTATTATCTTAATAATGCTCGTGTTACAATTTTCGTTCCCATACTCCTCCGAAACGGCTTGACCGATTCTTATGAAATTTTGTGAGCATATTGAGTAGGTCTGAGAATCGGCCAACATCTATTTTTAATCCCGCGCAGACGGAGTCGCGGGCGGCAGCTAATTGCAAATATTTTTTACATAAATTAAATTTGGCCAAGATAAATTCAAATGGCAAATAAATAAAATTCGAACATGTTAATATTCTAAATATAGGGTAATTTTGATGATTTGAATCATCTAACCGCTTTCTAAAAATAGTAAATTCAATCAGGAATATAATTACAGAGTAGACAAAAGAAATATTTCACGTTTACGAAGACAACGAAATATATCTAACCGCCCTCCAATAGTTTGCACCCAAAAATACATTCAAATATCCGCCGCCATTCCACTGAAATACATCGAAAACAATACGTCTGAAATAGGAATGATCTTTTGACACAATTCCTATTTAACTCTTATATATAGTTGACAAAATAAATTACAAGCGAATTTAATATTTATGGCCATACAAATAAAGATCTGACGGTTCTCTGCCAGCCGCAAGATTATGTCGGTTAATCTTACTAGGAGAAATGTCAGAAATGTTCCGATACGACGCCCCACAATCGTAAACTTGTGGATTAGGTGTGGAATGCTTTGCGTTTTACTTACTAATGTGACAACAAAATATAGATAAAATAAATTATTTTGATAATAAAAGATCTTACAGATAGGTACGGTGATGTCAAAATAACAAGTTTAAAAAAAATGTTGAAGCCTTTCCACAAACATTTTATTTAAATTTGTCTTTAAATAAAGTAGTCCTTGTTCTCCCTTATCATTATGGTCACTCTATTCAAAACAACATCAACCTATCGCTGTCCGAAATGTCCGTCCTAAGTCCTTGAGTAATTCCCGATAAAAAATTACGTTTCCTTGTCACCCTAAATCAATATAACCCCAGACATAAATCTGTGTCGCGTCTCGCAAACCGTCAAAATCACATTTAGCAGTAAAATCAACATCCAAAATCGAATCAAAAGAACAATGTTAAGAGATTTTGAAGTACGGAATTCGTTTATTTTCTCAAAACGATTCATAAAATTAAGTGCCTGTTTCCACTATGCAGACACCCGAACGACGTTGGCCGTGGGTGGTACTCGCGTCCGCGCCAGTGAAAAAAGGACAATCGACTTTTAGAAGTGGCTCGTATATCGGTAATAATCTTTGAATTAACTACAATATTAACTCCTAGAAAGGAAGAATACGGTTTGCAAACTCTTTGATCACATAACAAAATAGTTTAAAATTTAATTAACAACAAACATTATATATAAATAAAACAATGTGGTACATAGCAAAGCGGTGACAACTCAGTGACTGTCGGGCCCGCCTTTCGTGTGTAGGTATGCAGTACGACTCCCAGATATAAATAACATCACATGTTTATTATGAAATATATTTAAACACGAGAACAAGTTGATGGAGATTCGAAAACGATGAAGAAATATGGTGAAGAACATATTTTGAAAGGTTATAAGATGAAGTTATTTAGTTTATAATTGTAGTAGAGAGTAGATAATTGTATTGAGTAAAAATTATTCCTTTAGCAAACAATTTTATTTGTAATAGTAATTTAAATAATTCTAAATTTAACACATGTTTAAATCAAATTCCTTATCGAAAATAAATTTTGATTTATAACTAAGACTTAACAACAAAATTAATTTCTTTTTGTGATAATTATATTAAATTTATTGCAAGAAACATTCCCTTGTTTCCAGGAAAAGAAATAATGTATCATAATAAAAATAAATGACATTTAACGGCATTATTTTAAGGTTCATATTTGTGTAACAATATTTTATAATCAAGATCAAAGGCAGCAATTTGTCATTAGTTTTAAAGTGATATTTATATCATAAAATCACGTAAAATAAGCATAATCGGCAAAAATAAGGGCTACAAAACTCTTATCGTTGGTTTCTGAGACCAAAATAATCCACTCCGTACCAATTTCATTAATGCGATACGTCTTTTACGCAAAAACTACTTATCCGATTTAAATGAAATTTGGTACACAGATAGTTAGAGCTTGAGTATGTATGTCCTTTCTTGGTTAGTTTTTAACGCGATAAAAGGATTGTAACGGGTTGAAAGTGGGGGTGGAAATTATAAAAAAAAATCACGCAAACGAAGTTGCGAGCGCAGCTAATATTAAATACTTTTAAAAGTCAAAATGAAATTAACATCTTGTCATTTTATTAAAAAAAAAATCTTAGTAATCTCTCATGTCACGCTGTCACGGTATATTTAATATAATTTGTAAAATATAATATAAATAAATGATGAAATATTAATAATATTTAATGAGCCATGTTCACAGAGAAATGTAGATTCCTCAACAAAGTTCTACAATGATTTTCATATGTTTCTTTTGATCTCTATTTTAGACAGTTATTATTTGTTGAAAGAATATGTTTTACTTTTAGAGAAAGTTATCATATTTATGACGATATTTATAAAAGATAAATAGTACTACATATTTACCTGGATTTTGTTAAAAGAATATCAAATAAATTTTCACATTCAAATAACACGTAAAATTAACCTAATTTCTCTAACATTTTCTTTCCTTTATTATTTACTCACATGGTATCCTCTCCTTCATATCAGCTCACTGTTATCTGAAAAAAAAACAAGTTTCATTAATGTTTATTAAGAAAATATTAACAACTAGCTGTAGCTCGTGACTCCGTCCGCGCGGAATTAAAAAACATTATAAATAGCCTATGTGTTCTTCCAGATTATGTTCTACATGTGTGACAAATTTCATCAAACAATCCATCCGTCCATCCATCTATTATAAACTTTCGCATTTATAACATTAGTAAAATAAGAATCATATCTAAGTAGACATCTAATTATTATAATAGAGAAGAAAGATAGTCTAAAAGCTAGATATATTTGAGTACGTTCTTCCTTACAATACGTGTTATTGCAAAACCCAAAGATTCGCTAACAATTCAGATCGCGAACTCACATATAAACCACGATGTCTAGACTAGCGGCTGGCGACGGCGCGCCATGTACTAGAAATGTAGTAATCGATTTTTATACTTGAAAACGTTACGTGCAACCCTCATTAAACATAAATGGGGTAAACAGATGCTAAGCATGACCTCTTATTTGGTTCCAAAAGGAAACAATGTATTAGAGAATTTTCGTTTCATTGTGATTTCTCTGATTCAGAGGTATAATAAGATGTTTGATTCGTATTCCTCGTGTCACAATATTTATAGTAGTCATAAATCTTGTTTTTCTTTTACTAACTAGTGTTTTTCGGTGCCCACCCAAGTCTAAGTAAATTATCAGCAATGTTACCTCATAGCAAATTCTCGCAACATGCCAACTTTTGATTACTCATGAGTAAACGCGCTGCATTCAAATTCTAATGCAACATCTAATAACGTTATTAGAAATATTTACGAACAATTTATAGCCTATACGAATTGACTATCAGAAGAGTTAACACGCGCGTCATTGTACCCCCAATCACGTAGGTCATAAAGCCCATTATCGCGTGTCAAACCATAGTGTCAAAGAATGCCTGTCCGTGTCACGCAATGTCTTACTGGACCATGGCGCCACCTTAGGTCTTCAATACTTAAATATATCACTCAAAAAAATGAATTGTAATTCTTATTGGTCACACCATAAAGGTTGTTTTCCTTTAACATGTTGCCTTGCAATACTCACGTGTAACGTTGTTTCGCATACGCGCTGCGACTTCGTCCTCAGCCGGACACAATATTGGCTCATATCGAGGCGGCCCGTTCATACAAATTGCGATTTTAATGCCGTTTTAAACGGACCCTTTCCTTTTTCCATTTGTCATTCCGAACCGTTTCGTGTTTACAACGGGATGGAGAGAATTAAGTGCATTCAGTAAATGGGCGAGGGACGTGTTCGGGAAGGCAACTGCTCGCTTACTATCGCAAAGAATCGATTTACTATCGGCACGTATCGATTCCGCATCGCGATATCGATATTCGCTCCCTCTCTATGCTAATCGAGTGTTAAGAAGACAGATTTAAGGACTTACGAAGCTACGTCTTCCGTACTAATTTACTTGCCGACTCCTTGGATTTTAGTTGTCTAGACAATGACTTTAAATGTTCATTATTTGTTATACAATAGGTAGGGCTATAACTCTTCAGAATATATTACAAATAAATATATCAAGAGGTAATATTTATTTGTGTTTGTGTGTAGTTGTTTTTAAATTGTGACGTAAAGTTTTTACTTTATATAACACTAGTTTTTACGCGCGCCTCTATCCTCACCGAATTAAAAAAAAATAGTAGAGACTGGCGCGATGTTAAGAGCCGCCAAGATATTTGAATACTAATATTGCTATTTTGCTAATATTTGTAACGAGTATAAATTGGTTTCTTACATTTCAAATAAATATTAGAACATTCTTTACGAGTCTAACTCCAACGAGTTCTTATGCCAAGCAAAGCTTTGTCTACTTAACAACCAAATACTACATTTTACTGGTAATAATTTACATTGGATTAGTAGTATCTTTGCAGTGCCTGCCCACCTATGATTTTATCAAACCATCGTTGTAACATTAAATCTTATCACGTACGAATAGAGTTCAAATTAAAATAAAGCATAGCATGTGCTACAGATAACCGAATCTAATTTTGACATGTGTCAAATGATGTACAATAAATTGGATAGTTTATGGGCCCGTTCGGATATTTTGCCCTAAAGTTTGGACTGTCCGCAATTAATGGTTTTAAATATTTGAAACGTTTTACGCAACAGACACATTAGTGGAGTGATGTTAAACCACACTGCTCAATAAACAACATGGAACTATTGCTGGTTGTTTTATAGCAACTAATCTTTGCATTTAAGTAGAAACCTTCCAAACTATGACAAATATTTCTACGCACAGATGTAAGTCATTGTCTAGTATATTTTTTACTGGTATGACGCCGCCATGTTCTGATTTCAAACATTCTAAAACATTGGGTTATTTTTAATTCTTTCTTTCCAAAAGCTTCATATCTAAAACTCCAAACTTGTCCTTTGCTTTACTTATAAGTCGCAATCTCCTGAAAGTCAATTAAGAGGCAAGATAAGTCCTAATTTTGGATTCGCGCTGGAGCGAATTTCATTGTAATTTATAACGTACGGAACACAAGGCCGGTTACTTTGGCGATAAGCATGGTGTTGTATGTCGAGACATAACAACCTTTACTTGGAAAACAATTAAGTTATTACATGTCAAAAATTCGTCAACGGATTCTTTAATTATAAAAATAATATTTATTTATTTATTAACTCTTAATGCTAACATAATACATAACATATAATATAATATAATATAATATATTTGGATCTTTATACAGCAAATTGATATTATAGTTATATGACACCCTGTACATATCTATAGGTCCTAACCATTTAAATGCACTATCAGAATAATTCCTTCACTCTACAGGGCGGTAAAATAGACCCAAAAGCTTATTGGATATATGTAGCCCACCCAGCTAACGATAGAAAGGATTTTAGTATTTAGAATTCAAAGCTTTCTGAAATTTATGAAGTTATATTTACTTTAACATTCATAAGTAGGGAAAAGTTAAAAAGTGAGACAAAATTCGATTGATAACGATACGAACCCACTACCACAAGTATGTAGTCCACGCCTTAAACCATTAGGATGTTGGCACTAATATTATAAATGCGAATCTTTAGATAGATGGATGGATGTTTGTTTGAAGATGTCTCCGGAACGGCTACATGGATCTCGTTGAAATTCGGCCTGGATGTATAATATAGTCTGGAAGAACACATAGTCTACTTACTAAGTATGATAATAAATCCGCGCAGACGGAGTCGCGGGTGACAGCTAGTATTATTATAAACGATTAAGCAAAACGGATGCTCATTTCATATCAGTTTTGTTTTAATAAAACTCGCAATATTATGTTGATTTCAAATCTTTAACACTTCTTTACTGTCTGTTTTCTGTTGTTATTTCAAACTGGTTATCAAGTTTGATCAAAGACTATATGAAGTTGTACGCTTCATTTTGTTTGTGTGTTCGCTTCCTTGTTTACATTGGCTTTAGCAACACGCGGGAACATGTTTCATTCACAGAAATATTATGTACGTGTGTGGCGGTTTACATTGGTAACTGGTACTTTGAATGTAGACCATCCTGTGACATCATAAGTAATTTGGATGACATTTCTTTGATGTAATATAATTCCGAAGTTTTATTTTACGTTGCAGGCTTTCTATATTTAAATAAAACAGTACATACATATTGTCAGGGATGGCAAACCAACGGCACGAGGAACGTTTTAGGAACGTCACTAATTAAAAAAATTTGTTATGCTCTGGTTAAAAAAGTGTAAATTAGGAAAGGATAAGCGAACGCCAATGATCCCCACAATACGAAAACGTTCCCAATAGTCACAAAGTCAAAATTATTTTATGACACTTGTATAACCTCATTCAAAGATTTAATATCATGTCACTTAATTTAAAAATAAAATTGTTAATCGACTTGGATGTTCACGTATTATACAAATGTAGAAGAAGCGAGAGAGGTGAGAGGTCCAAGGCCTACCCCTCTTGGTTCTAGTTACGTCGTTATTTATTTAAGATAAAATTTTTTATCGAAAATATTCATAAACATTGAAACAGACTTCCAGCAATCACAATTCAAATATCGAAATGCTCAATCAACAACAAAACAAGCAATAGTCTATAGAATCCCGTACACTGCTAACTCATACAACAACATACAAACATTGGGAGCGGGAGCTAAGCAACGTCAACAGTAACAGTGCCCAAATACGTACACGGATTTACTTCGTCAGAAATAGAAGCTTGAATACGTGTGTTGTAAAATGTCGGCAGATCGCCTGATTGATATATGGACCGATCCGACACGTCGGCGTAAGCACAAAGATTAAATAACAGAATCGACAAATTATACATATAATTTATATATTCATAATTTTTATAATTAAATTTATATTATATTTCCGACATCCATCTTCATGCACTTAGTAAAAAATAATTGACATCATATTTGGTCCATTTTATTTAAAAGCAGCAACAGAATTAAACTAGGTAATAAATCTGGATGTCCGGTAGTGTTTGGCATTTTAAAAAAAATTTTGTACCAACTTTTGCGTCTGTTCAAACTTAATTTAATCTTTGCCAAAAAAGTAAAGCGATGAAATTCGAAGAAAGCACAATAAAGTCCGTATTCCCGTCCGATATCCGTATTTAGATTGATAGATTGTATTTCCTTATTTCATGTAATTATTTTTAAAATACATAAAATGTATTCGCACGTAATAAATGAGATAGAAAAATTGTTTTGTTTTTTACCAAGCATAGAGTTATATGAATCAAATTTAAAAAGATTGCTTGATTAGTACATTAACAAAGTCACCGTAAAACTGCTGAAGAAAGTCTGTGATTAAATATTAAAATATATATTTTATTAATAATAAATACAAATTGTGCGTGTCCGTGATATTTATAGTGTGCATTTAAATCACAAAAGGACCAATATATCTATTCGATTTATATGACCGCTTATTCCCTTATTTGTGCATTTTGCTGCGACAGTAAATTGTAAACATGCACTTACGTGGCAATGCTATTATCCGAGCTGTCATTGTGTATTGATTCGACTGACATTACTAATTTAACTCGACTTATGACCGGTGAAAAGTCGATTAAAATATGCTTTTAATGTTTTATAACGGAAGTGTCGTAAATAATGTGTAAACAAGATGGCCGACGTCTATGTTGTGTTGATTCTCACGTTTTGGAAATTAGCATCACGGGAATTTATAGGAAGAAAGTAAAAGCGCACATAAATAAAACGAATTGGACTAAACGGCGAAAGGGAAAGCACAGCACACGAATATTTGTAACAAACGCTAATATATCGTCATCAGCCAAATTTGTATGAAAATTTGTGCACCGATAGGGGATCGGGCGTAAAGTACACCAATAATCTCATACTAAATAGACACAAAGACGAACGAAGACACTTATCGCATACCTTCGTGCTAGGTCCACTTTTTTTCATAAGTAAATTTTGCGAGAAGCATGTAAGCGTTAATGTATAAAAAATATTGCTTTTATTAAGTTGAGTTTTAATTATTTGCATTTTTTTTCTAAAACAATATGCATAATTAACAAGCGCTAAGTACTGGGACAAGTGACTAAATAGTGTTGATGCATAAATCAAGTGCGGGCTCGACCCGCGGCAATTACTGTCCCGCTCGTGTTCGTTGACAAGCCACTTGCCCGACAAACTGACAGCCCGCAACAACGCGTAACCATGTTTGTAGTAAGCTTAGTTTGGTATAGAAACTATTGCTTTTACAGCTTTATGAACAAGGATAGTTTAATTAATAGAATTTAAAGACGAAAAGTTTTTGCATCTGTGTGTTTAAGTTTATATGCGTGTTATATAAAATGTTGTGAATACTAATGCCACGTTTACATTACTCCAGTCCAGCAATCGAAACCAGTACTGGACTGGAATAATGTAAACTAAGTACTGGTATGACAAGCAGTCACTTATGTGAATTTTAAACAGTATAATTAAAAAAAACTACTGGAGAAAATAATAATTCCCAATAA